>NC_069780.1:183508103-183811133 GCF_027406575.1 Nycticebus coucang
TTGGGATGAAATGTTCTGTAGATGTCTGCTAAATCTAAATATTGGATGGTTAGGTTTAAATCTAAGATTTCTTTGCTCAGCTTCTTTCTGGAGGTTCGATCCAACACTGCCAAGGGAGTGTTGAAATCTCCAACGATTATGGAGCTGGAGAAAATCAAGTTACTCATGTCTGTTAGAGTTTCTCTTATAAATTGAGGTGCATTCTGGTTGGGTGCATAGATATTAATAATTGAGATCTCGTCATATTGAGTATTACCCTTAACAAATATGAAGTGACCATTCTTGTCCTTCCTTACTTTTGATGGTTTAAAGCCTACTGTATCTGCAAATAAAATTGCAACACCTGCTTTTTTCTGATTACCATTTGCCTGAAATATGGATGACCATCCTTTCACCCTGAGTCTGTATTTGTCTTTTAAGTTGAGATGTGACTCTTGTATGCAACAAATATCTGGCTTAAGTTTTTGTATCCAGTCAGCTAACCTATGCCTCTTTAGAGGACAGTTTAAGCCATTCACATTGATGGAGAGTAAGGATAAGTCTGGTGGAATTTTGGGTATCGAGTTTTTCAAAGGTCCAGTGGACATTTTTAATCCTTTCGCCAGTGTGGAAGTTGGAGTTTGATCCGAAGTTTCTGAGTGAGTTTACTTTTGTGGTATAGGATTGGGTTGGTCATTGTGGAGGATAGGTCTGAGAACATCCTGAAGAGCTGGTTTACTTATGGCAAATTTTTTCAACATATGAATGTCATTGAAGTATTTAATTTCTCCATCATAGATGAAACTCAGTTTAGCTGGATACAAGATCCTGGGTTGAAAGTTTTTTTGCTTTAGGAGATTAAAAGTTGATGACCAGCCTCTTCTTGCTTGAAAAGTTTCAGCAGAGAGATCTGCAGTTATTCTAATATTCTTACCTTTGTACGTTATAGTTTTCTTTCGCCGGGCTGCTTTGAGAATCTTCTCTTTCATGTTAACTTTAGTGAAGCTAATTATGATATGTCTGGGAGATGGCTTATTGGGGTTGAATCGTGCTGGGGTTCTGAAGCTGTCTGCTATCTGAATTTCAGATTCTCTAGGCATGTCTGGAAAATTTTCTTTCATAATTTCATGTAGAAGGACCTCTGTGCCCTTGGCTGCCACTTCATCAGTCTCCGAAATTCCTATAACCCTTATGTTATTTTTTTTCGAATTATCTGAGAGCTCTCTGAGTGAGTGATCCGTTTTTGCTCTCCATTTCTCTTCCTCTTTGAGAGATTGGGAGCGTTCGAAGACTTTATCTTCAATGTCAGAAATCCTTTCTTCTGCTTGCTCCATTCTGTTACTGAGGGATTCTACTGTATTTTTCATATCTTTGAGGGCTGTAAGTTCTTGTTTCAGTGTGTCTAAGTCTTTGGTGGTTTTGTCTTTAAATTCGTTAAATTCTTGAGACAGTTTTTGAATTTCTCCTTGAATTCCTAATTCCATTTTATTAATCTTGTCTGCAAACCAAATTCTGAATTCGACTTCTGACATCTCAGCCAGTTGTTTATGAATGGGATCTTCAATCACATCTGCCGTATCTTTTCTTGGGGGGGTTGATCTATTCTGGTTATTCATGTTACCAGAGTTTTTCCGCTGATTCCGCCCCATGGTTTACTCCCTTTGGTTTTTCCCCTGGGGTTTTATCGAGGGCCCGTACAGTGTTGTGGCCTGAGAAACTGGGGCCCTGTCTGGTGTGGTGGAGCAAAGTGGTTCTGTCTTGTTTTCAGCTGGTTTCTGTT
The DNA here is from genome assembly GCF_027406575.1 of Nycticebus coucang. Taxonomy (NCBI): domain Eukaryota; kingdom Metazoa; phylum Chordata; class Mammalia; order Primates; family Lorisidae; genus Nycticebus; species Nycticebus coucang. Next base: position 183,509,863 of record NC_069780.1, read on the forward strand.
CGATCCTATTGCAACTTCTACTCTGGCTTGAAGTCTCAGCTGTGTGGAAAAATCAGCAATTAAGTCACCCTGCCTGCCCACCTCTGGCCCCAGTTGGAAAAGGAGAATCAAACCTTCCTACAATCGCACCACCTGAAAAGTCCTCAGTCTATTAGCCCAGTTCAAAAGGTCCGAATCAACTGTCTCAATCGGCACTTGTCTCAGGTGGAAGGGTTCAAGAGGTCTCTGGGAAGTGGATCACAGGGGCCTGGTGACTCCTCTGAGATAGCTCACCCCAGTGCAGCGTGGAGTCAGGAGGAGCCACCCCGCAAACAGAGCAGTCTGGGAAGGTTGACGTCTCCTTCCCCACTTTGCCCCTCCGTCGGACCCAGTCACTGGTATCTCTGCAGATGGCTAACCCAGTTGCCTGCAGTGAACAGACACTCCAGGGGTTTGCACCTGCCTGAATCGCGAGGAAGTCTGCCAGGCCCCCGCAGACTGCCGCTATCTAGCAGGAGGAGATGGGGCCTGACATCTTTGAGTGTTTGATGCAGGTGATGGGAAGGAGGTGTTCACTCAGGCTTAGCCCCGTCCCTGATGGATGCTGCTAACAGAACAGAACAGACAACTTTGTGAGGTTCTGTCTCTGTTCCTGTCGTCGCCTACAGGAGACGGGCTGTTTTGAGTTCAAACGTCTTTGGTGCTGGAGAATTGCGTCTGAACACCTCTCTGGGTCGGCCCCGCCCTGGAGGCTTCTGGGTTTGTGAGCCGTGTCACCGGTGGCCTCCTCTGGTTGCCCAGGGAGACAGGGGGTGTGGCCTCAGAATATCCAGAAGTGAGCGTTCTGCCGTTAAAGAAAAAACGGCTGTTGATCTACCTCCAGGGAACTGCTGCTCTGGTGTGGGCACTCAGGCGACCCTTTTCTCCTCTGTCCCGCGCCCCAGAGTCAGCACTGAGCGGCCGCAGTTTGTGCTGGGTCCACACCCCTTAAGAGATCCCCCAAGAATCAGAACTCTTTGGGGATGGGCCCCCAGACCCGGATTGGGAGTGGGGCGGGGGGAAGCTAGAGTTTCATTCAGTTTCACGCAATACTACGGTCCGGGGAGGGCTCCTGCACTGCACCGCAGGGAAGTGCCGCCAAGGCTTGATTTCCCCTCAGCGGAGTGCCCTCTCCTCGCTCACGTGTCCCAGAGTCAGCGCTGACCTGACGCAGCTCAGGCACTGTGCACTCCCCTCGAGAAATCACCCAAGGAGCCAAACTCCTGGGGGATAGGCCCTCAGACCCCGAGTGAGAGTAGGGGTTCTCAGCTCTCAGCGGGGAGGCCAGAGTCTGATTCAGTCTTGGGCCCCGTATGCCCGGGGAGGGTTGGTGCACTGCACCGCAGGGAAGTGCCGCGAGGCGTGACTCCCCCTCAGCCCGGTGCCCTCTCCTCACTCGGCGCACCTCAGAGTCAATGCTGACCAGTCGCAACTCGGGGACTGTCCACTCCCCTTGAGAAATCACCCAAGGATCCGAAGTCCTGGGGGACAGGCCTCTAGACCTCAGTGGGCGGGAGGGGAGCGCTGGGGATTCAGGGTTGCCGGCAAAGGATTCCCAAAGTTTTATTCAGCCCTATGTCCGGCAGGAGAACGCCACGGCACCCCAGTAGGGGCGGTAGGTCCAGTTTTTAGAAGGTCTCTCCCGTGGAGTGTAGTGGGAGGGGCTTTAATTTCTGCCCGCTTGTTCAATTGTGGGGCTCCAGAGCCGGTCTCATGGGGGAGGGGGACTCCCGTCCGCTTGGTGGTGGATTTTGTACCTTTTGTTTGCGTCCTTGTGATCACAACTTGCCTCAGCGGTGTTGATGTGCGTTCTTCAGCCTTCTCTCTTGGTGAGGCTCAAGTCCACCAGGATACTTACTAAATTCCTGTCCCTTAACTCTCCTTCTGGACGGGAGCCTTTGTTGAAAGCTGGCTTCAGTCCGCCATCTTGTCTCCCCTCCCCTTTTTCTTGTTTTTAAGGAATAATCTGGATAAAGATTCCATGGGTCTTCAAAGATGTTTACTTGGTCTGTTTTTTTAAATGGATAACTTTCCTATAATTATTTTATTAAAGCTTTAGTAAGTAAAAAAAACAATAAAAAAGATCTGCAAAACCACAAATAAAACCCCTAATTGCCCTTTTAAAAAAGTATAAGAATAAAATCTAGGCTTAAAAAAAATCCTTTGCATTGTCAACCAAATAATTATCACATCTTAGATTTTTAAAAATGCATATAGGTGTAAAATATAAGTACCTCTTAACTGTAATAAAAGTCCCTGATAAAGACTTTAATATCAAATAACTACCAAGCACAAGTTTTTGTTTCTCACCCAAAGAGATGTGTACCAGGAGTGACAACTGAGATGATTTGCTCATGAAAATCTTATTACCACATTCTGGTGATGAGGATACATCTGTACCTACCTTCAACCCACCATCTGCTCATTCTTAAAAATCGCACTCTTTAATGTCTTAAAAACACATACATGCAAATGAAAGGCATTATGTTATCAACTGCATGGTGATAAAATTGTTTGCACTTGGAGTTGAAATAGCTCTCCTTCAGAACAGGATTTAGAGGGATTTGAAGCTTGACTTCAATGCTAGCCAGCACAGACCAGCATGAAGAACCAAAGCTTTCTGCCATATACAATCATGCAACCTGTTACATCTGAGAGGATCTGGGGACTTGTGAATGGTCCTGTTCTGTCCTAACTCTACCTTCAGGCCAACACAGAAGCACTACATTACCCAAGAGATGACAGGGCTGGAGCAAGAAAGGAGACTGACTGCTCCATCCCAAAACACAACGGATGTGGACATACTGTCTGGCAACACAGCAGGAATACAGACATAGCTGAGATGATCACACGTGATTATTGGCACATTTGTAACTTTCCTTGGGATCTTCTCCTGACAAATATTTCTTCTTAAGGATTAGCTATGAAACTCACAAAGGGGGAAGGACTTACATGGCAGGTATACTTGCAATTCAGAACTTATTTTGGACTTCCCTTCAGTAGAATGGCATTAAACAAATTCATCTTCGTTAGGGTTAATCTTGGGATGACCTTGTGTTCTGGTTTGGTGAGACAGTCCTGGCTTATCCCAGTTTCTTTGTAAATACTCCCAAACTGTCCTGATGTCCCTATTTGGTCATCCTGGTGAGTCACCTTTCCAATTCTTAGATCAGTGGTTCTCAACCTTCCTAATACCTCCTAATGCCGCAACCCTTTAATACAGTTCCTCATGCTGTGGTGACCTCCAACCATAAAATTATTTTTGTTACTAATTCATAACTGTAATTTTGCTACTGTTATGAATCATAATGTAAATATCTGATATTCAGGATGTATTTTCATTGTTACAAAGGGGTCGTGACCCACAGGTTGAGAACCGCTGCCTTAGATCATCTCAAAGTTCTAGAAGGTTGGCACGCTTTTGTAGGAGGGGGTGGAGGTTTAATCAGCAAGTTGCTCAGATGTCCTCTGACCTACCTATTATTTTGGCCTGTGTGGGCAACAAGGCCTTGGGCTCGGACTTTCTGCCACCTCTCTCTCATGTTTGGGCAGTGGCATCTTTCCAAATCTGTCCATGACCTGATGGAGAAATGCTTTCATCCCTCTCTGGGGTCTGCTGGTTCCCTAGAACAATGCCAGGAATTTGGATGTCAGTCCACATGGGAGGCGGCTTGATATTCATATTCTTTTACTCTGGGATAGATCTACTGGTACTTCGAATAGACATAATACAGCAAAAGTAATGGGTTGTCACTTCTGATATTAAGTTGCAGAAGATTCTGGCTTCTGTCTTGCCTGCCCTCTCCTGCTCTTTCAGTTCACTAATGGAAACCAGTGGAGAGACCCTTGTGCCAGGGAAGGAAACCTCAGTCCAAAACTCCACTAGGAGCTGGATCCTCCCATCAATCGCGTGAATGAGCTTGGAAGCAGATTGCCCCCTAGTGAAGACTTGAGATGACTGCAGCCATGGGCAACGTCTCATGAGAGGCCCTGAGCAGAGGATTCCCTAAGGCAAATTTAGACCTTCACCTCCTAGAGCCATGAGGTAATGAATCTTTGTTGGGTTGAGCTGCTAAATTTTGGGGTGATGTGTTATGCAGCAATTAAGTGGCTAATGCAGCTCTCTATGCCAGGAACTAGAATAAATCCCTTCTTATAATCACCATGTCTTTTATTTTCTGTACCCTGATGCTTTGACATGAGGGTCTGGCTGACCCTGGTGGGACTGCTCTTCCCAGGTTCTTAGAGACACAAAACAATTTCCCCCAAGAGTGTACTTGTTAATCAGGAGCAAACACCTCAACCACTCTTTTTTTCTTTTTTTTTTTAAACACTCTGGGCCACTCTCCACTAGTCCTAATCAAGTCGAGTGCCAGGCAATCAGGAAGAAGACCTTCTGACCCAGAGCCTGATAAAACTATTCAAACTAGCCATCCTAGGCCAGCTTACCCTGCTCCTTATATGTTTTTTTTTTTTTTTTTCATGCAGAAACCACAATAAAGGCCCCTGCTCCGTTTCCCCTTCCTCTACCTCCCAACTGTCCCTGCTGGCCCCCTGTCTGACTCCATGGCAGGTTGTATTCCCTCTAGGGGGTAACTATGAGTAACAAACTGTCTTTTCAATGGCAATCATCTCCTGATCTGTTCCCCTTACTTTATCTCAAATTTTCTATTAATTTACTATATTTTAAAACATTTCTCCTTTCTTCATTCCACCAACCAGGGATCTTTCATGGTTTTGAGGTTTAAAGAGGTTTCACTTCCCTTCCTACTTCTGGTCAAACATTTTGTCTAAACATCATACCTCTCCTATTTATTTAACCACTAAATGTCAGAGACCATAGGTCTTTCCAGGTCTTAGTCCTCTCTGTGGATGTACATTTCTTTTGAATGTAAAAGAAATACTAGGGGAAAAAGGCAGAAGAAGTTAATACCACAACATATTCTGCCAGAGCTGTGAATTTGCCCATAAGTATGTGGAGCTTCTCCAAAGATAGTCCTGAAAAGGAAGATCTGAAGAAAGAACAGAATAGGAAATAGAAACAAAAAGAATCATTACAAAGCAGGCTGGGCCTAAAGATAGCCTTAAGCATTTACATGGCAAAGAGGACCATCCAAAGTTCAGTAAATGGATCAAACTGCACAAACAATGGGAGTTTCTACATATAAACTTTATTTTTAAATTAACTAGCGTCTCCTAGGCCCAAGATCTATGAAGAAGCTTGTGACTGTAATAAATTCTGTCAATAATGTCAACTTCTAAATACCAAAAAGTTTTTGGCGAAAATGGCCTTGGTATAAAAGTAAAGAAACACAAAAAGGGCTATTCTAAGTGCATGTGTGTTTTCCCATTTTCACCCTCCCCTTGCAGTAAACTTATATTGAGTAGTTCACTTAATAGAAGCCTTCTTGAAAACCATGGCCCATGTGGTAAGGTTTGTTTTACATGGGTCACTAATGTGGAAGGCTTTGATACCTTATGTTGAAAGTAGAGCAGTCAATTAATTCCATAAGTGTGAACTTGGCATAGTATCCAATTTACCCTTAGGGGAAAACTGCCAGGATCTCAGTGCTGGTTTCTAAATAATATTTAGTTTTCTGACTTGAAGTAAAAGCATGTTGCTTTAATTCATGAAGCATGAACTGAAAATTCTCTTTTCTGTCCTTGTTTCCCTTAAAAGAATCCTACCCATAACTTGACTTAAGGATAGGAATTGAACTTTCTTATCCTGTGAAAACAAAACAAAAGGCAGCTCATTTTGCTCAGGTTCTGCATTAGTCAGTCTATTATGGGTTATGCTTCAGTAACAAAAACTCAAAAATCTTAGTGGCCCAAAGCAAAAAATAAGATTTATTTCTCCTCCACACTGTATATATAACAGGGTTTGGCAGTGATTAGAACTGCATCCACTAGTATACTAAAATAAAGGAGGGTTCATGCTCCACTCCTTTTCACCCCTCCTGAAGGGGAAATGTCAGGGTTCTGTGCCTTCTCTGACTCTCAAGCATTGGTAGCTTCCGAGAGCCACTCAGGGCAGTGTACTGAAATGCATGGACATCGTATACAATCTCCGTCTCTCTTCCTCCAGAAGTCTCTGCATTGTGCACCTTCTCTTAATCCCGCAATGTCTCATTTGCCTCTAAGAGCTGCCTTTACCTTTTCCTCAGAAGCTAAGTGCAAGCTCCACTTCTCTCCCTCCCTCTAAAAGGAGAAGTCTCAGGACTATATACCTTCTCTGAATTGTGCAACGTCAGGCAGGCTTCTGAAAGTCCTTCCCTTTGGCTTTGTTCTTAGGTGCCGCAAGGTGTTCTAACTAATGGCTGTTGCCTTGACCCTCTGAAAGCCTTTCCTTTGGGCTTTCAGGTTCTTAGGCGCCTCAAGGTGTTCTAATAATGGCTATTGCCTTGACCCTCTGAATGAGATGAGAGAGGAGTAGATTTCTTAGGCAGCATGCCAAAAGGCTAGGGATGTCAGATGGACACTTTACTCACTCTTTCACTCAAGGAACAAATTGCAGGCTGAAGGGATCTCCCTCAGTGATGAGTTCTGCCAGCTTGGAAGGGGCTCACACAGGTAAAGTGAAACTATTCCTCTTAACCATTTTATTTTATTTTTTTTTGTTTGTTTTTCTTTTTTTTTTTTTATTAAATCATAACTGTATACAATGATATGATTATGGGGCATCATACACTCACTTCATAAACCATTGGACACATTTTTATCACAGTGGTTAACATAGCCTTTCCGGCGTTATCTCAGTTACTGTGCCAAAACATTTACATTCTACATTTACCAAGTTTCGCAAATACCCCTGTAATATGCACCACAGGTGTGATCCCACCGATTCCCCTCCCTCTGCCCACCCCCCCTTTTCCCACTTCCCCCTATTGTTAAGTTGTAGCTGGATTATAGCTTTCATGTGAGAGTCCCAAATTAGTTTCATAGTAGGGCTGTGTACATTGGGTATTTTTTCTTCCATTCTTGGGATACTTTACTAAGAAGAATATGTTCCAGCTCCATCCATGTAAACATGAAAGAGGTAAAGTCTCCATCTTTCTTTAAGGCTGCATAGTATTCCATGGTATACATATACCACAATTTATTAATCCATTCGTGGATCGATGGGCACTTGGGCTTTTTCCATGACTTAGCTATTATGAATTGGGCTGCAATAAACATTCTGGTACAAATATCTTTGTTATGTTGTGATTTTTGGTCTTCTGGGTATATGCCCAGCAGAGGAATTACAGGATTGAATGGCAGATCTATTTTTAGATCTCTGAGTGTTCTCCATATATCTTTCCAAAAGGAATGTATTAATTTGCATTCCCACCAGTAGTGCAGAAGTGTTCCCTTTTCTCCGCATCCACGCCAATATCTCTGGTCTTGAGATTTTGTGATATAGGCTAGTCTCATTGGAGTTAGATGATATCTCAAAGTAGTTTTGATTTGCATTTCTCTGATGATTAAAGATGATGAGCATTTTTTCATATGTCTGAAGGCCGTGTGCCTGTCTTCTTCAGAGAAGTTTCTCTTCAAATCCCTTGCCCAGCCTGCGATGGGATCCCTTGTTTTTTTCTTGCTGATGCGTTTGAGTTCTCTATGGATTCTGGTTATTAAACCTTTGTCAGAGTTATACCCTGCAAATATCTTCTCCCATTCTGAGGGCTGTCTGCTTGCTCTGCTTACTGTGTTCTTAGCTGTGCAGAAGCTTTTTAGTTTGATCAAGTCCCAGTAGTGTATTTTTGAAGCTGCTTCAATTGCCCGGGGGGTTCTCCTCATGAAATACTCACCCAGACCAATTTCTTCAAGGGTTTTCCCTGCATTCTCCTCTAGTATTTTTATAGTTTCATGTCTTAAGTTTAAATCTTTAATCCAATGAGAGTCTATCTTAGTTAATGGTGAAAGGTGTGGGTCCAATTTCAGTCTTCTGCAGGTTGCCAGCCAGTTCACCCAGCACCATTTGTTAAATAGGGAATCTTTTCCCCACTGAATGTTTTTAATTCTCTTAACCATTTTAAAATAGTTTCTCTTGGTTTTATGCTCATCCGAGGTGTACAACTTCTTGTGCAGTTTTTTTTTTTTTTTGGCCAGGGCTGGGTTTGAACCTGACAACTTCTTAATTCTTAAGTTCTGATACAGGTATCGAGAACCAAATACCACTGTTTTTAAAAGTGCTTTTATGAGGATGCCAAAGGCTTAGTCTTCCTGATATCACTCCATGCACTGGTGTAATTTGATGTTCTTTAATTAACTGCAGTAAAACTTGATTTGAGATGTTTTGTGTTTTGGTGGAGCTCTTGCTTTTGACTGAATAAATGTTTTCTATAAAATGGAGTAAATTTATAAGGCCTATGATTTGAAGCAACAATATATAATAAAACAGTAAAAATAATTCATACAGAAAATTTGACATTTTCTCTTTAAAAATGTTAAGGAAAAATACTTTAAATTGAAGAAGACAGTAGTCATGGAAATATTGGGGCTGATTCATATACTTTAATGTGAAGAAAGTAATTGATAATTTCTACTTTTAGCAATTTTTCCCGAATTCCAGATTCCCTAACACCTGAAGGGAGAGATTTTTCTAAACCAACAATATTATGATGTACAGAGAAATGTCACTTGAATATGTCAACATTTATATATTTATTAGTCATAAAATGTAATGAAAATGATGTAAATTATATAGAAAAATAAGGTTATATGAAAATAAAACAATATTCAGAAAAACACCAGTATTAAAGAATGTTAAAAAACCGTTGAAGCTGGCTCGGTGCCCATAGCACAGTGGTTACAATGTCAGTCACATACACCTAGGATGGTGAGTTTGAACCCGGCCCAGGCCAGCTAAACAACAATGACAACAGCAACTAAAAAATAGCCGGGCATTGTGGCAGGTACCTGTAGTCCCAGCTACTTGGGAAGCTAAGTCAAGAAAATCGCTTAAGCCCAAGAGTTTGAGGTTGCTGTGAGCTGTGACGCCATAGCACTCTACCAAGGGTAGAATAGTAAGACTCTCTAAAAAATAAAAACCTGTTTAAGTTACAGAAAATATCTTCAGGAACAACTATTCCATTTATGTTATTTTTAATATTTAGGAGATTAATATAAAGAATTTTTCTTTTAATGTAATGTACATGGTTATATGTTGCTTTTTTTAAAATAATTTTTAAAATTTTGTGATTAGCATTGCATCTAGGTCAACTAGTATAATAAAGTTAATTTGTAGCTCAATCAATACTTTAAGAAGTTATACTATTAAAAATTATTCAAGCATTCCCTTTTAACTCTCCAAGTATCTCTGTGGGATAAATTAAGTCACATTGTTAGTGGTAAGTAATTATAATTTCTTATTACTTTTTATAGTCACCATACACTGTCAACTGGAATTGGTGTAGTACATACATAATTCATAATTGTATCTAAATAAGCTATGAAATTTTATCATTCAAAATGGAAGCTGCTCTTACATCTAAATCCTTTACATATTGCAAAGGAAGCAAATGAATTACTAGTGTATTTCATCTCTGTTGAATAAACTACAATTCTTTTCTTCTTCCTAATTTTGGACTCGGCCACCTGCACTAACATTCTTCCTCTCAATTGTTTGTTTGTTTTAATTTTAGAATATTATGGAGGGACAAATCTTTTGGTTACATGGATTGCTTTTGTACTGCTCAAGTCAAAGTTATAAGTGTGCCTGTCTCCTGAATGGTACCCAGTAAGTCTGATTTGGGCCATCTCCGCCTTCCTCCTTCCCCCTGCCTGCTATCTGTGGAGTTTTATTTCCATTTGTGCTCAAATGCTGGTTAGTTCCAGTTTAATAGTAAGTACGTGTGGTGTTTGTTTTTCCATTCTTGTGATACTTCACTTAGGAAACATGGTCTCTAGTTTCATCCAGGTTGTTACAAAAGGTATTAGTTCGCCAACATTTTTTTATGGCTGGGTATTCCATGGTATACATATACCACATATTAATCTGCTCATGAATTTGTGGGAACTTGGGTTGATTTCACATCTTTGTGATTGTGAATTGTGCTGCAATAAACATTTGAGTACACAGGGTTTTTTGTTTTTGCTTTTTTTTTTGCAGTTTTTGGCCAGGGCTGGGTTTGAACCCGCCACCTCTGGCACATGGGGCCAGTGCCCTACTCCTTTGAGCCACAGGCGCCTCCTTACACAGGGTTGTTTTTTTTTGTTGTTTTTTTTTTTTCCTTTAGATAAATGGCCAGTGTGGATAAATGACCCACAAATAAATGATTACTAGATCAAATGATATGTCTTTTAGTTCTTTGAGGCATCTTTATACTATTTTCCATAGAGGCTGTACTACTACTCTGCTGTCCCACCAACAGTATATGTAAGTGTTTCTTTCTGTATCCATGACAGCAACTGTTGTTTTAGGATTTTTTTGATAAAAGCCATTCTCACTGGGGTTAGGTGGTATCTCAATGTGGTTTTGATTTGCATTTCTCTGATAATTAGTAGCACTGAGCATTTGTCCGTATGTTTATTGACCATTAGTCTATCTTGTTTTTAACTTTCAAGCTCAGAATGCATCACAGTCACCTGCCAGGCTTACAAAAATGTCTATTTCCCACTTCCTGGAAATCTCTACTAAATCTCTGGTTGGTCTATCTTGTTATTGCTTTCCCTAAATAGATTCACAATCTCAGGCAAATAGGGCTTCCATTCCTCCCTGTTCACTTACCACTTATTTTCTCTATTAATTGATAGTGCTCCAAATTAAATTAATCCCTTTGCCAGGAAATGGACGTAGGGCCCTGAACCAGAAAGTGGGCACCTTGATCTTGAATTTCACACACTCCAGAACTGTGAGAAATAAACTTTAGCTATTTATAAGCCATCCAGTCTATGGTATTCTGTTACAAAAGCCTGAACAGTCTAAGTCACCTTTTCTGCAGGGACAGTTGTGGGTTTTATAACTGCCCTTCCGTCCTGGTTGAATTTCTATACTGACAGACTTGGGGATTAGCAATGGCCCCTGGAAAGAGCTATAGCCTCATTCTGCTCACGCATAAGGTCTAGTAGTTTTCATGAATAAACCCTTCTCGGCTCGTTGCATGCTTTTGATTAAATTCTAGAGTGCTGAAAACTGTTGTTTTGAAAATTTTATACACTTTTTGAGTTACTTTTGAGAAAAAGGATTTCAATTGCCAGAGTCAATTCAAAATGGAACCACTCCCACAGCAGATCTTAAAGCCCATGAACCCTTCAGAACAGTTTATATGCACATACACACACACACACACCCTCAACTCCCTTGGGCATGACTGTATATTAATAATACTATTGGTCACCAGTGAAGTATGTGTTTGGAATTAATGTTTCCCCTGATGGTGTGGGTGGGCCACACAGAAACAGTCACCTCTTCTCCACCTTGTGACCACTACAGTCCATTTGCATGGTGGCTATAGAAAGTGAGAAGCATTATCTATCCAGACGTCTAAGTTTTCAGTACCAAATTCAAAGACTCCCATGTCCCCCAACTTCATTGTAATTAGTAGCACATTCCAAATGCCTGAGCTAAGGAGAGCCTCCAGCTCACATATGAGTTTAAGGGCACTGTAACTGTACCACCCCAAAGTGTAACAAACTCTCTGCTACACTGCTAGAGCTTCCAGGTTGCTTTGAAATGTTTTGCCTCCAAACAATTTCACACTGAAAACACGCTAAGAAAGCTTCAAGAAAATATGGATAAAGGATTGTTTAGATATGAAACACTCAAATCTTTTTCATGTATTGTCTAAGCTGATCTGATTAGCTCACGAGAATAACCCCAAGCTCTTGCCAGAACATAACAGGTTTTCTACATAGATCTAGTTGGAAAGAGAAAGAAAAACTATATACAGCTGTTCCAAGGCTGGGAAATGCTGTGCAGATCTGACAGCAACTGTTTGCATGCCAAATAGTTCCAGCAATTTCTAATTAAATCCAGATCAGGAGAAATTTTATGATCTGCCTCACATGGTTTCTGTCTGTATCTGGGATGCTTTTTCTCTCCCTTTTTAAAAGCCCCTTCAATGAAGTCTGCCTATTTGCTTAATCTTAAAGGGCTCTTTAATCCAGAGGCAAAAATATTGTTTTATTCTTGGAGGCAAGAACACCCAAAGTAGTCAAATGCCAAAGTTTTAAGGACAGGGCATCCCCAACCTTTTAATGCTAATAAATGAGCAATCTTGGGCGGCTGGGGTGAGAGCTGCTCCCTCCCCACGACCCCCCCATAGCTTCTCTACTTTAGTAAGTGAATGGCATGCACATTTGTGCCTTTTCAACTTTGGCACAGGACCCCTAACTCATAATCCTAACTTAGCCGTAATAATACGGTATGACATTTTACCAAACACTTTCAAGCATATTATCTTATTTATAACTTAAAGCAAACATTATGATTCCCATTTTACAAATTAGAATTAGAACACTCTCTCTCTCCAAGGTTAAGTGATTTCTAAAACATATTAAGATCACATAGCTGGTAGCCAACAGATAAGAATTTGCAGCAAACTTTCTAGCTCCAAGGCCATTGCTAATTCCCCTGGGCCACTTCCTCCCTCGCCTCATTGGCTGGATGGGCGTACTATGTATAAATCTCTTCCAACGTTTGGGCAGACACTTTTGCCCAAAGTGTCTATTTGTTCTGCAGGAAAATTATCCATATTTTTGAATACCTGTATGTAACTCAAATTACATTTTTTCTTTGCTCAGCAGATGCATATAGATGAGCTCTAGGTGAGGCTGACTGATAGGGAGGCATGAGGCAGATTTGAGTATGCATTAGTAGTAAACCCTAAGTAGCCATGAATATTTCAAAACTAAGTATTCTTGCGTTGTACAAGATTCTCATCTAAGACACAAGTACCAGAAATTGGCCTATAACGTACATTTGCAAAATCCCCAAGGCCAAAGGACAAAAGAATGTAAGCTACATTGCTGTCTGTGAATAAGATTTTCATTAAGGTAAACAATAATAACCCATCACCCTTGGACATGTTTATTCAAACTATGAACGCTTGTTTCCATGTGATACACATTCCTAGACTATTGGTAAGTGTGTGAAAGGCCTGTAATGCTTTTGTTCCATTATTAATGAAATCAACCAACATGAAGATGTTTAATGGGACAAAATTGGATGGAAGTACTTGATTACAGCTTATTTAATTGTTTTCTGAGTTTATTATTCAGGATAATTAATGCCAGTTGTTGCAACAGATAAACCTCCAAGTGAGTGACATAATACCAAAAAAAAAGTCTATTTCCTCATTCACATGAAATACAATGGAGGGCATCACACTGTGGGTGCATGATCCAGGACTCGAACTGTGCCCACAGGATGCTTTTAAACATCAAGCCTGGAAGTAGCAAACACCAGTTCCATGAATAAGACCTTGGCCAATTTCATAGTCCCAAGCCCACAGTAAGAGATTTAGGGGAATTTGGTTTCCTGTATTCTATGAAATGGAAATAGTATGGGTAACACAGGGCATTCTATACAACTGGTCTTTCTCTGCCACCTCATCATCCCACAATAACCAAATACTCGATTCTGGAGAAAAATAATAATCTAAGGAGAGAAACTTTGTAACCCTGTCAACCGAAAGAGTTGCTGACCTTAAAGGAGATTCCCTGATGAAGAGTTACCCTCAGAGCCTCAGAGATTTCTATGTATAAAGACTGGAAAGAGGGAGAAGACAAATGGTGGGCTGGGGAGGGGCATATTGAGCAAAAATAAAGCTGGGGAAGTCTTAGCTATCCAGACCTGTCATCTGAATTCCATAATCCAATAAAGATTTTCTGCCAAAGATCTTTTCATACATATTTAAAGTATTTCTGTTGAACTGACCAAGAGAAATTTTTGCCATATAATTTGGAAGACTATCTTGGAATCATAACTGTCTAGGGGATTCTTGATTTCCACAAAAGACTACCCATCTTCAAAGATTCTAGAAACTTTCTCCCTTGTAGTATTCTTTTTTTTTTTTTTTTTTGCAAAAGAGTGACAGTGGATATATTCGTGTTCTTATGTCATATGAAGTTTTCCATTTTAAATTGCATATTTTCAAATTGATCAAGAAAAGATATCAATGTGATATCATCTGATTATACGTGCCCCTTGTTCACATAGATGCCTTTCTTTAGTTTCCATGTAGCCATTATTCCACAGACATTAGGATTCATACTCTTAATTGCATTTGTTTTGTTTTGTTTTTTAAGCTTAGAAAACCAAGCTGTGCAGGTCGATTCCAGACCCGATGCAGCCAAAATGTGTTGCCTTGTTAAATTTCTCCTTGCACAATCAGCCTTTGAAACCCGTATTCTGCCTTGCGTTATTCCCATTTCCATAACAGAAAAATAATGTTACTACTTTTCCAGAACACATCTAAGAGTGAAGTATGGGTGAAGCATGGAATGCCGGGTTACCAGTCAGACATCGTACTCTGCTTTTCAGGTTGGCTCTCAAATTTTTAAATTAGGATTCATCAGACTCTTTAGAAATATAGTATGCATTTGCTTTTGAGATGAATTTAATAAGACCTGTCAGTTATCGACAGCTCTGATCACATGTTTACTACACATATTTCTTTCCACAAGGGTGGAACAATCTATGTCAACCTAATAGAAAGAGGATTTTCATTTATCATAAAGTGCAGCCTACTCCGTGTTGACATAGACAATATCATATTATCTCTCATCTCAAAAATATTTTATATTCTATAGCACATAAGCATGTCAAGAGACAATTTTCTCCCAATATCTGAGAGTTGTACATTTCATGTTCTAAGTAGAATTCATTCTATCTGAAGACAATGTAATGTATCATTGGGAATTTTGAATTTATCACAGACAAAACAAAAATGTTCAATAAATCAGGTAACTGTATCTATTCCCCTGCTTTCCAGAGTGTGTGGTGTCTTTTTTGGCTTAGAAAATTATACATTAGAAACCAAAGAACGCTGTTATGTCATTTAACCATTCCTCACACATTTCACATACTTAAAGTTATTGTATATTTTAAAGGAATATAGATAAGCAACTACATCCCTACACAAAATAAAAACACAATTAAATTCAAGTGGAAGGTGAAGGGGGAGGAAAAGGGGAGAGGGGAAGAGGGAGAAGATTGGTGAATTCTTACCTAATGTGCACAATGTAAGGGTATACAGCACACTCTCTGGGTGAAGGGCTCGACTACAACTTGAACTTTACCTAACAGATGCAAACAATGTAACCTAATCCTTTGTACCCTCATATTAATCTGAAATAAAAATAAATAGAGGTTAAGGTTTCCATGTGGAAAAAAAAAAAAGAAAGAAAACCTTACAAGCTTCAGAAAGGAAATGATGTCCAACTTTCTGTTGTATTTCTTCTCCATGATTATGCAAGTTGATTTAGAATCTATTATGAATTAGTACAACAATATAAATGTTATAGAGCAGGGTAGCAATTTCTAAGCCGTTTGTATGGAACAGTCAATGCTATTAGAAATAGATCTGTGGTCAAAAAAATGGGAAAGCTTGGATAAATGAAATTTATTTATTTTATTGGAATTTGAATTTTCAGAACCCTCAATAAACTAATGCACAACTAGACTCTCCCAGATGTCTGTCAAAATGTTGTATTTCCTACACTCACTTGGCCACCATAAACTTTTTTGGCAGACCTCCCTAACATCTAAAGTCATACTAGTGTTCTATAGAACAAGGTTTGAAAAATTTGCAGTGTACCTCAACTTTATGCAGTGGGACTAAAGCCTCCTCTTGGAGTTTCTAGAAAATACATCCTTGATGTATGTACATAGTATTGAAGGAATTCAGCAGTTAAGTGGAAAAAAATATTAGTTCAACATGGAAGAGCTGTGTATGTTGAGTTACTACAATGGGACACCAGTGCTACTTATTTAAAAGTAATTATCTAATAAAGAAAATAATCTAATTAAGGCAAAAGCCAAACTTAAATGAAAGAAAATAGTTATATGTGACCTAAAATATGTATCTTAGACACATCTCCCAATCACTTACTTTTACATATAATTATGGAGTCCACTTTATAAGCAAGACATTGGACTGGTTATTCAGGGCACAGCAGTGAGTAGAAACCACACCCAGAGTTTCCAATTGCACAAAGGTTTTGGAGATTCTTGGGAAGTGTTATCTAGGCATTATTTATATCTTTACTCCCGGCAATATATGTCATCGGTCTTATCACAGTTATATCATAAAGTTACCACAATGGAGTGGCAATTATAATTACCAACCATAGGAAAAATGTGTCAAAACTGAACATTTCCTTCTGACGGGTTACAGATCTCATTCAAAAGAAGATAATTCAATGTTTTCTTCTGAATTATTTTTAAAATATATGAAGGGTTCTACTACAACTTGAACTTTACCTTGGAAATGAGAACAATGTCACCTAAAAATTCATACCCTCATATTGATTTGAAATAAAGAAAATAAAATAAAATACACATATGGTACTCTCTAAGCAATAGTTGCAGTTAGAGCCAAAAATGACATTTTTATCTTATGTTTCTGTTACATTTACAAAACAACTTTCCGCAGGTTTCCTTTCAATACCTACCATCCAAGAAGCCATGAGCTTATTATGTTTAGGAAATGTCACAATATCCTCCCACACCATAAGGGAACTGCAATACTATACTATCTCTAGGCAAGGTCATACATTTTCCAAACAAAACATGAGCTAATCTAAAAGTTTTTTTTTTTTTTCCAGTATGTAAACTTTCCATTTTTTCTATGCTTGCCAGTTAAAGATTGGGCCAAGAAGACTATAACTAGTAGAATGCAACTTACTTTTGTAATATAGGAAACTGCCATACTTTTCATCAGGTCTAAGGTCAGGGGCTAGGTGGGAAAGGTGATGAAATTAAGAGTAAATGCTCTTTGTTTTTCTTTTTTTTTATTTTTTTTATTAAATCATAGCTGTGTACATTGATATATTCATGGGGCATCATTCACTAGCTTCACAGACTGTTTACCAAGTTTCACATGTACCCTTGTAAGATGCACCACTGGTGTAATCCCACCAATCCCCTTCCCTCTACCCACCTCCCCCTCTCCCTCCCCTCCCTTTCCCCCTTCCCCTTATTCTTAGGTTGTAACTGGGTTATAGCTTTCATGTGAAAACCCTAAATTAGTTTCATAGTAGGGCTGAGTACATTGGGTACTTTTTCTTCCATACTTGAGATACTTTACTAAGAAGAATATGTTCCAGCTCCATCCATGTAAACATGAAAGAGGTAAAGTCTCCATCTTTCTTTAAGGCTGCATAATATTCCATAGTGTACATATACCACAATTCATTAATCCATTCGTGGATCGATGGGCACTTGGGCTTCTTCCATGACTTAGCAATTATGAATTGGGCTGCAATAAACATTCTGATACAAATATCTTTGTTATGATGTGATTTTTGGTCTTCTGGGTATATGCCCAGTAGAGGGATTACAGGATTGAATGGCAGATCTATTTTTAGATCTCTAAGTGTTCTCCATATCTTTTTCCCAAAGGAATGTATTAATTTGCATTCCCACCAGCAGTGCAAAAGTGTTCCCTTTTCTCCACATCCACGCCAACATCTCTGGTCTTAAGATTTTGTGATATAGGCTAGTCTCACTGGAGTTAGATGGTATCTCAAAGTAGTTTTGATTTGCATTTCTCTGATGATTAAAGATGATGAGCATTTTTTCATATGTCTGAAGGCCGTGCGCCTGTCTTCTTCAGAGAAGTTTCTCTTCAAATCCCTTGCCCAGCCTGCGATGGGATCCCTTGTTCCATTCTTGCTAATGCGTTTGAGTTCTCTGTGGATTCTGGTTATTAAACCTTTGTCAGAGACATAACCTGCAAATATCTTCTCCCATTCTGAGGGCTGTTTGCTTGCTTTACTTACTGTGTTCTTGGCTGTGCAGAAGCTTTTTAGTTTGATCAAGTCCCAGTAGTGTATTTTTGAAGCTGCTTCAATTGCCTGGGGCGTCCTCCTCATTAAACACTCGCCCAGACCGATTTCTTCAAGGGTTTTCCCTGCACTCTCCTCTAGTATCTTTACAGTTTCATGTCTTAAGTTTAAATCTTTGATCCAGTGACAGTCTATCTTAGTTAATGGTGAAAGGTGTGGGTCCAGTTTCAGTCTTCTACAAGTCGCCAGCCAGTTCACCCAGCACCATTTGTTAAATAGGGAATCTTTTCCCCACTGAATGTTTTTAATTGGCTTGTCAAATATTAAATAACGGTAAGTAGCTGGGTTCATCTCTTGGTTCTCTATTCTGTTCCAGACATCTACTTCTCTGTTTTTGTGCCAATACCATGCTGTTTGGATCACTATCGATTTGAAGTATAGTCTGAGGTCTGGTAGCGTAATTCCTCCTGCTTTGTTTTTATTTCTGAGTAATGTCTTGGCTATTCGAGGTTTTTTCTGATTCCAAATAAAACGAAGTATTGTTTTTACAAGATCTTTAAAGTATGACAGTGGAGCTTTAATAGGGATTGCATTGAAATTATGTATTTCTTTGGGTAGTATGGACATTTTAACAATGTTGATTCTTCCCAGCCATGAGCATGGTATGTTTTTCCATTTGTTAACATTTTCAGCTATTTCTTTTCTTAGAGTTTCATAGTTCTCTTTATAGAGATCTTTCACATCCTTTGTTAGATAAATTCCCAAATATTTCATCTTCTTTGGCACTACTGTGAATGGGATAGATTCCGTAACTGTTTTTTCAACTTGACTATTGTTGGAATATAAAGGCTACCGATTTATGAATGTTGATTTTGTAACCTGAGACGCTGCTGTATTCCTTGATCCCTTCTAAAAGTTTTGTAGTAGAGTCCCTAGTGTTTTCCAGATAAACTATCATATCATCTGCGAAGAGTGAAAGTTTGATCTCTTCTGACCCTATATGGATACCCTTGATCACCTTTTCTTCCCTAATTGCGGTGCCTAAAACTTCCATTACAATGTTAAAAAGCAATGGAGACAATGGGCAGCCTTGTCTGGTTCCTGATCTGAGTGGAAATGATTCCAGTTTAACTCCATTCAATATGATATTGGCTGTGGATTTTCTGTAGATGGTCTCTATCAGTTTAAGAAATGTCCCCTCTATACCAATTTTCTTAAGTGTTCTGATCATGAAGGATGCTGGATATTATCAAAAGCTTTTTCTGCATCGATTGAGAGAATCATATGCTTTGTTTTTTAATTTGTTTATATGCTGGATTACATTTATAGATTTATGTATATTGAACCAGCCTTGAGACCCTGGGATAAAACTGACTTGGTCATGATGTATAATTTGTTTGATGTATTGCTGGATTCTGTTTGTTAGGATTTTGTTGAATATTTTTGCATCCATATTCATTAGTGATATTGGTCTATAATTTTCTTTTCTTGTTTTTTTCTTTGTTTTTCTTGTTTTTTTTTTTCTTTTCTTGTTTCTTTTGTTTTTCTTTTCAATTTAAATCCATTTCTTTTTCCCATTCTCCCCCTTGACGCTTTAATGTAGGTAACAGAAGGAATGTGAAGAATGGCCACAGTAATGGAGGAAGAACCCGGTTGTATTTGGAGCGTGCAGGGAAGGAGCACAGACCAAGGTCCAGGTGCACACGTGTCAGGACAAAGTGGAGACTGGAAAGGAAGCACCTTTAGCATATTGAAGGGGATATTGTTGGCTTTCTTATTTCTACTGAAATCTTTATTTATAGCAACCATTAAAGCTACCTTTAAAACATAGTCTATTTCTGGCTCAGAAACAGTGCCCCATCTGTTTCCCTTACTGGTTCAGTGACTCGATGCTTTCTCAACCAAACTGATACAATAGCTGCTTCCTGCTCTATGGTCTTTGCCATCTCCAGTGCTGTGCTCTCTCTTTTCAAGGTAGAGGCTATGATCCAGTGATCCATGGGCCAAGTCTAACATGCAGGTGGGTTTTTGTTGGGCGTAGATTTTTACTCTCTTAAATAATCATCAAAAGAAAAATCAAGATATTTCACATAAAATCCTAACTCTGGCTTCATCTGAAGAACTGAAATGTCTCATAGCTTTGGCCTCAATATTCCCACAAGGTATAGCCATCTGGGGCTGAGGAGCCTGAGTGCTTCAGTTTCATCTAAGTCCCACCACTCACGTAATGTCTGCAGATGTGCTAAAGGCAGGCCAGTTCATTCATGGAAACCACCTGCTTGACCCATGTAGGCGGTAACCACCCATCTCAATAAAAACTGAAACTCAGCATGTAGAAATGACCTAATCAGAATCATTTCTCCATCCCTGCTGCCTCAGGTCCTCTTCAAAGCACATCCAGTCATAAATGCTCTGCGCCTGTTCTCATCTCCTCAACAGTCTCCTGGACCTTGATCCATCAGGTATTTCTTCTTTCTTATTTTTTCACCACATTTTTCTCCATTCTCTCCTATTCCACATAGGAAACAGTCATTAAAAGAAAAATAAATAATAAAAGCTCTTTCTTTGACATTTTGTCTCCTTCAAGCTATTTCTTTCTCTTTACAGAAGAAACATTCATGCCTTGCCGTTTGCAGTTCTTCGCCCACCACCAACTTTCAAACTACTACAATCTGGCCTAGGAGATCTTGGAAACTACTTTCACCAAAGGCATCCTATCTCCCAACCCAACAGTTTTTATTTTTCATAGTACAATCTGCTACAATATCTGGAACTGGTGACTACTGACTTCAATTTTAGAATTCCTTTTTTTTCCCCCTAAAATCCAAAGCAGGACTGCCTTCTTGTTTTCATTCTCATCTTTAAATCCTCTTATTTTTCAATTTCATTGGAGATGGAAAACATTTTTAAAAATTTAGCGTAAAAGACTAAATATTTTCTAGACTTCAACATTATTTCCCTAGTTATTTCAGCACCCCTTTGAGTCAGACCTGATAACATCACTTTCATTTTTTAAAATGACACCTTAAAAACGTTAGATAAGTTATGCAGTGTAATTTATTCAACAGAGGCAGAGTTGAAACATAAATCTTACTCTTTTGTGAAACAACAGCCCAGGTCTTAAGGGCTGCTCTGTCCTGCGTCCCCTCTCTCAAGCCTGTTGGTGATTGCTAGGTAGACTTCAGTTCTTTCCTCTTATTATTTTACATGTTTCTCTGTGCAATCACAGCAATGCCTGTGGGCTCACCAATCACCTTAATGTTGAACCAATCTACTTCCATTCCAGGCTTTCCTTCTAAGAACTGTATTCATGTACTATCCCCCATGTTTCATATTTATCTTAATCTTAACATTTATGTGGCTTAATTCAGCTGACATGGATATATGGTTGTTATCTTATGGGGCAATGAAATCCTTGAGAAAATCCTATTTTATCCTTTTATACCCTCCCTGCCCAGCCCAGTGCTGGCCCATAGGTGTTCAATGAATATTGAATAACTGAGTGAATGACCAGGTATTTAATGGCTATCTGAACATCTCTACTTAGATGACCCATCATCCCATCTCCTACCTAATCTAGACCTCAAACTCTGTATGCTTCAAACTTTATTCTTGATCATTACCCTACTCTGACTTTATCCCATAAATTCCTAATATCTTAGATAACAGCAATATGGGTAACATCCACCCAATCTTCATAGCCATGAATCTGAGTATCAATCAGTTTTCTTCCTATCCACCACATCATTAAGATCCAGCTAATTGACCAGCTAAATAATCTCCAGCCCATGAATCCCCTCTAGACAGTCATGGTATCAGCTTCCATTATTCCATGCAAACAATTACAATGGCCCACTCATGGGCTTCCAGCTCCTTTCAATACATTCTACACAATTTTATTAGAGCACTCCCTTTCTGAAACCATCAAATTCTCACTAGAGCTTTGCACACACCAATTCGTCATTAATATATTTTGATAGACTCGGTAAGTGTTAGAAACCTTCTGAGAAAGATACGAATTTTTAAGGGGTATGAAATTAAACATATAAGGAAAAATAATCTCAATATTTTTAAAAGCTATAGAAGAATGAGGCAGGACTTAATTATCCAATGTGGAAGATAAGCTCCTTACATCACAGGCCTTCTCTGCTCTTTGTGCCTCAGGAATGGTAAATAACTATACATGTAGTATAATAAAATTTTTATAAGACAAAGAAAGGAAAGTTATCCTAACATATAGGATAGTTTAAGCTAGTTTTAAAGGAAGGCATTTATGACAGTGTGTGATTACATATATTTACCATAAAAAGATGACAAAAAGAGTCCGGGAGAAAAGGGAGATTAACCACAAAAATTTGACAATTAAGCAAGCAGTAGAACACTCAATACTAACAATGGAAAATAGAATATGATAGACTAATATCTTTGAAATGCTGTGGGAAAATAGCCATTAACTGAAACTTCCATGCATTACTTAACTATAATTTAAGAATGAAGATAAAACTAAAAATATTTTCAAACAAAGAACAAGAGAATATGTAATAATATATGAGGTTGGACAATTAAATTGGTAAACCCAACCCAGAAAAAAATGATTCATACCTCATTGCTGAATATCATTATAGTCACCCTCAAAGTACTCCCCTTGGGAAGCTATGTACCAGTAGCTGGACCTATTCCACCCTTCAAAGAAATTTTGTAATTCTTTTTTTGGAATGGCCATCAGAACTGTCATCTTATGAGGTCTGACAATTAAGTATGTGAACTCATCCTAGAAAAAGGGCTATTTACCTCATTGCTGAATATCACCACAGTTACTAGATAGTCAAGGGGTGTACTTTGAAAGTGACCATGGGGATATTCAGGAACAAGGGATATTCAGGTACTTCTTCTAGGATGTGTTCATGAACTTAATTGTCTGACCTCATACAATACACTAAAAAGAAAAAGTATATTACAAACAAATAAAATGATCCCAGAAGAGATTTACTAAGGAGGGATAAGCAAAAAAAATGGTAAATGCATAGTTAGACAAACACTGTTTCGAACAATAATAATAACATTTGATTTTAGAATTTTAAAAAGTTCAAAAAATGTGCTGGATAAAAATAAGTATTTTGGAATTGGTTAGGTTTAAACTATTCTAAGGTCCAGGTATTATGTGAAGAGAGAATAAAAATAATGATTTAGACTATATTAAATCAATTATGCATATTAATACTTTAAGGATAACTACTAAAATGACAGAAAGACAGTAGATAAACTCTAGAACAATTAAGAGAAAAAATGAGTTTAAGAAAATCAGCCAGTTGAAAAGGCAGGAAAAGAGAAAAACAAAATCTAGCTTTATGTGTTTTAAACACATACTTAATACATTAAGACACAGACAGATTAAATACAAACTTAATACATTAAGACATAGGTTGAAGTTATCTTGAAGTATCTAGAAAAAGATACACCAGGCAAAACCAACCCAAAGAAAGCCAGTATTGCTATCTTAGTAACAGACAAAAGAGTCTATGTCATGAGGAATTATTAGGGATAAAGATTTAACATGCAGATGTGATATACATATATTATATTATTGTGTGTACTTAATGATGTAAGCTCCACATACACACATAAAAAATTTAGACTTGAAGAAAAAAATAACATCTGCATGGAGGAAAAATTTAACATACTTGTCAATAATTAATAGACAAAGTAGACAGCATTGAATTCATATAGAGAAGAATTGAACAATACAAGAAAAGAGCAATACAAACAAAAGGCTCAATATAACAGATAGCCAATGTTAAAGAATAAATATGCTTCTCAGGCACACATGGTATTTTTATAAAATCTGACCATGTATTCAGCCATTAACCAAGTGCTAATAAATTTCAAAATATAGACATTTACCAATCATATTCTCAGACAACGATGAAATTAAATTGGAAAGTAGCATTAAACATAAAATTAACTTAATCATACCTTCATATTTGGAAAATTTTAAGACACATTCTAAATGGCTCATGACTGAAATGAAAAAAAAATAGAATGGAAATATTAATATATTTAAAATTCTGTATAATGAATAGCAACACAACAAAAAATGTGGAACAGGGATAAGCTGTTAATTAAAATGTGAGGGGAGGGGTGAGGATGGGCGGAGGGAGGGTAATTGGTGGGACCACACCTATGGTGCATCTTACAAGGGTACATGTGAAACTTACTAAATGTAGAATATGTCTTAACACAATAACTAAGAAAATGTCAGGAAGGCTATGTTAACCAGTGTGATGAAAATATGTCAAATTGTATATAAAACCAGTGTATGGTGCCCCATGATTGCATTAATGTACACAGCTATGATTTAACAAAAAAAAAGAAAGAAAGAAAGAAGGAAGGAAGGAAGGAAGGAAGGAAGGAAGGAAGGAAAGAAAGAAAGAAAAGAAAAAACACTGAAAAAACTCTAAGTGTCTAGAACTTGGAGAAATAATAAAACAAATCCAAAGAACTTAGAAAAAGTGATAAAAAATAAGAGACATCTGTTATTGATACTTTCTAATTCTAGTTCTGATTGACTCCTTCAATTCCTTAGACCAGTGTTTTTCAATCTTCCTAATGCTGCAATGTATTTTCATTGTTACAAAGGGGTCATGACCCACAGGTTGAGAACATGGAGAAGAAAGAATCTCAGAACTAGAGGGTAAAGCACTTGAACTAACCCAGGTAGTTAAAGAGGCAGAAAAGAAGAGAGAGAAAGCAGAATACACCTAGAGAATTATGGCACTTCCTGAAGCATTCAATTATACAAATTATAAGTATCTTGAAAGGGGAAGAAGAATGTCCCAAAGGAATAAAAGCCCTATTGGAGGATATCATAAATGAAAATTTGCTAAGTTTCACTACAGATTCCGAAATACTCCTTTTAGATGGGCATCAAACACCAAGTCATCTTGACACAAATAGAGCATCTCCAAAACACATTGTAATGAACCTGTCTGAAGTCAAGATGAAAGAGAATATTAGGCAAGCAACCAGGAGTAAGTGCCAATTGACCTATAGGAGCAGATTCATTGGGGTGACAGTGGACTTTTCAGCTGAAACTTTCCAAGCCAAAATAAAATGGTTATCTATCTTTAACCTTAAACAAAACAATTTTCAGCCCAGAATTCTGTATCCTACTAAGATAAGCTTCAAAATTAAGGGAAAAATCAAATCTTTTGCTGATAGGCAAAGTTTGAGCAAATTTGCCACAAAAAAAGACCATCTCTACAGGAAATACTTAGAATTATTCTCCACATGGACCATCACAATGGACCACTATTGAAGTAAACACCTAGAAACTGAAGAACAAGACCTAGCTTCCACAATGGCACAAAGGATAAAGCCAACTGCTGGTCTTTCACAAAATAAGATGAAAAGAATTTTACAACACTTATCAATTTTCTCAATAAATATTAATGGCTTGAAATCCCTACTAAAAAGGCCCAGGCTTGCTCACTGTGGCTCAGTGAGTAGGGCACTGGCCCCATATACTGAGGATGGCAGGTTAGAACCCAGTCCTGGCCAAACTGCAACAACAACAACAAAAAGTCGAGTGTTGTGACGGGTGCCTGTAGTCCCAGTTACTCAGGAGGCTGAGGCAAGAGAGTAGCCTAAGCCCAAGAGCTGGAGGTTGCTGTGAGCTGTGACACCACAGCACTGCACCAAGGGTGACAAAGTGAGACTGTCTCTTAAAAAAAAAAAGCATAGGCCAGCCATATGTTGCCTACAGGAAACACATTTATCCTTAAGGGACAAAACAAGACTCAGGGTAAAGGGATGGAAAACAGTATTTCAAGCTAATGGAAATCAGAAGAAAAGAGAGGTCACGATCTTATTTTCAGATACAAGTGGATTTAAAGGAACTAAAGTTAAGAAAGACAAACACGGTCACTTCCTTCTGGTAAAGGGAATGATAAAACAAGAGGACATTTCAATTCTAAATATTTTTGCACCCAATTTAAATGCTCCCAGATTTATGAAACAGACCTTGATTGCTCTAAGCAATATGATATGCCATAACACCATATTGCTGGGGACTTTAACAGTCCTCTGACAGAACTGGACAGATCCTCTAAACAGAAACTAAACAAAGATACAAGGGACTTAAATGTGACCTTACAACAAATGGGCTTAATAGACACATATAGAACACACCATCCCAAAGTAAGGGATACACATTCTTCTTGTCAGCCCATGGAACATACTCCAAAATAGATTATATCCTAGGATACAAATCAAACGTCAACAAAATTAAAAGAATTGAAATTATACCATGTATCTTCTCAGACCACACGGCAATAAAGATGGAACTCAACTCCAATAAAAATCTTCAACCCCACACAAAGGCATGGAAATTAAACAACCTTATGCTGAATTACAGCTGGGTGCAGGAAGAGATAAAGGAAAAAATTGTTAAATTCATTGAACATAACAACAACGAAGCTACAAGTTACCAAAACCTATGGGATACTGCAAAAGCAATCCTAAGAGTGAAATTTATTGCATTAGATGCCTACATCTAAAAAATAGAGAGCACATCAACAACTAATAAATCATCTTAAGGAAATGGAAAAGGAAAAGCAGTCTAATCCCTGACCTAGCAGAAGAAATAACCAAAATCAAATCAGAAATATATGAAATTGAAGACAAAAGAATCATTCAGAAAATTAATGACACAAAAAGTTCTTCAAAAAGATAAATAATCAATGAACCTTTGGCCAAATTAACTAGAAATAGAAAAGTAAAATCTTTAATAACGTCATGAAAAACAAAAAAGGGGGAAATAACAACAGATATCACAGAGATACAAGAGATTATCTCTGACTACTACAAGAAACTCTATGCCCAGAAATTTGACAATGTAGAGGAAATGGATCAATACCTGGAATCACATCAACTCCCTAGACTTAACCAAGAAGAAACAGATTTCTTGAACAGACCAATGTCAAGCACCAAGATAGAAGAAACAATAAAAAACCTTCTAACAAAATAAAACACTAGACCAGATATCTTCACACCAGAATTCTATCAAACCTTCAAATAAGCGCTTGTACCTATACTACAGAAACTACTCAAAAACATTGAGAGGGAAGGAACCTTCCCCTACACATTCTATGAAACAAACATCACCCTGGTACCAAACCCAGGAAAAGACTCAACTATAAAATAGAACTACAGACCAATTTCACTAATGAATATTAAAGCAAAAATATTCAACAAAATCTTAGCCAATAGAATACAACTATACATTAAAAAAATTATACATACAATCAAGTAGGCTTCATCCAAAGGATGCAAGACTTGTTTAACATATACAAATCCAAAAACGTAATTCATCTTGTCAATAGAAGAAAAAACAAAGACCATTTGAGCCTCTCAATAGATACAGAAAAAAATTTTGATAAAATCAGCATCTTTTTATAACAACACTTAAGAAAATTGGCCTAGGTGGCTCATTTCTTAAGCTGATTGAAGCCATCTATGAAAACTCACAGCTAATATCATGGTAAATGGAGTAAAACTGAAAGCTTTTCCACTTAGAACTGGAACCAGACAAGGATGTCCTCTATCCCCACTACTACTCAGCATAGTACTAGAAGATCTCACCAATGCAATCAGGCAAAAGAAGTATATAAAGGGCATCCAAATAAGTGCAGAAGTCAAACTGTCACTGTTTCCTGACAAGATGATCTTATACTTAGATAACCCCAGAGACTCAACCACAAGACTCCTGCAAGTGATCAAGAAATACAGTAACATTTCAGGATATAAAATCAGTGCCCACAAATCAGTAGCATTTGTATACACCAATAACAGCCTAGTTCAGAAGCTAATCAGAGACACAGTTCCCTTCACAGTAGCTTCACAGAAAATAAAATACCTAGGAATATACCTAACAAAAGAAGTAAAGGACCTCTACAAAGAGAATACAAAACCTTAAGAAAAAAACATAGCAAAAGACATTAATAAATGGAAATATATACCTAGTTCCTGGCTAGGAAGAATCCAACATTGTCAAAATGTCTATACTACCCAAAGCAATTTACAGATTGAATGCAATACCCATTAAAATACCAACATTATATTTTGAAGAACTAGAAAAATAGTTCTTTATTTCATGTAAAATTAGAATAAAATCCATATACCCAAGGCAATTTTTAGTAATAAAAACAAAGCCAGGGCATCACTCTACCAGACTTTAGGCTATATTGTAAGTCAACAGTGATCAAAACAGCATGGTACTGGCACAAAAATAGAGACATAGAAACTAACATCTTACAGCCACCTAATCTTTGATAAACCAAACAAGAACATATACTGGGGGAAAGAATTCCTATTCAATAAATGGTGCTAGGAGAACTGGAAAACCACATGTAAAAGATGGAAACTGGACCCATACCTTTCACCACTTCCAAAAATTGATTCAAGATGGATAAAAGATTTAAATCTAAGACATGAAAGAATAAAAATCCTCAAAGAAAGTATTGGACAAACTCTTGAGGGTGTCAGCCTGGGGAAAGATTTTTATGAAGAAGACTTCAGTGGCAAGAAAAAATAAACAAATTGGACTTAATTGAACTGAAAAGCTTCTGCACAGCTAAGGCCACAATAATCAAAACAAATAGATAACCTTAAGAATGGGAAAATATTGCACATTACAAATGCAACAAAGGTTTGATAACTAGAATCTATAGCAAATTCAATCAACAATAAGAGCAAACAATCCCATCTATCACTGGGCAAGAGAAATTAACAGAAAATTCTCGGAGGAAGACAAACAACTAATGGCTAACACATATATGAAAAAATGTTCATCATCCCTAATCAGTAAAATGCAAATCAAAACCACCCTGAGATATCACCTAAACCCAGTGAGAATGGCCCACATTACAAAGTCCCATAGCTGCAGATGCTGGGGTGGATGTGGAGGGAGGGGAATACTTTTGCACTGTTGGTGGGGCTGCAAACTAATACAATCTCTTTGGAAAGAAGTATGGAAAATGCTCAAAGAACTCAGATTAGACCTCCCATTTTATCCCATAATCCCATTACTAGGCATCTACCCAGAAGAAAAAAAAATACTTTATCATAAAGACATTTCCACTAAATTGTTTATCACAGCTCAATTTATAATCGCAAGATGTGAAAACAACCTAAAGGCCCATCAACTCAGAAATGGATTAACAAACTGTGGTACACCTATACCATGGAATACTATTCAGCCATAAAAATATGGTGATTTTACATCTTTTGTATTAACCTGGATGGAGTTGAAACACATTCTTCTTAGTAAAATACCACAAGAATGAAAAGGCGATATCTAATGTCATCAATACTAATATGAAGCCAGTAGATGATCTAATGATCACCCACATAGAAGAGAAACTAATTTCAATTCAAGTTAGCAGGGGGATAGATGGGTAAGGGGAGAAAGGGAGGTTTGGGGTGCTCCCACATAATGGGCACAATGTAGGGATATATGGCACACATTTTGGGTGTAGCACACAAGTACAACAGGACTGTACCTAACAAATTCAAAGAGTGACCTGGTTTTTTACTAACTCTTAGATGTTAACTGGTTTTTGTGAGGAACCTCTTTGTTTTCCTCAGTAAAGCAAATAAACACATTACTCTATAACCTAGGCAATCCAGGGAGCAGACAGTGAAGGTTGTCTATAGGGCCTGGGCTGTGTGGTTTGAAGAAGCTTCGTAAACAGTCTCATGGGTCCCATGTCCTTCCCATGTCCTTTCTCAAACTGTCTTTGTGAGGAGTTTCCTCCCTCCCATTTTAAAGCTAAGGAAACTGAGACTCAGTAGTGAGAAATGATCTTTCCACATTAGAGAACCAGTCAGTAGTAGAGCCGGGATTCAAATTTCAATGCTTTAAGTCCAAGTTTAGTTCTGTTTCCCTTACATAGTCATGTACTAGTAAAGGTTGAATAGCCAGCTCTACAGGAAAAGAGTTTTCATTTGTAGCGTTTATTAATTCCTGTGTTATAAATGCTTCTGTGACAGATTTCAAGCTACCACAAGATGTCACTGATCATAGCTATGAGCACAGTTGGCTCTGTGAGCTGGTGCTCACTGGCTCCCCCACCTCTGACCCCACCAGGGCCAGCACTGGTGCCGTTACTGCCTTTGTTCATTCCTGCTGGTTCAAGTGGCCATCAGGCTTCTTTTGCATGTGATAACCCACAAACATCATTTATTTAGCAAATCTTTATCAATGACCCACGATACGTCAGTCATTTTCTTTCAGAACTAAGCAGAGAGCAGTAAAAACAAAATAAAATCAAAATCAAAATCTTGCCCTTGGTGTACATACATTGTGTCATAGGAGGAAACAGAAACTAAAACAAAAAGTGAATTATATATCAGAAAGTGATCATTATTATGGATAAATAAAGCAGGAAAGTTAGATAAGAAAAGCTGGTTATTCTGTGTCAATTTTAACCATGTAGGCAAGCTAAACCTTATGAAAGGTGATGAAAAATCCAGGCATATGAATATCTGGTGAGGAGCCCTCCAGGCATAGAGAAGAGTAGATGCAAAGATCGTGAGGCATTAGCATTCCCCCACACATTCAATCATAGCGAGGAAGCAAATATGGTTAGTGCAAGTGGGTGCTGCCAAGAATAAGCAGGAGATGAGATTATGAGGTAATGGACACAAGTTATCTCTGGCCTTGAGGCAACTGAAATTCTTCAGCTTTTACTTGGAGTGAAGTTTTCATGTAAATTATTTTTTTATCTATTTTTATTTTGTTGTATGCCACATGCCATTTCAATCTACATTTATTCTTCCTCATTTGGGGTAAATATTTCTGTGTAAAGCCTCATATTCTTTTTTTCTATTCCATTAGTTCTCTTCCCCAATTAAAGGAAGCCAATTATTCTTATGTTGGATCATTTCAGACCTGCATATTTATCTGCTCTATTGTTCCTTATGTATTTTTTTATGAATTCATTGTGATATCTGAAGAATTTTCTCTCTCCCAATAATATGTTCCTTTCCCTTTCTAATTAACTTTGTAACTCTGTAATATGTTCCTAGTTCTCAGTTTTATCCCTTCATAACTTGGTAATGTGGTACTGTTTTTCTAGTTCTCAATTTTATCTCTTCATTCCAGTTTCCATTTTCACATTATTCTACCTTTTACAAAAAAAATCATGTTGAAGGCCTGCTTTAGTGAATAAATCTTTTTATTCAATGTTTCTCTGACAGGTGGAAAATTTGCTTCTTTTTCTTGGTCTGTGTTTTCTTTCAAACTGAGTCCATTTTTTCATGTATGCTATATCTTCTCTCTCTTCCTATTTTCTTTCTTTCTCCTTTTTTCTTTAAAACATTTTGTTATATTTGCATAGTTGCCATGCCATATTTTATCTTACCTATGCAAACTATGTAGACCATTTGAGTTGTAATATAGTAGGAGCAAATTCTCTTCCATTCCCTTCTCATCTTATATGGGATTGACTTGTCTTTTTCCACTCAAACTACACTTTGAGGTCTAGGAGCTGCTTTACATCTATTTTTTTTAAATTTTAGTATACAGATTGATGACTGTAAGGGCCTAGCTGGTTGAGCAAGATCATCAAAAGGGACCTGGACTCTGCTTTCTTTTTCAAAATTCTATTAAAACTCCTACACAAGGGCTATCTCTCCCCACCAGGTCTGTAGGCTACTTCCATTTTCCCAGTTCAGCAAGGGGCCAGGAAACTGCACAACCTGACTGTGCTATGCCTTTCCGATAGTACTTTAGATCTGTGTAGTTATTTCATACTTAAGTATGTTTTAAACTTTTCATTAGCACCATCTCAGCAAATTAAAAGATATTGATAAATATTCATAAGATTCTGTTAATTATTTCAGTAGCACTACTTCCAGCTGTTGGTCTGACCATTGCTTACACTTATGGAGAAAATTTTGATTTCTTTCATTGCCATTTACAGAAATTTTTGCCATGAAATTATTTTTCATGGATTGATTGCTACTAGTAACATTTTTATCTGCTTTTTGTAGTTAACTTTTTTTTTAATTGTCGGTGATTCATTGAGGGTACACAGAACTAGGTTACATTGATTGTTTTGCTAGATAAGGACCCTCTATTTTATTAAATATTGGAAAATGTTTGTGACCTTGAATTATATGCCACCTTTACCCAGATATTTTTTACTAAAAATATTTAGAATGGAAATGTTATTCTATATAATAACTGGTATGTACATCACCAGATTAATCACTGATTATTAAAAATGGTGGCTTCATAATTATGTTTTTGCCAATATAGAAGATTGAGTAATAAATAAAGCATTACCCCCAAATGCCTTGAATTCAAAAGAAATAAGTTCTGGGAATCTAATATACAGCATGGTAACCATAGTTAACATAAATTGTATTGTATGTATCACACAAGAAAATAGATTTTCAGTGTTCTCACCACAAAATAAAAGAGATAGTCACATGGAGTGATGGACATGTTAATTAACTTGATTTTGGTGAATATTTCAGAATATACAATTTTAAATTGCACACTATTTTAAATTGCATACAAACTTTACGGCATATATATGTGTGTGTGTATGAAAATCTCAAATACCCATGTTGTACACCTTAAATATATACATTTTCTTATCAATTACACCTCAATAAAGCTAGTTTTTAAAAAAGAATAGTGTTCTCCCACAAATCTGTGCCCTTTATTAGTTTCAGAAGTATCTGTTGTGCTCAGGACAAGAATTGACAAAAACAGAGAACTGTTTACAATAGGCTTCCCCTTCTCCTCCCCCTCAATTGTAGTGTTTCAACACCAAAAACAATTTGTCATGACATGACAATGACTCTCAGCATTTCCAAGAATTATAAAACTACAAAAGATACTGCTTGTCTATCTTAGCTAGAGTATAGCCTCTAAGACTCGTGGTCTGATGTATTGGTCTGCTCAACTCTCAAAGGTTCCTCTTAACAGTTTATGAGAAAAGACAAAGGAAATAAGTGTGCAATGAGCATGCACCAGGGAGAGGGAACTGTTTATTGAATTCAGTTTATTAAATAATTTTTTTCAGTATTATTCCAACACTTTGAGGGCTTGTTCATAGGGCTTGGGAATGCATCTCCATTTGTCAGCCCTCCTGGTTTTAATAAGTGGTCTCTAGGTGTCTGGTTCTGAGCACATTTATCATGGATATAAGTCAATTAAACTCATACTGTTTGGTGATTTGGTGAATATCTATTTAGTATTCTTGGAATTATTAGGCATCTTTTTGGGCTAAGAGTTGCAAAATAGGCAATTTCCTAATCGGAAACATACTGCAATAACTCTAGTTCTAAGAGCTCAATATCCTTTCAGGTCATTTGCTAACTAACAGGACTGAGACCTCTCCACAGCACATCTGATACATGATTCGATGAAGATCAGATGTGCAAATCACACTGGGTTCCAGAAAGCCCTAGATTGTGCTGTTTAAGGTGGGAGGATTTGCTTCTCTGGTAAACCATGGAAAGATCCTCTGTGGATTAAGACCTTTAGTTTCTCTTAAAGGATGAATGGATATTATAAGTCCCAGGGATTCAATAAAACCTTTATAGCTTTAGTACAGCAGAGCATCCATCAGCCAATTCTGTGATTTTACTGTGTTTGTCTTTTGCAAAAATCCATGTGAAACCTCAAATGTTCCTTTTACAAGTTCTTTTGTTGCACACACATGTTTTTGGTTAAATTAGTGGTGGTTCAATCTGGAAAAGATATCTGTAATTAGAGTTTTATTTTTGAAGTTAAAAAAAAAATTTGTGGGGGGGGGGAGGTTAGCACATTTTCTATCAAGTTTTCCTCGCAAACAACTTGCTCTACTTTCAAGAAATAACTGTGACCCAGCACATCAGCTCTTAGGATTTTCCAGGAGGACAAGACTCACTTACTGCCATATTGTCAGAAAGAGAGGAAACGTCTACAAGTTTTAAAGAGTTTTATTTCACTCCTCAAAATTTGTGTGTTTTCATTAAATAATAATTCACATAACTTACGTAGCATGTTAGCTTTCAAAAGCCTCATACACAATTGAGTCTGATCCTCAAAATTGTTGTTTCACTTATGCAGGTAAATATTATGATTTTGATGATGGTTATCATTTTTTTAAATATACAACATTCTCTGTTGTAAATTCCATGTGTCTATATCTAGTTGAGTGTGACTTTCTTTTTTAATTCAGATTAATGTGAGGGTATAAACAACCAGGTCACAGTATTTGAATTTGTTAGGTAGAGTCTGTCTTGTAGTTGTGTCCCTCACCCAAAACATGTGCCCTACATCCCTATATTGTGCCCATTATGTGGGAGCACACTGATTCCTCCTCCTTTATCCTCCCCCCAACTTGAATTGAGTTTATCTCCTATGTGGGTATGTATTAGATCATCTACTGGCTTCATAGTAATATTGAATATATTGGATATTTGCTTTTCCATTCTTGTGATACTTCATGGAAAAGAATGGGTTTCAATTCCATCCAGGTTAATACAAAAGATGTAAAGTTACCACCCTTTTATGGCTGAATAGTATTTCATGGAATACATGTACCACAGTTTGTTAATCCATTCCTAGTTGGTGGGCATTTATGTTGTTTCCACATCTTGGCAATTGTAAATTGAGCTGTGATAAACCATCTATTACAAATGTCTTCATGATAAAATATCTTAGGTGCTAAACAAAAGTAAAGAGAATTATTCCCTAAGTCTTTATCCTTAGCTTTCCCTTTCCATTAAATTCCTTAATTGCAAAATAAGATTTAAATAATGAAAAACTAAACGGCCTCAACATTTTCTTCTATTGTATTTATAAAAATTAGACACTGATGATTAAGAACATTGACGCTACCTTTTAAAAATACATGCAAAGTTGGTATGTATTTACTATTTTTATGAGATAGTAAACCAAATTTTTAAACCTAATGAAATATTTCTCTGTTGAACTTATATTGTAGGTTGAGTTGACCTATGTTGCTCATAAAGTTCATACTAGCATTTTTTAAAAAGCTGAATAAAATTTCTCAAAGCAATTTCCAATTTCAGAAATTTCCCAAGATAACAGAGTTCATTTTTTGACAAAATGATAGACCTATGTAAGTGATATTCATTTCATATTTATGGTTGTTAGTAATAGCACAAGACTATATTGGCCCAGATAGGTATTCCTGAAGATAATCTTTTTGGCTTAAGGCAGGATCTCTCAATTTCCTTATTAATATTAGCCATATTCAGACTAGGAAATTTTTGCTTGTGTGACACTACACTGTATGTTATAGAATGTTGAGCAGCTTCCCTGGACACTACTTACTAAATATCATAAAACCCTAAACATATATAACTGTGAAAATAAAACATGTCTCCAGACATTACCAAATGTCCCCCTGGGGACAAAATCATTTCCAGTTAAGAACTACTGACTTAAAAGTATACAAGAATGTAGTAGTTAAAATATTCACCAATTCTAATAATCTAATAGGAAGCTACATAACTAATTCGCCCAATAAGAAGTTAACTTCTGATGCAACCAAGGCACTGAAGGGTTTCAAAGATTAATATAGCAAAGTGTCCTGCCTTAGGAACATATAATACAATAGGATAGCCGAGTCACATCCAGTAGTTTCCTTTTATCCACAGTTTTGCCTTCCATGGCTACAGTCAACCTAATCCAAAAATATTAAATAGAAAATTCTAGAAATAAACAATTCATAAGTTTTAAATTGCCATCATTCCAAGTAGCATGGTAAAATATTTCATGGTCCTGCTCCATTTCACCTGGCATGTGAATTATCTCTTTGTGCAGCATCTCCAGTCTGTGCATATTACCCACCCATTAGTTATTTAGTAACCCTCTTGATTATTGGATAAAAAGTTATCATATATATGTAAGTGTATATATATATGTGTGTGTGTTTATGTGTGTGTAATATATAATATGTATAGGGTTCAGTAATACCTGCAGTTTCAGACATCCACTAAGGGTCTTGGAATGTATCACTCACAGATAAGAGGGGACCACTGTCTACAAATGACAGGAATGATAGCAAATGTAATAAATGACAAAAACATTTCCTTTCTGCCACTTTATGAACTTAAGCAGTTGTTCATGCATAGAAAGGGAATATCCCACATAAAGAAAATGTTTAGTAATAATAGGAAGAACAAAATTATAATAAGCGATAAACAGTAAAGAATTCTTGGAGTAGAAACATGACCATGGGAAAATAAATATGTTCATAAAATAAAGATGTATATTAGACACCCTTTGATACATGAACCCATTTTAAACTCACTTAAATACAAAGGTCTTACAGTTGTAAGATTGGGCAGATTGACCAGTAAAAATTTCACACCAATAGAGAAATGCAGAGTCAATTTAGAAGGCAAACAAGAATCTCAAACAGACTCTTTTCTAAAACTTACATCCTCTTTCTCAATGCTGAATGCAGCTGCAAAAAGTCTGGATTTTGGAAGGAAAGGAGAATAATTGGAGGGAAGAGAAATACTGGTGGTTAAGGACTGCTGTGACAAAGCTTCATAGACTGATGGCTTATAAACATCAGCCCACTGCAGATTAGCACATGAGTTGTTTGCAACAGGCAGTATCCTCTTGTCAGAAATACATGGATCAGAAGGCCACAAAAACTGAAGTCTGAAGGTGCAAAGGACCAAAATACACGAACCAGAAAAGCAGAAGGCAAAAACACAAATCTAGAGTAAACTATTTCCATTAATAATAGTCATAATAGGTTACATGTGAAATTTACTAAATGTAGAATATAAATGTCTCAATACAGTAACTAAGTAAATAACTAAGAAAATGCCATGAAGGCTATGTTAACCAGTTTAATGAAAATATTTCAAATTGTATATAAAACCAGCATATTGTACCCCATGATTGCATTAATGTACACAGCTATGGTTTAATAAAATAATAGTCATAACATTACCATGCTTACTTATAATAGCTAACTTAGAATGAATGCTTATCACATACCATTCACGATTCAGAGTGCTTTATGATTAGATTACTGAATCTTCAAAATAACTCTGTGACCACTTAATTAGGATGGGTTGTGCCATATTTGCATCAATCTAAACTTTCAGGGGGAAGACATAGTTAGGGCCTCCAAACCGACAACTTAATAATGGCACCATTCTTTCCAACTTCAAGTCCACCAAGTTAGAAATAAGCATAAAGGACATTTTGAGAATAAAGTATCACCTGTATGGTTTATCACCTGTAAGATTAGGAAGCTGTAAGATGTTAGTTTCATCTCCTGGTTTTCTGTTTGGTTACAGATGTCTATGTCTCTATTTTTGTGCCAATATCATGCTGTTTTGAGCACTATGGCCTTGTAGTATAGCCTAAAGACTAGTAGGCTGATGCCCTGGCTTTGCTTTTATTACTAAGAACTGCCTTTCCTATATGTGTTTTGTTCCGGTTCCATACAAAATGAAGAATTATTTTTTCTAAGTCTTGAAAGTATGATGTTGGTATTTTAATAGGGATGGCATTGAATCTTTGGGAAGTATAGACATTTTCACAATGTTGATTCTTCCCATCTATGAGCATGGTATGTTCTTCCATTTGTTAATATCTTCTGCTATTTCTTTTCTTAGAGTTTCAGAATTTTCTTTATAGAGGTCCTTCACCTCTTTTGTTAGGTATATTCCTAGGTATTTCATTTTCTTTGAAGCTACTGTGAAGGGGATTGTGTCCTTAATAACCTTCTTATCTTGGCCAAACAAGAACATACACTGGGGCAAAGAATCTTTATTCAATAAATAGTGCTGGGAGAACTGGATGTCCACATGTAAAAGACTGAAACTGGACCCACACCTTTTTCAGCTCAAAAAAAGTTAACTCAAGATGGATAAAAGACCTAAATTTAAGACATTAAATGATAAAAGTCCTCAAAGAAAGCATGGGAAAAACACTGGAAGATATTGGCCCGGGGAAAGAGTTCATGAAGAAGACTTCTGTGGCAATTGCAACAACGAAAACAAACAAATGGGACTTAATTAAACTGAAAAGCTTCTGTACAGCTAAGGAGACAATAATCAAAGCAAATAGACAACCTACACAATGGGAAAGAATATTGGCATATTTTGAATTGGACAAAAGCTTGATAACTAGAATCTACAGAGAACTCAAATTAGTCAACATGAAAAAAAGCCAACAATCCCTTATATCAATGAGCAAGAGAGATGAATAGAATCTTCTCTAAAGAAAACAGATGAATGGATAACAAGCATATTAAAAAATGCTCATTGTCCCTAATTATTAGAGAAAAGCAAATCCAAACCACCCCGAGATACCATTTAACCCCAGCAAGAATGGCCCACATCACAAAATCTCAAACTGCAGATGCTGGCATGGACATAGAGAGAAGGGAACACTTTTTCACTCCTGGTGGGACCGCAAATTAATACAACCTTTTTGGAAGGAAGTATGGAGAACCCTCAAAGAACTCAAACTAGTTCTTTGATCCTGCAATCCCATTACTGGGCATCTACCCAGAAGAAAAAAAAATCCCTTTACCATAAGGACACTTGCACTAGACTGTTTATTATAGCTCAATCTATAATCACCAAAATGCAGAAACAGCCTAAATGCCCACCAACCCAGAACAGATTAGCAAGCTGGGGTATATGTATACCATGGAATACTACTCAGCCATCAAAAAAGATGGAAACTTTACAATTTTTGTATTAACCTGGACGGAAGTGGAACACATTATTCTTAGTAAAGCATCAGATAAATGGAGAAGAATCCTATGCACTCAATTATGATATGAGGTCAATTAATGACCTAGTATACAGTGGGGGGTAAGGGATGGGAGGAACAGAGAGAGGGAAGAAGGGACAGGGGTAGGGGATCACGGTATGTGAGACACCTATTGGGGCAGGACACAATTATAAGAGGGACTTTACCTAACAAATGCAATCATTGTAACCTGGTTCTTTGTACCCTTAGTGAATCCCCAATTTAAAAAACCCAACTGTGTAACTGATAGAATCCACATTGAAGGACTGGGCTTTAGGTGTGCTGGTAAAGTGAGCAAGTTCTCTTCCACACATCCCATACTCCACAGTATTCCTCTGTAGAAACAGAAGAAAGGCTGGATGTGATGGCTGACACCCATAATCCTAGCACTCTAGGAGGCCAAAGCAGTTGGATTTCTTGAGCTCAGCAGCCTGAGTAAAAATGAGAAAAATAGCCAGGCATAATGGTGTGCACCTATAGTCCAGCTACTTGGGGGGCTGAAGCAAGAGAACTGCTTGTGCCCAAGAGTTTGAGGTTGCTGTGAGTTTGAGTGCTATGATGCCATGGCACTCTACTGAGGGCAACAAAGTGAGACACCGTATCAAAAACAAAAGAGAGAGCGAGACAAGAAGAAGAGGAAGAGGAGGAAGTGGAAGAGGAGAAGAAAGTGGAGGAGGAGGAGGAGGGAGAAACAGAAGAAAACTCACTTTCTCTGTGAAGAGAGATCCCACAAGAAGGAAGAGGAAGTGAAGCTTAGAAAGCACACCAGCTATGGTTCTTAAACTCACCCATCTGCTAATTCATTTCATATTCTTAGTTAGAGAAGGTAAATGGCACAGAGAAACCAAAAAACCAAGAGTGAGAAAAGACTCCCTAACAATCATAAAGTTAATATCCTCTATTTTCTGATTCTCAAATGGATGTGAAACATCACATTTGTTCCTGACCCACCTTTGTGGACAATGAACAGTAACATATTTACAAAATGCTATGACCTACAAAGTCCTTTCACACATTTTTTCCTAGTTAATCCTCACAAACAATAGTTATTATTAAATCTACTTTGAAGATAAGGTACATGTCCTATCTGTGATCCCATGAAGCTGTACCAGATTGATGGATTATAAACCTGGGTACCTTATAAGTATATATGACTATAACTTATCAATATACAATAAAAAAGAAATCTAGGCTTCCTTCAGCTACAGATAAGATGTATTATGAATCTTCTTACCGTTATAACAGAGGCATGGACTAACACGTGTGGAATGAAAAAATATTGACAGAAGGCATCACCAAGCTCTGTCTTTCATCCAGGTCTTGTTGATCGAGTAGGCTTTAATTAGACTGAGACAAGTGAGGTCTTCCAAGTGGAGGAACTAGCATGAAGTCACATACGATCCTGTCATGCGCTGACCTGGTATAGAGGAACATCTAGTGGATGACAAAGCATTCCAGAGAGATGAGCCAGAGCTTGAAAGTTCTTATACAACAAGCTAAAAGTTCCGATTTTATCTTGGATTTTGGGGTGACTAAAGCCACTCTAGGAATTTTAGTAGTGTATCATTTTTCTATTTCAAAAAAATAAAACTTCTTCCTTTTAATATACCAGTATATCAGGTATACTCAGATCAAGTAGAATGATTTTGAAGTATTTCTTCTTTTTCTATTGTCTATAAGATTGTGTATGATCTGTTTTTTGAAATTATCTTTTTTATTTATAAATATTAGTTGTCTATTTTTTGAGACTTGGAAAAAAATAAGTAGTAGTTAACTGATATCTCCATACTGAATCTCAGAGTCAAAGCATTCTGTAATAGACATACTCTTATTTGACAATGTGAATATTACTTTCTTTGCATTATTATTATTGCTTAATATTTCAATGCAACAATTGTCTGATTTCTTTTCTGAATGTATTTATGTCCATTCGTTCTTTACGAGGTTTTTGTTTCTAGTCCTTATCTTAAACATTGTTACTGTTATTAAATTTTAAGCCTTTTTAACTTTGTGAAGGCAAAAAATGGAAACCTAATAAACACATGTATATGTAAAAATAAAATAAAACTTCTTCCTGTTTGAAGGAGGTTTAGAAAAGGAAGAAACTGGGTGGGGGCTGGTAATAGGCAAGAGACTATTTCAGTGGCTTGCTAAGAAGAGGTGACAGGAGATGAGTGGTCATGGGGGTAAAAGGAAAGTCTTGGAAGCAACTTAGGAAGTAGACCTAGCAAAGGATTTTGGGGTGCTTGGGAACAGAGACTGAGGCAAGGAAAAAGACATTGGGGCAACATGATTCCATTACCTAGGGAAGTTCATGTAAGAGGAGACACAGGTTTGGGGAGAAGTGGAAGTAGACAACGATTAGTTAGTATCTGTTAAATATAAGGCGTCTGAGGGATGAGCAAATTGGGATTTGCAGGGGGAAATGGAAATGTGGGTCTCGAGCTCCCAGAGGAGGGGCCAAGCATGGGCAGAGTGACTGGGGGGCTAAAGACAGTGGTGCAGGCAGAGAGAGCTGACCCTGGTCCTGGAAAATGCTATCACTGAAGGGTAAAATAAGACAAGATGCGCCAAGAGGGAGATGGGGAAGGGGCAGGTGGACACCATAGCCTCTGCTGAAAGAAAGTCAGTAAGGGGAGAAGGGTGCTGGAAATAGCTGGGGATAGCAGGATGGGAAATGCAGAAATGCCGAGAAAGATATGTTCCAAGAATAAGCCATCAGATGATTATTTTCTACTCCCTCCTTTCAAGCTTTACCAAAGACCTAAGATTCTTTAATAAAATTGTGTCATTTCTCTGTTACCAATGCTGTTTCTCCAGGTCAGAGTTCAATGCATGACATTTTCTTTATTTCGTAGAAGCTTCTTTCTTCTTTATTCTCTCCCCTCTCCCAAACATTCTCTCCTTCACTGCCATCAATGGGCAGGTTGCTGTTAAAAACTCAAAACTATTTAGTCCCTAAGATGAATGCATCTACTTTAAGGGGAATGCAAACAATTAAAAAAAACAAAACACTCCTTCCTATGTTTGTTGGTTTTTTCCACCAGAAAAGAATGTGTTCATGGAAAAGCAAAAGCAGTAGTCAGGCTGTGAGGGGTTGAGAGAAGAGTGGAGCATGAGGAATTTTTGAGAAACTTTTTGAGTACAAGGAAGGAGCAATAACCTAAGTCAGTAGCTACTGAGTGTGGTGAATGAGGATGAAGCTCATTCTTTAGACATGGACAAAAAGTGAATGAATGGGACACCCAACCTTTTTTCTTTTCTGCCACACACGGAAGACTAAGAGATTAAATACACAAACACTAATGAAAGCTGATGACCAAAAGAAAAGATCTGTGCCACCATATATGACACCACAGATAAGCAAAACAGTCATCAAATAATCTGTATGGGGCCCTAAGGACCACAGGTTGGACACCATTGAATAGTCATGCCCAAAAAGAACCTCCTTAGAAATGAAAGTTCAGAGTTCATAACAACCCTTGTGAGATCAGGTTGACAACTCTGACCCAGTTCCTATTTAACTTTACTGTACTTGGTGATTTACTTAGACAATTTCTTTCACCTTAAATTTATCCAGCCACTAAAAGACTGGCTACCTTCTGTTCTCTTAACTTCATATTAAATATAGAAAATACTGTATTTAAAGGATTTTTTATTGCATAAAGAACTATGCTTAAACCTTTCAGATTGAGATATATTCAGTAGAAATATAATAAAATATAATCCCCAAGATCACTGAGTACACTAAAAATAGCCATTACTTTTTCTGGGATTAGTCAATTAAGTAAATTTTTTTAAATGCATTTTAAGTACCTTTCCCAAAGAGCAGGAGAGGATCATTTGCCAAGACACAAACAATAGTAAAAAAGAAATAAATAATTTTAGGTTATATTTTTTTTAAATGCTTTCTAGGGGAACAAGTAGGAGAAATGGGCCTAAAACTGGAGAAAATACATGGAACAGAGAAACCCATTGAGAGTGATAGAGTTTGGTCTCCTCTGCCTACTTCTGTATAAATTTCCTGGCTTGCTTACTTTTTGGTTTGGGGGTTATATTTGGGAGCTAGCTACCTAGAAATTTTCATAAAACACTTTTATGTTTGTGTATGTGAGATGTTCTCTTGTGCTGTACTCTCAACCTGGCTCCACGTCTTGAAATTCAAAACCGCATCTACCCATTGTTGCTATATTTTTCTACTCGTGTAATATAGCAGATTAAAGACCAAACCTGGGAGAAATGTGAAAATTAATCTTACTTGAAAAACAATGAATTAAAAAAGCACTCTGCTGAGCATTTCTGAAGAACAAACCTGCCTAGAATAATGAAAGAAAAGTAGAAAGAAGGGAACTCTTGAGAAATGTGGGTAATGTAATGAAAATAGCTGAAAATAGATGGAGATGGAAACAGAAGAATCACATAGAGTTTAACTGTCAAACATTCTGAATTCACGATGTCCCAATGACAAGCCTATGGGACAGCTGTTTACGATGTCGCCTTTTAACATTTTTATTGTGTTGAATGCATTCAAAGAGCATCAGTTAAATACCCACCAAACATACTCCAGTTGTACTGGGGAATTCAAAATAAGAAATTTCTTTTTTTGACTTTAAAAATATTCTAAGTTAGTTGCACACATTTTAGAATTCATCTGCATTTTCGTTTTCCTCTTGTGCTAATTCTTCTCTTATGTGTGTATTCAACTTTTTTATTGTTATTCAGATATATTATGATAAATCATTTATCAACAAAATGATTAGCTGTTATACTCAAAAGCCTAAAGGTCTAGGCTCGTTTTCTGTTAAGGAATGATATGATAGGCATTGAGGAATACATGAAAAATATGAATGAGTGAATGAAGAAATGAGCTAGAACACACGGTACTGAGGAAAATTCAAAGACCATTAAAACTAATATTTGAAATGGTAAGACTAAAGCTTAATAGTTAAACATTTTTTCCTGCCAGTGAAAGACACTTATGTTAACTTGGTGAATAAAATCTTTAAACTATTAATAAACGTCCCTGAAGCTAAAAAAAAAAAAAAAAAAAAAAAA
Source organism: Nycticebus coucang (assembly GCF_027406575.1). Lineage (NCBI taxonomy): Eukaryota > Metazoa > Chordata > Mammalia > Primates > Lorisidae > Nycticebus > Nycticebus coucang. Next base: position 183,553,691 of record NC_069780.1, read on the forward strand.
GATGTTTGACAAACATTGGATTTTTCTCCCCATATAACTCTATAACTATCCAGAGGATTCCCAGTTCCCCTTAAAACACATTTTCTGCAATCCCATTACTGGGCATCTACTCAGAAGAAAAAAAAAAATCCTTTTATCTTAAGGACATTTGCATTAGACTGTTTATTGCAGCTCAATTTGCAACTGACAAAATGTGAAAACAACCTAAATGCCCACCAAACAGGAATGAATTAACAAGCTGTGATATATATATATACACCATGGAATACTATTCAGCCATTAAAAGAGATGGAGACTTGGCATTTTTTATATTAACCTGGATTGAGCTAGAATGCATTCTTCTTAGTAAAACATCACAAAAATGGAGAAGCAAGGATCCAGTGTACTCAATTCTAATATGAAAGTGGTAAATGACCTAGTACGTGGTGGGTAGAGGAATGAGGGAGCAGGGAGAGGGAAGGAAGGAAAGGGTCGGGCGGGTCAAGTGTTTGGCACACCTCTTGGGGGTAGGACACAATCATAAGAAGGAATTTACCTAACAAATGTAACGGTGAATTGGTGTAACCTAATTCTTTGTACCTTCAATGAATCCCAAATAACCAAAAAAAAAAAAAAAAACAAAAAAAATTTTCTTGTGCAAATAAATTTCCAGACTTGCAAAATCAGCAGAGCTATGAACGTGTTGAAAAGATAGTTAACTGGAAGTGTGGTTTCCTGAAATCACTACAGTGGTATATGACATTATTTTGAAAATTCTGGTAACATTGTACTAGTAACTTGTACAAGTGAAACCAAAGAGAAACCACTTTCTCTCTATTTCCTAGAGACCATTCATCTTAATGTGAGGTGGCCATCTTACCTTTCCCTCCCCAATTTCCTGGGCTCTTCCTGGGCCCAGGGAGTAATTAAGAAATCTCCCCTTTCTCCTTGAGTAGGATTTCTGTCTCCAATTGGCCCTGGCTGACTGCTTCAGGCTAAAACACGGAGAAAGCTCATTCCAAGTCAATCATATATAAACAAGAGTGCAAGGTATTACTTGACTAACTCTAAAAATTATTTCCTGGCATTATTTTATGTGAGTTCATCCACCTCCATGATTTTCATTGCAGTGTTATATTCTTGAGACAGGTTTGGGTTTTAGGTACTTCATAATCGTTTCAAAGGCTTCACTGAATAAGTCTAATTTACATACACCTAGTTAACTAATTATTGTCTAACTACATTAACCATTACTAACATCCTGTTTTATTTTGCTGTAGGGATTGGCTTATGGTGGTCTGAATTTTCTGCAGAAGACAGGCTTCAGACCAGTAGTGTTGAAAGCTCTCTAGCTTGTAGGAACAAGTGGTCAGACAGCCGGGTCTGAGATTTCTAGACATTTAGATTTCACTTCTAGATCTCAATCCCACACACACCTCAAGCAAAACTCCTAGGCTGCCTCCTGCTCCTCCACCCTCCCCACCAGCAAACATATTACCTCGAGAGGCCAAGGAAACCACAGGTATCAAAATAGTACTAGGGCTGAGAACATAGCTGGGTCAGCAGGGGCTGGGAGCAACCTCCTCTCACGCAGAGCAGCAAGGAAAGAGATCAAAGACCATGCAACATCCAAGTAAAGGCTCCCACTGGGGGGTTTCCTCCACATAACCTTCTTAGTTTAAAATAACTCACCTGGGGCCTGTAAAAGAGCCCTGCCTTTCCTACACTGCTTCCCTGAATATAAGGAGCAAAACACTTGATTGTCAAAGAAAGAAATAAGGAAAATTCCTGGGGAACTTGATCTGAGCAAAGGTAGAAAACTATGAAGATTTACTAATTAAATTTAAATTTCCTTGAACAGAAACTGCAAAAGGGCTTGGGAATCATGTTATGAAAATTTGAAGCACATATGCATTTCATTCCCAGCCCCAGGAACCTGCCTGAGGAGGGAAAGTGCGAGAAATTGAGCTTACCAGTACTCAAAGGCATGTTTGCTCAGGGTAATTCACTTCTGAGTATTCCGATGTCCCTGAATTTTAAGACACTAGCAGACTTTTGGAACACAGGTTCATTTTCACATATGTAGCTTTTTTTCCAACCAGAAAGTTTAGAATATAATATTTAAATAAAGAAGTAGTTATAATCACGAGCGAAACACTCCCTAGTGAAGGTCACTGACTTCCTTTACAAAATGGAATGCACAGTCTTATTGATTTAGCAAGGAAATTGATGTTTATTTTTCCAGTCTGATGTGTTCCCTGTGTGTTGAGCTATTGCAGTGATGACTACCTTCTCCAGTAAAAAGGCCTTGCTCTTTGTGATGTCAAAATAAAACAATTTTTCAAGAGGTGGGTGGGGTTAATATGGTTTGTCCTGAAACTGACATCTCCAACACTTTTTGCCAACATCTGCATGAGGTTCCTTTCGAACAAACAGATTTCTGATTATAATCCTGGATTCTTATTGCTATGCTGATGCAAAAGGATATTTGTTTTTATTCATGTAATGGTTTTTTTTAAAACAAACTTTTCAAAGAAAATTTTGTGATTTGTAATGTATCTCACTGTGACAAATACATAGCATTTTGCAATTTCAATTTAAAAAGCACATTAAAATAAAGAAATTATTTGGTGTACTTCCCTTATCCTATATTCTATCTGCTCCTTCCTTATCTAAGAAAATAAACATCAGTCATAAGAAAAAAAAATCATATTTCAATTAGATGTGAAAGCAAGATAACTTATATGCATAGAAATATATACACATACATGCATAGTATCTTCTCTTTGTTTAATGAGTAAATTTATCAATTGTTTCATTTGGTAGGTAGTTTTCATTCCAATTTCTGTAATCCTTTATTTTCTTTAAATCACATAGTGGATCATGGTAAGAACATTATTAGAATTTAAATAACCCTTCTATTATTTGTTTAGCCTGTGTTTCAAATGTAATGAGCATCTTCCTTCTTAAACGTTAACAGTCTTTATTGGATGGTCCCACCATGTGGGTGGTGACTATCAAACAGGGGCAAGATTTCCTTAAATCATACAAGAAAAGGATGATTTAACATCATGACACATTCATACTAAGTACCCCAGAAGAAGAGAAAACAAAAAGATATAGAAATAAAATTTTTAAATTAACTTAGCAGTTTTCAGATGAGTATCAGTTTTTGCAGCATCCATCAATGCAAAGGGGGAAAGAGATCAAATGTCCCAAAGCAGGAGAAACAGTCATATAACAACTACAGTCAATGGTTATCATTTCTAATGAGTCCGTGCCCACAGTCATTTCGTAAATCCTAGCAACATAAACCATTCTGTAAAAAGGGAACTTCAAGGTCAAGAGCTTAATTGCTTAGATGGTCCATTATTTAACAACACACAATGTTTTCTTTCCTTTCTGACAGTCTTTAGCAGACTTATGGCATTCTCAGTTCCCTGTCACAAAGAAAACTTAATTAGTGTCTATTCTCTCTCCTGTCTTTGCTCTCCCAGCATTAGAGGTAGATAAAGGACTCCCAAACCTAACCACCTCTAGGGAATTGACATGAAAGGAAATTGGTCATTAAAAGCCAATCTCTTGGGGCAGAAGTCTCTGCTAAAACAGCTTCCCTTCTTGGGTCACCTCAATTAAAAGCTAATTCCTCTGCAATACACCTAGTAGGCAATTACCCACTCTGGTTTGTAAATTGACATAAATCTGAACCGATGGTCCTACTTCCTGTGTTCAGAAAAAGTCAAAGGGATAATTACAGTGGCAGCCAACTTTGTCTAATCTTTCCATTTTTAACAGGAAGTCTACAGGAAATGTTAATTGGGAAATATATAATGCCTGACAAAGGAAGGCTTCTCAAGACTGCCTCTGCCCTTCCAGTTCTCAAAGGTTCTTATAAAAATACGTACTAATAATTCAAAGTAGAAATTGTGGTGTCCCACTGAGGTGGTGAACATCCATTTCAGTTTATTCCCCAGCTGAGAGTTCACTTTGGCAAAGATACACATCATTTCTCAGACAGCCCATGTTTTGGTTCAAGTTCCAAATATTTTTAAAAAGTGGGAAGGTGATATCAGCAAGATGTCAGACTAGGAATTTCTAGGCCCTTGTTACTCCATGAAGCATCAAACAAACAACCAGAAACTGACTAAAACAGTTTTATAGGAAATTAGTGTGGAAATCACTCAAAGACCTACAGCAACCAAGAAAATGCTCAACCAATTAAAAAAAAAAACAGGATTAAAAAGGATAAGTCATTTTTTTGCCTTGTACTTGCCCTGCTCCACCCCTCACCTGGCATGACACAGCACAGTTTGAGTGAAGTGGCGGCTCAATCCCCAGTTATCTTCCACAAACCAGCAAGAGCAGAGTGCAGCAAACTTGCAATGTTCTAATCTATCTGTAAGCTACCTAAGGGATTAGTCTCTGTGTCACTTAATTTGAAGTTAAAATATCCAAAAGCCAGGGGAAGCTGAATGAAGCAACAGGCACAGCTTGTGTAAACAGCAAAAATATCCATAGATGCTGGGGTAAGAGATTACTGACTGAGGGATTACATAGAATAGCTAAGGCCCAAAGAAGCAGCACAGGTGAACAATTGCCAAAATGTGGAAACAACCTAAATGCCCACCAACCCAGGAATAGATTAACAAGCTGTCGCATACACATACTATGGAATACTATTCAGTCATTAAAAAGATGGAGACTTTACATCTTTTTTATTAACCTGGATTGAGTTGAAACACATTCCTTTTAGTAAAGTATCACAAGAATCAAGAAGCAAGAATCCAACATACTCAATTCTAATATGAAGCTATTACCTTAGCAGGTAATCTAATACATACCCTCATAAGAAAAAAACTCAAATTAATTCAAGGTGGGAGGTGGGGGAACAGGGAGAGGGAAGGAGGAAGGAGGATAGGAGGTCATCTCTTTGGGGGTAGGACACAATTATAAGAGGAACTTTACCTAACAAATGCAATCACTGTAACCTAATTCTTTGTACCCTCGATTAACCCCAAACAATAATTAAAAAAAACAATCACAAGTGAGAATCTTAGGGAAACTAAGATGTTTAACATCAATAGTATATATAGGAGAATTTGAAAAAGCACAAACACAAGTTTAGGGTATGCCTGAAACAGCCTAGGAAGACCTTAAATCTTCATGTTGGACTGATTAGTGAAGATTGTACCCTGAATAGAGCCAATCTGCAAAGACTGAAAGAGGCAGTTTCTTTGTCAAATGTCCAATTTTTAACAAAAGCTGACAAGGCATATAGAAAAACAAATAAAAATGGTCCATTTTAAGAAACAAACCTACAGAAACCATCCCTGAAAAAACACAGGTGTTGGACTTACTTGACAAAGATTTTAAAATAACTAATGTATGTATATTCAAAGAGCTAAATAAATGGAAAAGCAGTAAAAGAAATCATGAAAATGATATATGAAAAATATGAGAATATTTACAAAGAGATAGAAATTATGGAGACCCTCTGGGGCTGAAAAATATAACTGAATTTAAAAATCACTAGAGGGGTTCAACAACAGACCCTAACAGGCATAAGAAAGAATCAATGAACTTGAAGACAGTGTAAAATTATTTAGCCTGAAAAACAAAAAGGCAAAAAGAGAAATGTGAAGGGAGCCTAAGGAACTTACAGGACACCATCAAGTGGACCAAATATACATTATGAACATCTGAAGAGAAGAGAGAGGGAAAAAGCAGAGGATTTGATGAAATAATAATGAAAATTTTCCAAATATGAGGAAATACATGGATATACAAATAAAAGAATTTCATCAAGGAAGATAAAAATCAAAGAAACTTATCTTGGAGTACTTTATAATCAAAGACATAGATAGAATTATGAAAGCAGCAAAAGAAACATAACTTACCACAAACAAGAAACCTTCAATAAAGTTAGATGTGTATTTTTTCAGCAAAAATCTTGCAGAACAGAAGGCAAGTGAAATGATACATTTAAAGTGCTGAAAGAAAAAAAACTGTCAACTGAGAATTTTATACCTGGTAAACTTGTTCAAAAATGAAACAGAAATAAAGGTATCCCAGATAAACAAACACTGAGGGAGTTTGTTACTATTATAACTGCACTACAAGAAATACCAAAGGGAGTCCTTCTAGTTGAAATTAAATGACACTGAACTGTAATTCAAAGTTCTACGCATATATAAAGCTCTCACAAACATTCTCACACGAACAAATATTAAAACCAGCATTGACCTAAGGATACAGTGACTAGGGCTCAGGTACCTTGGGGTAAGGAATAGCCCCCAGGTGAGTCACTGAGGTGGGCAGTGGGAGTAGCATGTTTTGATGGCATTCTATTAAATAGCATGAGAAGAAAAGGAAGACGATCAATGTCCATGGCAGTCCTGAGCATTTCTGCCATGCTAGTCGGCTATAGTTCTTTTCACTAACTTCCTCCTAAATTGCCTCTCCGAAGCAGCTCACCAGAATATCTGGATAGCTGCTTCCTGATGTAAAGCACTAGATCCAACATGCTCAAGGGGCAGAGTCTGATAGGCTTGGAAATGAGCTCTTTGCCTCCCCCTTCAAAGAAGAATTTGTGTCCCCACCACGGGGAGTGTGGGCAACAGATGGTCTCTAGCGGTCCGCTCCTCCAGGCTCAGGTGCAGTTGAGAGAACCAGCTTGTTGGGCAGCGCCTGTGGCTCAGTGAGTAGGGCACCGGCCCCATATGCCAAGGGTGGCGGGTTCAAACCCAGCCCTGGCCAAACTGCAACAAAAAAAAAATAGCTGGGCGCTGTGGCGGGTGCCTGTGGTCCCAGCTGCCTGGGAGGCTGAGGCAAGAGAATCGCGTAGGCCCAAGAGTTGAAGGTTGCTGTGAGCCGTGTGACCCCACGGCACTCTACCCGAGGGCGGTACAGTGAGACTCTGTCTCTACAAAAAAAAAAAAAAAGAGAGAGAACCAGCTTGCCTAAGTTCGTACCCTGCCTGGGAGTGCCTGAATCTCAGGACTTTAAAAAAAGATGAGACACTTTAAAACAAAACAAAACAAAAAAAATTAACTCTAGAATTAATGAGTTAATTTAGTAAGGTCACAAAGAATTAATGAGTTAATTTAGTAAGGTCACAAATACAAGGTCAAAAATCACATATGAGTATATTCACCACAAACAAAAAAAGACATTAAAAAGCAATTCATTCCCAGCTACTTACTAGAGACTGGTGGAGGAACACCTTGGGTGTGACCACCTTACAGGGTTTGTCTGTATCTGGGGGTTTTGTCTTGTCCGAGCTGTTTAGCTAGCTACCCACAGACTCCCACATAGAGGAAGGGGGAATAAATTAAAGAAGATGTGAGTGAGACCAGAGGCAATGTGGTGAAAGACATATTCAACTAAGATTTTTATAAAGTTTTGTTAGGTGAAGTACAAAGTAACTCTCATCTTTATGCCTAAGAAACCCTCAATAAAATCCACATTAATGATAATAGCCTTGAAAGCAGCTTTGTGAGTTTTGGATGGTTAATGTGCGAAAGTGGGAGGAACAGTAAAGCAAATCTTGGGAAATACAAATTCTGACCTTTGAAGGTGTTATGTACATTTAAGTAAGAAGACAGAACCACACTATTTCCCCGGCTTACCTTTTCATAAGAACTCTTCACCATTCTTAGTGCCATTCCAGGGATCAGAGCTCATGCCCGTGTGTTCAGCTCCCCTCTCTGGCCATCCTTTGGTTAAGATGTTCTCTCTTCCTCTGACCACCCCTTCAGTAGTCTCTGGAAGAAGCAACTGAATGATCTGAGTGGGAATCCACACCCCTGTGTTTTATCACTCGACATCTAAAGCACCTGTCTCCTGCCTCGTCTCATTGTTTGCACCCTCCCAGGTGTATCAAGGCTGCTATGGACATAGGCTTCTTGACTGACCAGCCTTCCCTTGTAAAAACTCAACACAACCCTAACCCCTAATGTGACGAGATTTGGAGCTTTAAAGAGGTAATGAAGGTTAAACAAGATAAGACAGATAAGTCAGAGCCTGGTTCAAAAGAACTGGTGTCTTCATCAGAAGAAGAGACACCAGGAAAAAGGCCACAAGAAGACACAGTGGCCATATGCAAGCCAAGGAGAGAGGCCTCAGGGGAAACCAGACCTGTGAACACCTGGCTCTTGGGCTTCCAACATCCAGCACTGTGAGAAAATAAGTTTTTGCTGTATAAGCCCCTCAGTCTATGACATTGTGTTTTAGCAGTCCTAATAAAGTAATAATACAATACCCCAACCTGCCTGTATGGTGCAGACAAGAGTGAAACCGATCTTAACTCTAGGACTGCAATCCAACCCACCTATTGCAAAATTCCACCCCAAGCCTCAGAGATTGGTTGAGGGTATTTAACCCAGCTGGGCCAACAGGAGCAGTTCTGCGCTGGGTTTCATGCTGGACCCTGGGTAAAGGGACGCGCTTTCTTCCTCTGACACGGCTTAGCTGATGAGATATGAGCCTGCAGCTGCCAGGATTCATCTTTCCACCCTAAAGGAGGGGGCTGTTTGAGAATGAAGCCAAGACAAAAAGCACAGGCCAGGCGGGGAGAGAGCCAGGTTGCAGACTTCCTGGTGTGAGCACCTGGCGCTGGCCCTGCCTCCTGTTATCCTCCCCAGACCTGGTATTGGGGGGCAGGGGGTGGGCCACAACAAACCCCCTCCCATGATCCAGACATTATGAGTTAAGTTTCTTTCCTGACGAAAGCCTGAGTTTTGTCCTACTGTGTCAATGTTTGAATATGATTTGAATAAATGCTAGTATATTATAATTTGCCATTAAAAACAAATGTCTTTAAAACTTGTTTATTTGTAAACTTACTTTTTTAATTCCTCATTGAATACCATAGTTTTGCCTAAACCGAGAGGACATGACTGCACTACTAATGAAAGCAGGCCATCTCCCAAAGTCTCCCTCAGACTCCTGGGATCCCATGTCCCCGTCCCTGGGCCTCCAGCATCACCTTCACTGCAGCTGCTTCCTCTGTGCGGGGCGAGAGGGTGCGGCCATCACTCCCTTTTTGAAAGGAAATGTCAAAGACGGAAACCATCATAGTTTCTCTCGGACTGTTGACTTAACTAGCCAGCTGTTAGTTCTTAGTAAAGAGCTAATGCCCTTTTTTTCTCATTTTGAGAAAAAGATTTCACTCTGGGTTGACTTCAAACAAAGCAGAGACACAATTGCAGTAAAACACTTCAGGATGGCAGTGAGATTTGTTTCTCCTGCTTCTCATGGTGGAATGAACTCATTTCTTGAATGAGGTAAATCTTGGTGGACTTTATACATGTGTGTGTCTAAGCATGTGTAATAATATTTTCTTAACCCTCAACACTATAGTATTTTGTGAGCATATGTGGAGTCTTCTCTATATATAGAAAAAATACTCCTTTAAAACAGGAGCACCCCATTTGAGAAGAAAGCCTATAGAAGTATGGACTATTCTAAAATGAAATAGAAATACCTATGAGTAGTCTGTGTTATTAGAAATTTTCTTTTTACCACTATGTGTCACTCTTAAATACATTAAGGATGCGGACATGACCAGGAAACATATTATCAATTAAAGGCTGAATTTCATAGGCCCTAAGTGTATACCATTGTATTTAAGTTTTATTACATAACTGCAAACCAAACTCCACACACAACTAAGTCAGAAGCCATGCCATTAGGCAGAGAAAAGACCAGAGTAAAAGACTGGGGTATCTCAATTCACTTATATACAAAGACCCATCCAATAATCCACCTGTATGTCTATTATCTATCTCAAATTTAACACATCAAAAATTGTACCCATACTTTTGTAGCGAGCAGGTTAAAAAATGTACTCCTGATTCAACCTGGCCAAAAATAATTGAAGACGAAAAACACAAAACAAAAATATTCCTTCTGTAATCTTATGCACAGTACTTTTTTGCATTCCAGTAAATGAAAAATAAAAATTTCATTCCACCAGTTATTTAGAACGGTTGATATTGACTTCAGCTCCCCCATCTCACTCCAGACTTTTCAGCAACTGTATTTTGAAGATAGTTTTGAGCTCCTGTTTGGTCTCCTTGCCTTCTCTTGCTCACTTACAGTCTGTTCTCAACAAAGAAGCCATATTATAATTTCTTTTGAAACAAACTTTCACTAGTGACTCTCCAGTGATTTCCCATCTGAGAGTAAAATCCAAATTCCTTATGATCATGCATAATCACGTGTGATCTACGCCCCATGCCCTCCACCTCTCTGATCTCATTTCTCACGGCTATCTCCCCTGGGGCCACCATGTGCATTCACATGGGCTGTGTAACTTCAGAGGGAGCAGCCACGTGGTTCACTCCATTCCACAAGGGCCTCTTGGCTGTTCCTGCTTACAGCCTTTGCACATGCTACCCCCTGTGCCTCATGTAATTTCCACCATTTATGTATATGGATTACTCCTCACCACATGCAGATAGATGCTCAAATACTACCTCTCAAAACTTCAGCTCCCTGGGAAATCAATTCAGGGGTCCTCAAACTTTTTAAACAGGGGGCCAGTTCACTGTCCCTTAGACCATTGGAAGGCCAGACTATAGTTAAAAAAACAACAACAACAACAACAAAAACTATGAACAAATTGCTATGCACACTGCACATATCTTATTTTGAAGTAAAAAAACAAAACGGGAACAAATACAATCACACCACCTCCTGTGGCCCGCAGGCTGTAGTTTGAGGACCCCTGTAAAAGTGAAACATCGCAAGAATGGAGAAACGAGCACATGTACTTAACACCAAATTGGAACTAAGCAATCAACACTTAAGTGCACATACGGAAGTAAATCTCAATAAAAATCAAGTTGGGGGAGGGGGAAAGGGAAGGGTGAATCCACAGCTATTGGGTACTGGGTGAAAGGCACTTCACCCAGTGAAGTGCTCAGTATACAGTGCTCAGTATCTGGGTGAAAGGCACTTTTACATGTATGAATGACTCAATAAGTACAAAAACAAAGTATGTTTTTAAAAAAGTGTACTCCTAACATTCTGAAATTAAAAAAAAAATAGAAAAATAATTTCATCTCCCTGCTCCAGCACTCTGTATCCTCTAAGATCCTCTCCTCAACATTTACCTACAGGCATCATATTGAATATTTATTTGTAAATGAAGGCTGAGACTATCTGTGTTCTTCACTGCTCTATCTACCATGCTTAGGACCATGTTCAGGATTTAGTAGATTCTCTGCATTCTCTGTTGAATGAATAAAAGAAGAAGCTTCAGCAAAATTATTTATTATTAGGAAGTTTAAAAACTATATGCTAGTGGCCCTACCATATCACTTAAACTCTATATAAGACTGCCATTTACTCATTTATAACCCAAAATGTGTGGCCATGTGGTGCCCTCAGGTAATCAGGAGGGAGGTAGCAGGTGCAGGGATGCCTGTGACCTGAGACGTACTGATTCCTTTCTTCCTTTCCTTCTCTGCTTACTTCCTCCATGTTCTTTTTTTCCTTATAACTAATCAATACATATTTATTATAGAAAAAATCTAGGCAAGTATTTCAGAGTTTAAATGTTTGGTATTGTATGCTTTTAATTTTCTTGATACTATTGTTGAATTGCTTTCCAATTGATGTTCTTTACACTCTCACCAGTGATACATAAGAGAATCCTTTTTTTGTCACTTAAGACAGCACCAGACACTCATTTGTTTTACCCTTTTTGTCTTGATGAGCAAGAGTTGAAATAACATTGTTTTTAAATTTTCATCTCCTTAATTACCAGTGGGGCACAAGTTTCCTTGTTAAGGTGGACAGTGCATAATCTGCTCTCTCCTCTTAAATTCTGTTAATATTTTATGGTTCACAGGATGTCAGAACTAGAAAAAATTTAATCCTTTTGTTTTACAAATGAGAAGACTAAGGTCAACAAGGCAAATTGTCTTCCTTCTAAAATGTACACCTAATCTGTAGTGGGATTGAGACCAAAAAAGGAATAACTTCACACCAAGACTAACTTTCAGCCCAGTACATACTCATTAAAAAGAAGTTATCTTCAAACTTTTGCCAGCTTTTATAATGGAAAAAGAATTTTAAAAATACTTACAATGATAATCAGGGTTCTTAAGAAGAACAGCTCTTCGTAATTGAAAATTCGAAATTGAGCAAATTTTATAGGCCCTTTGAGTATCAGCCCTGGGAATTCAAGAAACAGAGTTTCAAGGAAGAGTGTTTCATGAATATACTGAGTTCAGGGACCAGGCCCTTTTTAAACACTCATACAATAATACAAGATTCTCTTATCCTCTGAACATACAGAAACAGTTTGCCCAGCTCTGCCACTTGGCCACATGCCCCAGGCCTATGAGATTGGCAGTACACTGGGATACAAGCAATTCCAGCAATGAAACTGAAGTTTTCAAGATCAGCTCCTGGGCTGTTGTAATTTCCTCTCCATTACCATTTCTTTAAATCTCCCAGACAGAGGAAGGAATTCTCCACCCAAACATATCTTCCTGGCTGACTTGGCCTCTACTTTTTCAATGCATTCTTTCACTGATTCTTGTTGGGCCTGAGTAAAGAATAATTTACCATGGCTGCCTCTAATTTACAATAGACACAGTCTCTTTCTAAAAGAGATCAAGATTAAATAAAATTGACTACAGAGATCCATGTTCCTTCATGGAGAGGATCTCTAAGAGAGTGGTATTACACAGAGGATTCTGGAGTGACATTGTGCTACTATGCCCTGGAGGAGGGACAGGGACATACTGGCACCATGTATGGAGATCTGGAGAAAGAGAAATTGCAGAAATTGAGATTTCCTAAGATTTTTCAATAACCTTTATCACTTGGTGCCGTGGAATCACACAGAGGTAGAAAGGGAGAGTTAAAGGTCATTTCAAAGTCATTGATACTTCAGGTAAGAGAGGCAGTCTGTAGTCTTTGATGCCACCTTTCTGTAGGAGGCAAGAAACCATAAAAGTCTCATGTTCTTGAGAACACAAGATCAGCCCTCTGCAGAGCCTTAAGCCATCTCCCAGGTCATTCCTGCACAAAACATTCCTGACCTCAAAGTCATTACAGCCTTGGCCCCAGGCTCTTCAGGTTGAATAAATTACCTACTTTTCCTCTGATGCCATCAGTCAGTGAAACCTGAGCCTCCGAGGTCATCCTTTATCTCTCAGCCTCTATACCTCCTTGAACCTGACCCAACTGTTTAATCCTCTTCATTTTTGGTCCTTGAACTGTGCCCTCCGGGCACTCTGTCATGAACATCCTCAACTCGTCTGAAAATTTCCTTCACATTCTTACCTCTGACAATGTGATGGCTTTCTGCCTTCCATAGTGGATTTTGTCCAGTGGCTGTTCATGTCTTTCAACATGGACTTTTGGACATGGTTGTCCTTGTCTATTTTAAAGGTGCTCTCCACTGCGGCTTCTCTTTCATCTCACTTCTTATTTCAAACCTTGCACTACACAGGAAGTTCACATCATCTGACTTTGTCACACAGTAAGCCTTCTTCTATCATCATCTATCAACATCCCAGTGAACTCATTTCTCTGGTGAGTGATTACGGTATCTATCACCCTGGTTTCATTTTCACTCCTGCTCGTTCCTCATTCTATTTACAGCATTTATGAAAATAATTCCCCAATTTGTCTCCATCTTTTGAATTTCCCACCTTTGGGGATCTTATTCCCATTAGCAATTTTATAATTATCTACTCAGCCTTATCATATCTCATATTTACAACATCTTAAATCTTTGGGGTTTTTTGCATCTCACTCAGCAACACCATCTTCTATTACTGCAACACATTACTTAATTCCAATTCCAATGTTTCATTCTTCTCAACAAAATGTAAAATCCATGGACCATATGACCTTTTCTCTATCCATCTTTATCTGCACAGCATTGCCTCTTCCTTTACCCAGTTTAAATTACATCATCCATCGTTATTATCTTTGTCTTGCAAACACTCTTCACTCCTTGACCCCCCTCCTTCCATTCATATTAAAATAGAAAAAGAATTTCCTGCCTCCCTTACTGAAATTGAATAGCTGAATGTTACTGGATAAAACTATAAAACTTTGCTGTCTCACATTAAATGTATTATTACAAATGCCAAGAGTCAATTTACCATGATTCATCATTCCCACTACACTTTCCTAATATGTTTATCAGTTTCCAAAAGTTGTTGGGGGGTCTGACAATTAAGTCATCAACTCATCCTGGAAAAAGTGCTGCATACCTCGTTGTTGAATATCACTACAGTCATCTTCAAAGTACTTTCCTTGGAAAGCTATGCACTGATACCAACACCTAGTCCACCTTTCAGAGAAATTTTGGAACTCTTTTTGTGGAATGGCCATCAGAACTGTTATTGTATTATCCTTGATGTCCTGAGTGTCATCAAAATGTCTTCCTTTCAATATTTCCTTGCTCTTCAGGTAAAAAAAAAAAAAAAAAATCATTGGGAGCCACATCAGGTGAGTAGGGAGGGTGTTCCAAAACATTTATTTGTTTACTGCTAAAAACACCCCACAGACAGAGTTGTGTGAACTGATGCATTGTTGTGATGCAAGTGCCCCACGTTAATGGTGAAAAGTTCTAGTACTTTTCATCTGTTTCACACAGCCTTTTCAGCACTTCCAAATAGTAAACTACTAGCTGTCTAGCTGATACAAATTCATAATGAACAATCCCTGTGATACCAAAGAAGATTACCAACATTGTTTTGACTCTTGATTTGGACTGATGCAACTTGTTGGTCATGGAAAATCAGCCGACTTCCATTGTGCACTTTGACACTTTGTTTCAAGGTCATATTGGCATACCCATGTCATCACCAGTGAGAACATGGCCAAAACACCATCTCCTCTCTCCAAAAGGTCTTGGCAAACTTCTACATGCCTTTTTTTTTTTTTTTTTTATTAAATCATAACTGTATACAATGATATGATTATGGGGCATCATACACTCACTTCATAAACCATTTGACACATTTTTATCACAGTGGTTAACATAGCCTTTCCGGCGTTATCTCAGTTACTGTGCCAAAACATTTACATTCTACATTTACCAAGTTTCGCAAATACCCCTGTAATATGCACCACAGGTGTGATCCCACCAATTCCCCTCCCTCTACCCACCCCCCCTACATGCCTTTGCTTTTGTTCATCAGTAAGCTATTTCAGGACCATTTTTGCACACACCTTTCTCTGGCCCAGATTTTCAGTTAAGATTTTCCTGTTTCTCTAGCAATATTTTTGCAATGTTTGCATCAGTTCTGGTCACTACTGACTGCTCTGACCTCTCTTCATCAGTGAAACTTTCTCTCCCCTGAAAAAATCCACTTGCACAAAATTATTTTCTTCATGGCAGTATCCCCATAAACTTAGACTAACATGTCCCTTATTTCGCTTCCATTCTTGCCAAGTTTTACAAGAAATTTACAAAGGTTTGTTTGTTGCTCTAATTCAACCTCCAACATTCTCATGACAACATGCAAAAACATATAATAATAATGAACACCACACAGCAAGACACACCACATATTGACACAAACACAGCTATGAGACACTGATATACCAAAGTTATGAATCTTTACTGAATTGTTTGTACAGTCCTGCCAAAATAAGCATGTGATGACAAGCTCACAAACTTAAATATCAGACCTTGTATTTCTTTCTTCCTTTTTCTTCCTCAGACACTCATTGCCAGTTCTCCCTACCCATATCTCTCAGCTGATGCCCATAACCCATATTGCACAGAGAAACAGATGGGAACTTTCTCATTTCTATGGAAAAATCTACTAATCTTCCCTTATATGTGCCTGTCATGTAGTCTTCTCTCATTACAATGTAACAAGTTTTTCCATTCTACCCCAGGCTTATCCATCCACCAATGCTGTGAGTACCATCATCCCTCACTTTCTTAAGGACTTCAGTCCTGCAGTACTTCATTCTTCTGCCCATCAATTTCTCCTTTGCTCCTGAATAGTTCACCCTAGTATACAAACAAGTACTAGTATATTCAAT
Source organism: Nycticebus coucang (assembly GCF_027406575.1). Classification (NCBI taxonomy): domain Eukaryota; kingdom Metazoa; phylum Chordata; class Mammalia; order Primates; family Lorisidae; genus Nycticebus; species Nycticebus coucang. Next base: position 183,569,702 of record NC_069780.1, read on the forward strand.
TTTCAAAACAAATCATTTTTTGTCCTTTCATCCTTTACCACCTATTTCTCCATTTATCTCTTGCCTTTCGAACACTTCTTGAAATGTATGTCTGTTGTCACTGTTTCTAATTCCTCATCTCCCATCTCCTCCTCAACCCATTGCAATATAGCCACTATTTTCACTACTCCATCAATATTGCTTTCATGGCTATCATCTATAACCACAATGTTGTAAGTCCAGAGGCTGATTGTTCATTCTCATTTTACTCTTCTCCTCTGGAAGAGCTTGAGATTCCTTTTTTTTTTTTTTTTTGAGACAGAGTCTCACTATGTCACCCCCAGTAGAGTGCTGTAGTATTACAGCTCACAACAACCTCGAACTCTTGGGCTTAAGCAATTCTCTTGCCTCAGCCTCCCAAGTAGCTGTGACTACTGGTGCCCACCACAATGGCTGGCTATTGTTGTTGTTGCAGTTGTCATTGTTGCTTAGCTGGCCCAGGCCGGGTTTGGGTTCAAACCAGTTAGCCACGGTGCATGTGGCCAGCGCTGTAATCACTGCGCTACAGGCGCCAAGCCAGAGCTTGAGATTCTTGAGTGCCCCAGGCCCTGGTTTTAGAAACTCTTTTTTTGTCAATCTACCATCTGTCTCTCAGGATGTAAAATTCCATCTGACTCCCAAACTGAGCATTATATGCATTTGAAATAGTTTTGAATGTACAACTTCCAAATATCTATAGGAGTGCTAAGAACCCAAGAACTAATAATGCAATCACGTGGGAATATTTCTTCCTTACTTCTCAGAAATACCAAATGAAAAAATAATAATAATTAACAATCTATTGAACATACTGTCTACCAATTTATGTTTTTAATTCAATGAAATCTCTGATACTGTATGTGATAATGTATATGAAGTGGTGTACATATGTGTTTGTATGTGTATGTATTTTATGTGTTTGTGTCCATTTCCTCAGAAAGTGTCATAGCTTTTATCACATACTCTTGTGGATTGGAGGTCAGTTTGCTTTCTGAAGGAAATAGTTCAAGAACCATTTTGCTGATTTGAGCTGTTACAATTTTGAGTTCATTTTTGTGTACTATTTATGCCATGAGTCAAATTCATCAGGTGTAAATCTTGCTATGTGTGGCATACTGCCTATATTTTATTTACCTGTCTCTACTATTAATTATGTAAATTGAATAGAAGACAAAGAGCTTTATTGCTTCACAGCTAACTACCATTCCAAAAAATTCAAAACTAATGATTTTGTATGTTGATCTTATATTCAGATACCTTTTTTCAGATAAAATTTTTTATCCTGATAAATTTTCAATAAACAATTATTCTGTTGACAAATTTCTTGCTGATATTTTTGCCCAAACTGATTTTAACACTTCAGATAAACCTACTTAGATACTTAACAAAAAATATTTCCTAGCAAGTTGATAAAATGGAAATTAATACAATGAGATCATTTTTGCTCATAATGTGCATTGAAGTTCAATTATAGCTAATATTGGCAATGGTATAAAAAACTAGGGTGGCGCCTGTGGCTCAAAGGGGTAGGGCGCTGGCCCCATATGCCGGAGGTGGTGGGTTCAAGCCTAGCCACTGCAAAAAAAAGAAAAAAAATTAGTTTTATATACTTTTGGTGAAAGCATAAATTGTTCTAAAATTTTGTGAGGCAATATGGTAGAGCAAATAATATTTAAATGTAAAATATCTTTGATCCATGAATCATACCTAAAAGGATACATAATATAGACTTTGTAGATGATGTACTTGAAATGATATATGTGTCTTCGTGGAGGAGATGACACTTGAGCTTAGACTTCAGGATGATGAATAAAATTTTGCATGCAGAGAAGACCAAAATAAATAAGTAAATAAATGCAGTTTGTTTTATTTTGTTATTGTTTGGATGAATCCGCAGGTTAAAAGTTTGAAAAATCTCTCTAAACACAACAATTGAATAAGTAAGGTGAATGACATGTTGACCAGTTTGATGTGAATATTCTAGATTATATGTAGAGTCAGCACATTGTACCCCATAAATGTAGTAATGTACACAGTTATGATCTAGTTTTTAAAAAGTTTGGAAAATCTAAAGAGAAAAGAAAGAAAGAAAGACAATAACTTTGGCTAAGAAATATTTAGAAGCAAATATATAACTTATTACTGATCATAAATTACACACATACACACAGCATTGTATTTGCAGCATGTAAACAGCTGCAAATGATGCAGATTCAAGAGAATAAAACAGTTATACCTCTTAATTGGACAAAATGCCAAAGAAATGTAAAACCACCATAGTACCAATCTTCATTCTTCTAATAGAAGGAGACTGACAACAAAACAAATATGTCTATATCTATATCCATCTGCCCCCCAAACTCTGTTCACCAATTCAGAGGTAGGAACTGAATTCAGAGAAGTTAAGCAATCTGTCCAAATCACAAGCCAGTGAGTAAAAAACAGCATGATTCTGTTCCTTGAAATGGAGAATGCAGATCAGGATACAATTCAAATCAACTTAGGGAAAAGGGGGGATTTTCTGGCTTACAATAGTGGGAAAGACCTGAATACATATCTTCGTGGTTTATCTACCTGAAATTAAAGACTACTCTTCTCTGGGTGACAGCTAGAGAATTCTAAAAGAGAGACTGACTGGCCCAGTTTGCATTTTTTGGCCTCTGACAAATGATTGATGAGTTGGCAGACAGGGTTTTATCCATAGCTAAGGAATAAGCTGTTCTCCCAAAAGAGCTGAGCTGTCCTCAAAAATCTGGACAATTCAACAATAAGTACACACTTCAAAAGGAAGAAGCCAGGAGAGGTATTTTACTTACATGGCACTTCTTCAGCCCCACCTTCAGAAGAGACACAATAAGCTACTTCCACAAAATTCCTTATAAGAGATTTTGGACTTTGTCTTGAAGGTTTCTCCTTTGGTAATTATCCTAGAGTCATGCCACAGGACTTTCAAAAGTAAGTTAAGCATTTTTGCTACACATGGGTCTTTTTATTGAAAACAAAATATTTGCATAGAGCATAGCGTGTAATAATAGCACAGCAATGCTGGAGCTTCTTTCATGGGTGGCAAAGAGCTTGGCAGTGGTTCGTGGCTGCTATGGCATTAATTATATATTTTCTTTCAGCTCTGGTGTTTATTGGTATGTGGTAAGTGTTTAGAACCTCATACAATCATCACGAGGTTTTGCTATAATATGTTCTTAATGTCATAAAAACTGAATATGATCTCTTTTACTCACTGGTACCAGACTCATGCAGATTTCATTCTGAGTTACTATAAGGCTGGAGGGGTTTTGAAGGCCACAGGGATAGGGAGGGTACTCTCCCTATTACAGTCTTCTCCTTTTGCTTTTCAAAGTTAAAATAAACATCCTTGGTTCATTATAAATAAGAACCCTCTGCTACAATGTTCCCTGAGGCATAAAACCTTCTTGGGAATATATCTTCTTTATAGTAAAGCAATTTGGAAAAATTTTCCCTCTTTCAAGAAAATTTCATCCTCCTTGGGACATGTTTAACACTTTGGAATATAATTCAGACTTATATATTAAATTGTCTGTTTATCCAACATTCAAATAACAGTTAGTCAAATTGACCAGATTTTGTACATAATGACATACAATGATTACTATCACAAAACAAGGATCTTAGGGATCATAAGACTCTTGAGGAATCAGTACCTGACTGAAGTCTGTTGTTTTAATTCATTGTTTGGACTGTTAATACATAATCCTCAAAGAACCAAAATGGTTGATTGAGCAGAAAATACCAATTTTAATATTCTGCAGAAGAGAAAGTTTTCTGTTTTTATTTAAATATAATTAGATGCAAGGCAGAGCAAGATGCCCAAATACAACCTTCTAGCAATTGTCCTCCTGCAGAAATACCAAACTGAGCAACTATCCATGCAAGAAAGCACCTGCATGAGAAACAAAAATCAGGTGAGCAATCACAGTACCTGATTTTAATGTAATATCAAAGAAAGAGGCATTGAGGAGGGTAGGAAAGACTCTTGCCTTGTCTATGCCACCCTTTCCCCATCCCCAGCAGTGCTGTGCCAGTGCCAGAGAATCTGTGTACTTGGGAGAGAGATAACAAAGTGACCATGAGACTTTGCATTGGAACTCAGGGCTACCCTGTCACAATGGAACGCAACACAGGGAAGAATTCTGCCAAGCACCCTTGGAGGGAACATATAAGCTAGCTCTGGCCACAGGGGATCTTGTGCTTTAGCAGTAGGAACCTGAGTTCCTGCTAGCTCCAACACTAGCTGATGAAAGCAACCTGAGTTCTGGAATAAATTTGAAAGGCAGTCAGGGCAAAAGACAGCAGTCCGTGAGCAAGTCCTGCTGCTACACTGGGCTTACAGCCAGTGGACTTGGGGAACACATGGCTCAATGACACACCAGCTGTAGTGGCCAAGGGAGTGCCTGTATTACCCCCTCCCCCAACTCTAAAGCAGTACGGCTCAAGGAGAGACTATTTCTGCTGGGGGGAAATAAAAGAAAGAATAGAGGACTTTCTCTTGCAACTTAGGGACCAGCTCAATCAGTAAAATAAAGCAATAATCAGATTCCTGAAGGCTCTGATTCCAGGCCTTAAATCCTAGAGTGGATTTCTAAATGAGAACCCTGTCCTGAAGAGAAGTACCCAGTCCTAGCAGGATTCACCCACGGTTGACTAAAAAAAACTTGGGCCTTGAATAAAGCATCAATGATAACCAGGGTGTAGTTGCCACAGGTCTTGGGCAAGGCTGTGCTGGCTTCAGGTATGAGCCAGTGAAGTCCAAACACTGCTGGCCATGAAGAAGTACTCACATCAACCCTTCCTCAACTCCAGGCAGCCCAGAATGGAGAATAATACTCCTTCTCTTTGAGGAAAAGTGAAGGAAGATAGTGAGAGATTTTTGTGGGTGAACCAGAGAATTCTCCCATATCTTACCTAAATCCACCAAGCTGTTACCACCACACATATGTAAGAGTTACAATATTACGAATTTAGAATCTTATTAGAGAAATATAACAAAGAGATTGAAATAAATTTTTAAAATCAAGGAGAAATTCTGGAGCTGAAAAATGCAATTGATAAACTAATAAAGGCTTCAGAATCTCTAAATAGAAGACTTGATCAACCAAAGGAAGAAATTAGTGACCCTGAAGGAAGGCTATATGAAAATACACAGAAAAAAGAAAACCCAATTTTACAAAATCTAGAAATGACCTAAAATGGGCAAATCTGAGAATGATTAGACTTGAAGAGGAGTTAGAGCAAGAAATTAGGATAGAAATTTTATTCAAAGAAATTATAACAAAGAACACTCCAAACCTACAGAAACATATCAATATTTCGATGCAAGAAGGTCAGAGAACACCAGGAAGATTTAACCAAACAAGACTACCTTAAGTTATTTAATAATTAAATTCCCAAAGGTCACAAGAAAGGATGTAAAGATCAGAACAAGGGTGGGCAAGGGACTTGAAGAGAAACTTCTCTGAAGAAGACAGGTGCACAGCCTACAGACACATGAAAAAATGCTCATCATCCTCAGTCATCAGAGAAATGCAAATCAAAACTACTTTGAGATATTATCTAACTTCAGTAAGATTAGCCCACATCACAAAATCCCAAGACCAGAGATGTTGGCGTGGATGTGGAGAAAAGGGAACACTTCTACACTGCTGGTGAGAATGCAAATTAATACATTCCTTTTGGAAAGATGTTTGGAGCACACTTAGAGATCTAAAAATAGATCTGCCATTCAATCCTATAATTCCTCTACTAGGTATATACCCAGAAGACCAAAAATTACATTATAACAAAGATATTTGTACCAGAATGTTTATTGCAGCCCAATTCATAATTGCTAAGTCATAGAAAAAGCGCAAGTGCCCATCAATCCATGAATGGATTAACAAATTGTGGTATATGTACACCATGGAATATTATGCAGCCTTAAAGAAAGATGGAGACTTTACCTCTTTCATGTTGACATGGATGGAGCTGGAACATAGTCTTCTTAGTAAAGTATCTGAAGAATGGAAGAAAAAGTATACAATGTACTCAGCCCTACTATGAAACCAATTTATAGGTTTCATATGAAAGCTATAACCCAACTATAGCCCAAAAAGAAGGGGTAAAAGGAGAAGGAGGGGAAGGGAGGGGTGAGTTTATGTTGAGGGTGGATAATTGGTGGGAACACACCTATGGTGCAATTTACAAGGGTACATGTTAAATATACTAAGTGTAGAATATAAATGTCTTAACACAATAACTAAGAAAATGCAGTGAAGGCTATGTTAACCAGTTTGATGAAAATATTTCAAATGGTATATAAAACCAGCACATTGTACACCATGATTGCATTAATGTACACAGTTGCAGCAGACTTCTCAGTGGAAATTTCATAGGCCAGAAGAGACTGGCATGAATATTAAAAGTGCTGAAGAAAAGGAACATTAATCATAGAATATTATAATACTGAGGGTGCAAAAAATGTACACATTTTAAGAAAGGGAAAAATTGTATTAAATTTGTAATACTCAAGTCATATTTGACTTCTGCGGTTACAAGAGGTGCTAAATGTGACTTGCATTTATCTTTTGTTGCTGATATATATTGAGTATTACCATTTTAATACAGTTTTTTCCTTTCTTAAAATGTGTATACTTTTTTTTGGCACCCTCTGTATATCCTGCAAAAATATCCTTAAAACAATGAAGAAGATATAAAGGCTTTCCCAGATAAACAAAAACTAAAAGATATCATCAACACCATGCCTATCCTACTAGAAATGCTAAAGGGAGTTCTTCGATATGAAAGAAAGGATGTGAATGAGAAATAAATTATCTGAATGCATAAAATTTACTGGTAACTATGATACACAGACAAACATACTCTATCACTGCCATTACAGTATATATGAGGTAAACTAATTATATCTTGAGTTGGAAGACTAAAAGACAAATCTATAAAAATAATGACTACAACCACTTTTCAAGAGACCGATAGTATAAAAAGATATAAACAGAAAAAAAAAAACAAAAAGTAAAACCATGATGGGGGAAGAATGGAGTTAAAGTTACAGGACTTTTCTTAACTTCTCATTGCTTATTCCTTTGTTTATAATTGGAGTTAAGTTTTCATCAGTTTAACATAATTGATTACAAGGTTTCAATCCTCATAGCAACTTCAAATCAAAATACCTACAATAAACACACACACACAAACACAAAAAGAAAAAAAGAATTAAAACACACACCAGAGAAAGAAAATTACACAAAGACAAGAAAAAAGAAAGAAAAGAAAGAGTAGACAGCAAAACAACCAGAAATCAAATAAACACATGGCTGTGTTAAGTCCTTACCTATCAATAATAACATTGAATACAAATAAAATAAATTCCCCAACCAAAAGACATAGAGTAGCTGGATGGTGGTGCATGGGGGGAACACAAAAGACCCAGCTATATGTTGTCTATGAGAAACTCATTTCACCTATAAAAACACACATAACAGTGAAATGAAAACAATGGGTTGGAAAAAGATATTCCATATTTACAAGAGAGAAAATAAATTTCAAGACAAAAAAAAGTTAAAAGAGACAAACATGAATGGGTCAAAGAGGATATGAAAATCGTAAATATATATGCACACAACACTGGAACACTTAGATACATAAGGCAAATATTTTTAGAACTAAAGAGAGAGATAAACCTCAATATCATTAATAGCTAGAGAACCCAGTACTCCCAATTTCAGCATTGGACAGATAATCCAGGAAGAAAATCAACAAACATCATATTTAATTCATAATATAGAACAAATGGATCTAACAGATATTTACAAAATGTTTCATACAACAGTGACAGAACACATTTTTCTCCTCAGCACATGGATCATTCTCAAGGATAGATTATATGTCAAGCTACCAAACAAAACTTAAAATTTCAAAAAAAGTTGAATCATACCAAGAATTTTCTTTGACTGCAATGGAATAAAACTAGAAATCAATAACAAGAGGAACTTTATATATTACACAAACACATAGAAACTATACAATATGCTCCAGAATGACCAGAGGTTGATGAAAAAATTAAGAAGAAAATTTTAAAATCTTTTAAAACAAAGGAGAAATGGAAACACAACATACCAAAACTTATATGATAGAACAAATGCAGTAATAAGAAGAAATTTTGTAGCAATAAGTGCCTACATCAGAAAGTTAAAAATCAACCTAATGATACATCTTAGAGACATAAAAATAAAAAACAAGAGCAAACCAAACACCTAAAATTAGTTTTAAAAAACAGAAAGAAATAATAAAAATCAGAGCAAAAATAAATAAATGTAAAAATTTAAAAATATAAAAAAATCAGTGAAATAAAAAGTTTGTTTTTAAAAAATTATTTTTATTTCAGATTATTATGGGGATATATATGTTTTGGTTACATAGTTCACTTTTGTAAGATTAAAGTTAGAGTTATAAGTATATTCTTCATCTAGAAAGTGTGCAATATACTATGCAATGTACTCATTGGGCGGGAATTTACCCATCCCCTTTTGCCCCTTGCCCCCTACTTGAATTTCACTGAGTTTTGCTTCCATATGAACATATAGATATTGATCAACAGACTCCAATTTAGTATTGAGTACATGTGTGATTCTTCACTTAGGACAAGGATCTCCAATGACATTCAGGTTGTTACAGAAGACACTAGATTTCCATCTTTTTATGGCTGAATAGTAGTCCACAGTATGCAAGTACCACAGTTTATTAATCCATTCATGTATTGAAAGCACTTGGATTATTTACACATCTTTGCAATGGTGAATTGAGCTGCTATAAACATTTGAGTGCAAGTGTCTTTATGATGAAATGTCTTTTTTACTTGTGTAAATGCCTAGTAGTGGGGTTGCAGGATAAATTTGTAGGTCCTCTTTTAGTTATTTGAGGAACTTCCATACTACTTTCCATAGGGTTGCACTAATTTGCAATCCCACCAACAATATATGAGTGTTCCTTTCTTTCCACATTAATGCCAGCATTTGTTGCTTTGGGACTTTATGATGTGAGCCAGTCATTCTCACCGGGGTTAGGTAATATCTCAGTGTGGTTTTGATTTGCATTTCCCTGATGATCAGAGACAATAAGCCTTTTTTCATGTGTTTGTTGGCTATTAGTCTATCTTCATAAGAAAATTTTCTGTTCATATCTCTTGCCAAATTTTTAATAGGGTTGTTAGATCATGTGATCCTCTCAAAACATTCAGAAAAAGGATTTGCAAAATTCAGTATACTTTTTTGATAAGAATGCTTAAGAAAATTGGTAAAGATGGAATACTCCTTAAATTGATAGAAGCCATTTATGACAAAACCACAGATAACATCATATTAAACTGTGAAAAACTGAAAGTATTCCCAGTTAGAATTGAGACCGGAAAAGGATGTCCACTGTCACCCCTACTGTCCAACATAGTGCTGGAAGAGATAGCCAGAGCAATCAGACATGAGAAGGATTATTAAGGGAATGCAAATGGGAAAGGAGACGTCAAACTATCACTTTTTGCTGACAATAAGATCTTATACCTAGAAAACCCCAAAGACTCAACCAGGAGACACCTAGAATTGATAAATAAATACAGCAAGATCTTAGGATATAAGATCAATGTACACAGATTAGAAGCTTTCATATACAACAGCAATAGGCAAACTAAAAATCAAATCAAATACACAATACTCTTTATAACGCCATTAAAGAAAATAAAATACCTAGGAATATGTTTATTAATGGAGATGAAGGATCTCTATAGAGAAAACTGTGAAACACTGGGAAAAGAAATTGGAGAGCATGTTAACAGATGGAAAACATTTCATGCTCATGGACTGGCAGAATCAGCACTGTTAAAATGTCTATACTACCCAAAGGGATTTATATATTCAATGCAATCTCCATTAAAATACCAACATCCAATTTTTCAGATCTTGAAAAAATAGTTTTACACTTCATATGAAATCAGAAAAGACCTGGAATAGCCAATGTTATCCTACAAAATAAGAATAAAGGCAACATCACTTTACCAGACTTCAGGCTACACTACAAGGCTATAATGATCAAAACAGCATGATTTTGGTATTAAGATAGAGATGTAGACCTTTGGGATAGAATAGAGAATCTAGAGATGAAACTATCCTCATATCACCATCTGATCTTTGACAAAGCAAAATAAATGCATACATTGGGGGAAAGAATCCCTAATCAATAAATGGTGCTGGGAGAATTGGATAGCTACATGTAAAAGACTGATACAGGATTCACACCTCTCATCATTCACAAAAATTAACTCACGATGTTAAAAGATTTAAACCCAAGACATGGAACCATAAAAATTCTAGAAGAAAGTATAGGAAAAACCCTGAAAAATACCAACTCAGGGAAATAATTTATAAAGAAGACCTCAATGGGAATTGCAACAACAAAAATAAATAAATAGAACCTCATCAAGTTAAAATGTTTCTACACAGCCAAGGTCACAATCAACAAAGCAAAAAGACAACCTACAGAATAGGAGAAAATATTTGCATGCTACACGTCTAACAAAAGGCTGATGAACAGAATCTATAAAGAATTCAAACAAATCAAAAAGTTGACTTTTTGACAAAGTAAACAAACTTACTAAGCCATACTAAGAAAAAAATGACAGAAGACCCAGATAAATAAAATCTGAGATGAAAAAGGAGACATTATTGGCGGCGCCTGTGGCTCAAGGAGTGGGGCGCCGGTCCCATATGCCGGAGGTGGCGGGTTCAAACCTAGCCCCGGCCAAAAAAAAAACAAAAACAAAAACAAAAAAAAAGAAAAAGGAGACATTACAACTGATGCTGCAGAAATTAAAGTATTATTAGAGAGTACTATAAGCAACTATATACCATTAAATTGGAAAACCTAGAAAAAATGGATAAATGAATTCTTAGACACATAAAACCTACCAAGATTGAACCAGGAAGAAATCCAAATCTTAATAGACCAATACCAGTAATAAGATGGAAGAAGTAATAAAAAATTCTCCTATCAAAGAAAAGGCAAGGACCCAAAGTCTTCACTACTGAATTCTACCAAACATTTAAAGAAGAATTATTAGACTGGGAGGCCAAGGTGGGTGGATTGCCTGAGCTCACAGGTTCAAGACCAGCCAGAGCAAGACCTCATCTCTAACATTAGCCCAGCATTGTAGCAGGCGCCTATAATCCCAGCTGTTTGGGACATTGAGGCAAGAGAATTGCTTGAGCCCAAGAGTTTGAGGTTGTTATTAGTTAGGACGCCACAGCACTCTACCAAGGGCAACAAAGTGAGACTCTGTTTCAAAAAATGAAAAAAATAAAAATAAAAAAATCAAGAACTATTAATAATATCAATCCTACTCAAACCATTCCAAAAATTGAGGAGGAGGGAATACTCCCAACTTAATCTATAAGGTCAGTATCATCCTGATACCAAAACCAGCAAAGACAAAACAAAACAAAGAGAACTACAGGCCAAAATCTCTGATGAACATAGATGCAAAAATCCTCAACAAAATACCAAATTCAACAACACATTATAAAGATTATTAATCATGATCGAGTGGGATTCATCCTAAAGATGCAAGGATGGTTCAACATACACAAAGCAATCAAAATGATAATCCTATTAACAGAACAAGGGACAAAATCATGTGACCAGTTTAGTTGATGCTGAAAAAACATTTGATAAAATTCAACATTCCAGTGTGATAAAAAATCAGAAGACCTGGGTGTAGAGGGAACATATCTCAACACAAGAAAAGCTATGTATGACTACTTACAGCTGATGATATGACACTAAATGAGAGAAAATGGAAAGATTTTCCACTAAAATCTGAAACAAGAGAAGAATACCCACTTCCAGTACTATTATTTAACACAGCACTGGAATTCTAGCTAGAATAATCAGACAAAAGAAAGAAAGAAAGGGTATCCAATTTGGAAAAAGAAAAGTCAAATTATACTTGCTTATAGATGATATGATCTTACATTTAGAGAAACCTAAAGAATCCACCAAAACTTGAAAACAAATTCAGTAAAGTTACAGGATACAAAATCTACATGCAAAAATTAGTAGCAAGTCTATATGCCAACAGCAAACAATCTGAAAAAGAAACCAAGAAAGTAGTCTCATTTATAACACTAAAAATAAAATGTAGAACCTAAGAATAAGCTTAACTGAAGAAGCGAAAGATCTCTTCAATGAAAACTAATGAAATGCAGATCAAAGTACAATAAAATACCTCACCCCAGTTAAAATATTCATCTAAAAGACAGGCAATAACAAATGTTGGTGAAAGAAATGGAGAAAGAGCCCTCGTGAACTATTGGTAGGACTGTAAATTAGCACAACCACTGTGGAGAATAGCATGGAGGTTCCATAAAAAATGGAACTATCATGTTACCCATTAATCCTCCTGCTAGGTATACATCCAAAAGAAATAAAATCAGTGTAACAAAAAGATATTTGCACTCCCATGTTTATCACAGAAGTTTTCACAATAGTCAAAATTTTGAATCAACCTAAGAGTCCATCTGTGAATGAATGGATAAAGAAAGTATGCATGTATATGAAATGGAATACTATTCAGCCATAAAAAGAATGAAATTCTGCCCTGTAAAATAACATGGATGGAACTAGAGAGCATTGTGTTAAATAAAATAAGCCAAATTTAGAAAGACAAATACTATATGTACTCATTCATATTTGGAAGCCAAAAGTTAAAACAATTGATCTTATGGATACAGAGAGTAGAAGGATAGTTACCAGAGGCTGGGAAGGGTAGCAAAAAATGGCAGTATGAAGTAGAGATGGCTAATGGGTACAAAAATATAGTCAGATAAAATAAACCAGATCTAATTTTTGATAGTGCAATAGTGCAACATGGTGACAATAGTCAACAATAAGTTATTGTATACTTCAAGAAAACTAAGAAAGTGGAACCAGAATGTTTTAACACAAATGATTAATTCTTGAGGTAATAGATTCCCTGATTACCCTGATTTTAATATTACATACCGTATGCCTGTAACAAAATACCACATGTATCCCATAAATATATACAACTATTATGTACCCAAAATAGTTAAGGAGAAAAAACTTAAAAAGAAAAAATAAATACAATTAATACCATATTTGTCATGTGTATTACACTGCCAGTTAAAGAAATGAACTTGTGTTCACTTCACAAGTGAACATCTTATCAAAAACCAAAAGGGTGGAAACATTTGCACGGGTTATAGTGCACTGTCTACTCAGCAGATTGTTGGCCAACCTTCAGTGAGGTGCACATTTGATCCTCCAGGTCAACAAGACCATCCAAGTACCCTCATTTAGTATGAGACAAGGTGAAATTATATCTCTTATACCAACATTAATTCAATTCCATCCATCTGCCACTTCTTGAGTATTTGCTATGTACACTGATGTCATTTATTTTTTATTCTATTGGATCATCCATCCCTTTTATCTTAACATGTTCATGCTAATTTTCCCCAGAAGATTGCCTCCTTTTCTTCAGCAAGCGATTGTGTCAGTATAAACTCATCCAGAGCTCTACTCTCTCTCATCCAGAGCTGTCACTCTCCTATTGAGTAGTTCATTTCTAAAACCAAGGGAAAGACTCAAGTTTCTAAAATCAATCAGATAAGAACCTCTGGGTGCTTATTCTAAGGTTTATAGTCTTTCAGGATCACCACTAAAGTATGTCCTTGGCAAAATACAAACATCAATCTGGCAATATTGTTCCAATTATCCATTTTACATTGGTTTTGGAGATTTGGTCATGGTGGTTATGACTTTCTTCCTCTGTATCATGGGATATAATTCCTGTCCCAGCCAAACAGCCAACTTTTCTTTTTTATTTTTATTTTGGACACCTGTTTCATTTCCCAGCCAGGGTCAGTAATCCACAATGGGCTCACTTCTCCAGCACCCTCCCTCTGAGCACATGACTCCACTTCAGGTAGTATTTAGAGATCTCTGCCTCCTCTTCCAATGTTTGATCTTTCCTTACCACTGACTACTTTCCCTGCCAATGGGCCTATTTGTCCCCTGCAGGAATCCAAGTTGTGACACAATCCTAATTATTTTCAGATGATCTTTAATGATGTCATTTTATTTGACTACATGGCAGAGAATAAAAGTGAACCATATGAATTATGTACCCATGCTTAAAATAAGGACTCTATGTGAATAAATTCCCAAATCCCTTTAACAAATGTTATGTTTTGTGTTTACTGCTGCTTTTGATAGCATAAACTTCCTAGCATCCCATTCTCCCAAAGGAGACATATTCAAAAGTAGTAGACACGCATTTGAGTGAACCTAAAGTTCTCTGGAAATGAACCATTCAACTATATGTCATGTAATAACAGATGCTTCAGGTACTGAGATCTTGCCTCTTGAGTCCTATGGAATTCAGTCATTTCCCATCCATGATGAGTTTCTTTTCAAAGAAGTTACTGGCTTTGAGATTACATTTCAGAAACACAATTACAGCTCTTTATTTAACAAACCAAATCTAAAATAATGATTTGAAGCACTATGTAATTAATAGTCTAGGCTCCAACAGACTTACACAACTTGCTATAAAATTTTGTCTTTTAACTATCATTAATTTCAGCATTGTCTATGTTTTCAGCCAATGCATTAGAGCACGGTAAGAAAGTATTAGTCTCAGAAAATAATTATTACTTAAAAATAATATGATTCACCTATATGAAGACCCAGAAAAAATAATGAAAACTGTTGGAACCCATAAAATGTATTAAGGATTATCTGGTCAAATATAAGATAAATACAATAACTTAATAGCAATTATTAATTAGACAATATAATGGCAAGATACCCATTTATAATAGCAACAGTTTATATGAAATGTACAGAAATTAACTTTATGAGAAATACACACACTTTGTATGAAGAAAAAATTAACATTTTTGAAAATCGTAAAAGAAGATTGAAAAGACAGAAAAATATATCATGTTCCAATATGGACAATTTGGAAAAGATAAACCTCCCAACTCATCTAAAATGTATACTATTAAAATAAATTCGATACAATTTCAAGGTTCCAAAGGGTTTGTTCCATTGGCAAATTGACCTTAAAGTTCACCAGGAAGATTTAATCTCAGATTCAGTGATAATTATAAGTGAATTAGTCTGGGAGCAGAATGACAGGATTATTAGATTACAACCACTCCATGTGGCCATTTATGTGATAATTAGGTAAGGAAAAATTTAATTATTTTAATAAGACAGTCAGGGTATAAGAGGGTGTTTAAACCTAGAATTATCTTTGTCTTTTCTCATTTTTCCAGTAATTTAATGAATCATCTCTGGTGGTGTCTTCTAGTTTTGATGCTCATAACATGACCTGCTGGACCAACCTCTTCAAAAGTTTCCACATCTCTAATCTCTCAATGCTCAAAAATATTCTAAAGACTTCTTTTTCAACCTTGTATAAGAGTTTCCAGGGGCGATAAAGTTAGACTCTGTCTCTACAAAAAAAAAAAAAAGTTTCGTAATTCGCGAAGGCCTGCAGTTGACTTTCAAATGACATTTCAATGACCACATACATAATTTTTAGGTATTCTAATCATGATGTTAGACACACTTCCCACTACCAAACAATACAATCTTAGATGTGTTCTAAAACTTCACTAAGTCTAAATTTCCTTATCCTTAATGGGTATTATAATATTAACTCACAGGGTTGTTGTGACAGTTAAAACATAATCTATTGAGACATCACTTTACACTTCCTTACGTGCTGACTTAATAAAATAGTGATTTCCCCCTTCCTTAATTATTACCTCCCCACCAAGATTATAAACTCCCCTGGCGCGAAACATGTTTTATTTCTTTGCTGCTGGCCTGTGAACTATTTTTCAATGCAATGAGATAAGTACAGAAATCAAGAGTGTTTAGAAAATTTTTATAGCAATTTCCATTACCAGGACATCTGAACATATGATTAGCAGACCTACCTTGTGACCAAGTAGGGACCCACACCAGGGTGCTGAAACTCGGGTGATGAGTTCCATAGGGCATCAGCTGCCTACTAGTCCTAGTTACGTGTGGGATGACCACGTATCAGACATGGAAAGGTGGAAAATTTTATAAATAGTTCCCTCACCCTGGATAACTTCAACATTGCTATTCTAAAGCATCTCAAACAGTTCTGGACAAGAATTGACATGCACGGTAATTTTATTTAACATTTTGCTTTCTTAAATACTTACGATAAACATGTGGTAAGCTCAGTAGATATATGTTCATTTTTATTTGCCATCAATTCTTACGTGGATTTATCCCAGGCTGGACCATATTCATGTTTACTTTGGTTTTACACCAAAGCTCCACAAGCTTCCCAAGCATAATCCTTATATAGTAGAAGCTGAAACAGAAACTGACAACATTCTGAACTACTAAAAGGATCCAAAAACTAACATTTTCCCTCATCCCTTCCTTTCTCATTTAAACTATCTATACTACACTAGCGTTATTCAGACTAGTGTTTGATCTCTGAGTAGATTTCAAATCAGTGCCTCTGTTATTTGCCCTTTTTACTTTACTACAAAATCTCAGAAGGAATAAAACATTTTGAGAGCCCAATCAGCTTTCACATCGTATCCCCATGGGAAGTTATGAGGCCAAATGGAAATAAAGCCAAACATGGAATCACTAAATTCATTTTCAGGTCATATAGGAAGTCTCCAACCTAGTTATGACACGAGAATTCCATGTAATAGAACAAGAGTCATTCATCAGCAGACTCAAAATTAAGCTGTCCTAAAATCCTAGCAGGTTCATAACAATGTGGCAAAAATTGCTAGCTGCTACCTAATATTCAATTTTTCTTTTTCCACTCAATGAAAGATCCCTTTTGCGGGGGGACTGAAATTTGCTCAGCTATAAAAACTATCCTTCTCAATCTCCCTTGCAGATGCACATAATTAACGAGACAATGTACAGGAAACATTGAGTGGTGCTTTTGAGAAAAAAAGCCCATCTTCCCAAGTGGAAGGTGCCTTTTGCATTTCTTCTCTTCCTCCTGTCTGGAATGCAGATGTAATGGTTAGCACTTCAGCAGCCCTGTTATAAATATGAGGATATCCCTCATACCACAGGAATGACAGAGCAGTAAGCAGGAAGGGCCTTGGGCCCTGATGAACTAGAATAATATTACAATTTATTGCATAACAACCATTCCCAAAATTTAAGTTAAAATAAACTCTCTTGTTTCACTCCAGTTCTACATTTTGAAAGTTTGGGCTGAGATAAATTAGATGATTCTTATTATCTGGACTAGTGTTGATTAATCTTGACCGCACTCACTCATGGATCTTTAGTCAGCTGGAGTTAACTGTGTTTTGATGACCTCAGTTAGAATAATGGAAATCTCTCTGTTGTGGTCTCTCCATCAGCAAGCAGCCCAGTCTCCATAGGAAGTAGGCAAAGCCTTTTGAGGCTCATACTTGGGACTTGCACAGTATCATTTTGTCACATGCTGGTATTGCTCACACGGCCAGTCTGGAATCTTGGGGCAAAGAAACAGATTTCCTCCTTGATGAGAAGAGTTGCAAGAAACTCTTGTGACCAATTTTGCAATCTACCACACACACCAACCTTGAACTGCCTAAAATCTGGGCTACCCATTACTTAACAGGAAATAGACTCCTTGTTGATTTAACCCATGATTTTCTTTGTACTTTATCAGCAGAGTTAGCATAATTCCTAACTGATGCCAACACTGTAAAAAGCAGTCAGATGCTTGCTTTTTTTCTGAGGACGGAGTGGAAGCCTCTTGACCCAGAAAAGTAGCCTGGTCTGCCTTGAAGAAACATATCAGGCTGAAAAGAGAGTCGCATGCAGTTGTATATACACAAGGAAGGCAAAACGAGAAATGCTCAGTTATCATTCCATGCATTGTGATTTCAAGAAAGAAACAAATACTAATCTTGTACACATACCTCACCACATCTCCATTTAGCAGAGGGGAAAAAAAAAAACAAAATTTCTTCTGTGGAATAGAATTGATAGACTTTGTGTTGTATCTCTCAGTCAGAGTCTAGGCACAGAATATGAGATACTCATTTAAGAATAATTTGAAGACAGTTCAATAAAATGACTCATTTAAAAGGTATGTGCAGGGGAGGGGAAACCACAAAGTTTCCTGCTATACTTTGGGCCCAAGGACTTGGAAGTGGAGCTCATTATTAGCATCTTTAGGTGTGAATAAGTGAAGGCAGCTGTCAGGTACCAGAAGCAAAAGGCAGATTCTACATACAGAGTTCACTTGCCAAGAGCTAGAACCTTTCTTCACAGTGTTTTTCATCCTTTTTATCTCATGGCACTCTTAAACTTCCATAGCACACTTAAAATTATGTTAATCAAAAAACATGAGTTAAAAAAAGTGTACTTACTGTGCTTTGAGCTTCTTTTGAAAATAATTTAATTAATGCTCTTTAAAATGTTTTGTGGCACACCTAAGATCCTCTCACAGCAAGCAAATGCTGAGGGAATTTGTCAAGACCAGATCTTCCCTGCAGGAAATATTCAGATCTGCATTATACACTTATCCCCACAGTAGACACCCACCATTGTAAAATCATTCAAATGGTAAAGTTCACAGCCCAGATATTGCAGTGGCTCAAGAGCCAAAACAAAGCAGCAAAGTTACACTCAACAGAATGAACAGAAATCTACCACATTTATCAATTCTTTCAAATTAATGAATGGATTAATTCCTCTCTTAAGAGATATGGGTTGGCTGAATGGATAAAAACAAATACAAGCCAAGTATCTTCTGTGTCCAGGAAATACATCTAATTCACAAGGACTTGTTCTGACTCAAGGTGAATGGATGGAAAACAATATTCCATGCAAATGAAAACTAAAAGAAAGCTGGTGTAGCTATTCTCATGTCTGATAAGATAGACTTCAAAGCAATAAAAGTAAAGACAAAGATGGTCAGCATATTATGGTAAAGGAAACAATTCAACAGTAAGACATACAGTTTTACATATTTACACACCTAAAACAGTTACACCCAGATTTATAAAGCGAACCCTACTATATCTAAACAAAATGATAAATAGCAGCATTATAATATCTAAGGACTTCAACATCCTACTGACAGAACTTGGCAGATCTTCTAAGCAAGAAATAAATAAAGAAACACAGGACTTAAATGAGACTCTAGAGCACATAGCCCTAATAGACATTTACAAAATATTCTACCCAAACACTACTGCATATACCTTCTTCTCTTCAGTACATGAAACATTCTCCAAGAATGATCATGTCTTAGGGCATAAAACATGTCTCAACATTTTTTTAAAAAGGGAGAGAGAGAGAACAAGTATAACATGCATCTTCTCACACCATAGTAGCATAATATTAGAAACCAACTCCAAAAGAAACACTCAATTCTACACAAAGTCATGGAAATTAAACAACCTACTGCTGAATAATTACTGGGTCAAGGAGAAAATTCAGATGGAAATCATAAGATACTTCAAACTAAATGACAAAGGGAACACAAGTTTTCAGTATCTGTGGGATTCAGCAAAAGCTGTCCTAGAAGGAAAATTCACACACTTAAATTCCTACATTAAAAAAGAGAAAGGTCTCAAATCAACAATCAAATGAATCATATCCAGGAATTAGGAAAGGAAAAGCAAACTGATTCCAAACCCAACAGAAGAAAACAAATACCTAGGGTCAGAGCAGAACTAAATGAAATTGGTAACAAAGAATTATATGGAAGATTAATGAAACAAAAAATCATTCTTTGAAAAGATAAATAAAAACAGACCTCTTACTAGAGTCACTAAAAACAGAAAAGCAACAAAAAAAGTCCATACAAGATTGTTTCACAGCCAAATTTTACCAGATCTACAAAGAGAAACTGGCACCTATACTGCAGAAACTATTTATGAAAATATTACATTATACACCTATAACTTATCACAGTACACCTTGAATAATATTCATGACTTTACATATAATGTAAGAATCTTACAGTTGTATGTAATTCCATTTACAGCCTCTTCTATCTTTGTGCTATTATTGTGGTATATTATTTTCCTACATATATCAGAAATCCCTCAGTACACTATTAATATTTTTATTATAAAAAGTCAATTAACTTTAAAATAACTTAAGAGTTGTTTGGTATTTAAAATAACATAGTAAGTATATTACAGAGTGTCCCGAAGGTCACCCCTAAGTTGCCATACATAGAGAAAATGGGAAATTGTAGCTAAAGGTACCTTTATTTACAAAATATTCATTACAAAATTTTACAAAGAGATGCCAACATATAGAGACTATTTTGTAAATATTTCATAGAATTTTGTAATATTTTTTAATATACCTTTTGTTAAGTTGGAATTTTTTTTTTTTCATAGAGACAGAGTCTCACTTTGTTGCTCTTGGTAGAGTGCTGTGGCATCACAGCTCACAGCAACCTCCAGCTCCTGGGCTTAGGTGATTCTCTTGCCTCAGCCTCCCAAGTAGCTGGGACTACAGGTGCCCATCACAATGCTTGGCTATTTTTTTGTTGCAGTTTGGCCGGGGCAGGGTTTGAACCTGCCACCCTCCATATATGGGGTCAGCGCCCTACCCACTGGGCCACAGGCACTGCCCTAAGTTGAAATTGTAAGTCAAAATGTTTTCTCTTTCAGTAAGTACAGTATTAATTGAGACTCAAAGAATTATCCCAAGAATCACTTGGGTATAGATTCCTATGTCTTATCTTTTCACTATTTGTTCTGTTGTACAAGTTGATCTGTAGGATATTCATTTTACTCTAGAGTGTAAAGTTTGTACTCATTTTAGAGAGATGTTTCATTCTTAAATATGAGTTGATACAATTTTTAAATTTTTTCCAAAGAGGAACATTTTTCTAATTATTTCATGAATACCATGAGAATATTATTCTATAAGATATAGAAACTCACATTCTAAATTATTTTTTCAAGTCCATTTAGAAGAGACACTTGTCCTGCCTTGTTTTCTATGAAGCTTTTGGCCCCAGCTCAATGCATCCTGTATGCACAAGGGGGCAGAGTTAAACTAGCAGTGAAACCATTCCTTGAGCTTTCTAGTATGCACATATTTCAGATTTTATATTTGATTTTTCAACAACTATTTGCTATGTAGACTATTTTTCCTTCCCATTGGAACATATCAGAGACAATGTAGTTTATGAGATGATAGCTGTACCTTCAAAACAAATGATCAGCATTTGTAGGTCGTTCTTCTTTTTGAATATTTCATATTTAATTATTTCTTATATAATTCGCACTCACCACTTTGGTCTCTAGAAAGAATGAGCATATAAGTAAAATATAACCATTTCAAGAAAATAAGCAACTAAAGATAAAGACTTTGGTTCTCTCTAGAAAAAGATAAAATTCAAGAGACAAAGACCTCACAGAGTAAGTTTGAGAGTTTGAATCAGACCTAATATGCTAATTTCTTTAAAAGTCTCAAAATTTTCTTACATGTGCTTGTGTTTCTCAAAGTCAAAATTCTTCATACATCTCCTCTCTATCCCACAAGCATTTTAAATGGGCATGTTCATGGTGAGTCTAGTCATCCGGACCCATCTTAAGCATTGTATGTACAATCGCAGAGACACTAAGTGAAACTTGATTTTCTGCTTGAAAATTATGCTGTCTCCACCTGTTAAGGATAAATGTAGGTTACTAAGAGGAAAGCATTTTCTTCAATATGTATTTTTAAGACTTAAAATGTAAATAAGCATAGAAGAAATGATGTACTAGCTCCAATTCCCACAGAGAAAAACAGACTACAATCAAGGCCCTTCCTTAAAACTGAGAGGAAGGAGAGGATGGGTGGAAAGAAAGTTGCATCTGCAAAAGGAGAATTGAGGGGTAGAAAACAAGAAAATGAGACACAAACCCACAAATAAAAAAGACAGACAGATGCCATGACATTCCACTTCCATCATAATTTTTTTTTTTTTAGAGACAGAGTCTCACTATGTTGGCCCTGGTACAGTGCTGTGGCGTCACAGCTCACAGC
Organism: Nycticebus coucang; assembly: GCF_027406575.1. Lineage (NCBI taxonomy): Eukaryota > Metazoa > Chordata > Mammalia > Primates > Lorisidae > Nycticebus > Nycticebus coucang. The sequence continues at coordinate 183,591,839 of NC_069780.1, forward strand.
AACCTCCAACTCTTGGGCTTAAGCAATTCTCTTGCTGCAGCCTCCCAAGTAGCTGGGACTATAGGCGCCCACCACAACGCCTGGCCATTTTTGTTGTTGTGGTTGTCATTGTTGTTTTTAGCAGGCCCAGGTCAGATTTGAACTCACCAGCCCTGGTGTTTGTGACCAGCACCCTAACCACTGAGCTATGGATGCCAAGCCCTTACATCACAATTTTACCTGGGGAACAACCTACTGAGAAATCTGCATTATCTGTCATTTACTACAAGAATATTTTAGGAAAAGATATTTTATTAAAAATTGACATAGAGTACTTGCTTTGGCAGCACATACACTAAAATTGGAATGATACAGGACAGCGCCTGTGGCTCAAAGGAGTCGGGCGCCAGCCCCATACACCAGAGGTGGTGGGTTCAAACCCAGCCCTGGCCAAAAACTGAAAAAAAAAAAATTGGAACGATACAGAGAAGATTAGCATGGCTCCTGTGCAAGGATGACACGCAAATTCATGAAGTGTTCCATACTTTTTCTTAGTAAAATATCTCAGGAATGGAAAAAAAAAATCCAATGTACTCAGTACTACTATGAAACCAATTTATATTCACTCACACTTTCATATGAAAGATGAATCACAACTATAGCCCAGGATGAAGGAGGGAGGGGGATGGGAAGGGAGGGGGATGGTTTGATAGAGGGAGAGTTAATGGTGGGACCACACCTATGGAGCATATTGCAAAGGTACAAGTCAAATCTATCAAGTATAGAACACAAATGTCTTAACACTATGATTAAGTAAATGAGGTGAAAGCTATGTTAATTAGTAGGATGTAAGCACTCCAATTTGTACAAATAATCAACACATTGAATCCCACAAAGGCATAAATGTATTCATGATCTACGTATATATGACTTAATAAAAAAAATAAAAATTGACATAGAAATCTGATGTGTCTGATATTTGACATGATAGGAAAAATTTGATATTTACTATTCTTAACTCAAACTTTTATGTGAAATTTTTTTGTTAGGCACCAGTAACCTGATTTATAACGTGAAAATGTTTTTAAAACTGTAAAGAAGATTATATATATATAAGTATCATGACAATGCCACTCAAAAATAAGAATATAAATATATAAAAGTTTGTCATGCTACATATTGTGTTTTGTAATTTTAGTCATGTTTCTCCTGCTCAATTTAAATAGTATTATCACAAGGGTAATAATCTCAAAATAGTTAATATGCTCTCACTACTCAGGGGAACTATTAGAATGCAAGCCTCATAATTCCATGTCATGGGTAGAAGAGCTAAAAATCAACAATACCTTAAAAGATGAAATAAATGAAGCATAAATGAAGAAAATACCTAGAGAAAATTCAAATGAATCTCAAAAACAAGAGTCATGGTTTCTGATTCCTAATTATCCACTGGTTAATAAAGATCATTTCCTGTTCCATTATTGTGTAATATTTCAAAATGTAACCCCAAGGAAAAGTTTTACAATTACCATATTCTTTCAGAATGTTTAATTTTAACATTTTGTAAAATTCATTTAACTGCTTAAGAAAAGTGAGCTGATTAATCTTGTCATTGTGCCAGGAAAAGTACATTAATGAGTCTTTTTATTTTTTGCTAATTACTTTAGGAAGGTCTCATTTGATATAAAATAATTTAATAGGTACATTCATTAGGCTTCTAATATCAGGTCTTCAATAGTATCTCTTTTCTTCCTTTTCCTCCAATAAGATATGTGCACACTACGCATCTGAAAAAGGGCTAATAATCTACAAAGAACTTGAGCAAATCAGCAAGAAAAGACCACACTACAGCATTGAAAAGTGGGCAAGAGGATGAATGAAACCTTTCTTATGAAGTTAGACTAATGGCCAACAAACACATGAAAAAATGCTCATCATCTTTAATCGTCAGGGAAATGCAAGTCAAAACCACACTGAGATACCACATGATCCCAGGGAGAATGGTTCACATCGTGAAGTCCCAAAGCAATAGATGCTGGTGTGTATGTGAAAGAAAGGAACACTCTTACACTATTGGTAGGACTGCAAACTAGTACCATCTCTATGGAAAGTAGTATGGAGATTCCTTAACGAACTAAAAGGGTGGCACCTGTGACTCAAAGGAGTAGGGCGCTGGCCTCATATACCAGAGGTGGCAGGTTCATACCCAGCCCTGACCAAAAATTGCAAAAAAAAAAAAAAAAAGAAGAAGAAGAACTAAAAGAAGACCTACCATTTGACCCTGTAATCCCTCTGCTAGGGATTTACTCAAAGGAAAAAAAAGGCATTTTTAAAAAAGACTCAAACATTCATCGCATCTCAATTCACAATCACAAATGCATGGAAACAATCCAAGCGTCCAACCCAAGTGTACCTGACTGGATTAGTAAGATATGGTGTGTATACCATGAAATACTATCCGTCCATAAAAAAGATGACCTACTATCATTTGGAATTGTACTCCTAAATGAAGTACTGCATGAATGGAAAAACAAATACCACACGTACTCAACATTAAATTGGAACTAGTTTCTTAACACCTATAAGTTCATATGGGAGCAAAACTCAATGAAATTTAAGTCAGAGGAGAGGGGAAGGGGATGGGTAATTACCCACCCAACAGATACATTGTATGGGTATATTGCACATTTTCTGGTGTTTCAAAGCGTGCTGTTCAAGTAGATTCATCTATTTTGGTCCTCATGATGTATAAAGGCCAAATAGTCTGCTTTTAAAAGTGGTTGAGGCTAAGGAAAACTGGGCAGGCAAAGATAAGTACTGAGCATATCGTAGACACTGACGCAGGTTCCAGGTCATCTGATGGGTCTCTCAGCGTATTCTTCCTATGCCTGACTGCCCTAGCCTGCTGTCTTTGTAACTAAAAGTCAACATGTATTACATACTATCTGGGATTCTCCTGGGTTTCTGACTGCATATGTGCATTCTCTGAAAACAAAAATGTTGCTCACCTGTACACACACACACACACACACACAAATGTATGTGTAGTGGGTTGAATGGCAGCCCCCAGAAAATAAATATAAATACACACACATATGTATATATACCCATGTCTTCATCCACAGAACCTGTGAATGTCTCCTTATTGGACAGGGGTCTTTGCAGATGTAATCAAGTGAAGCAGTTTGAGATGAAGAGACTATCCCGGATTATCCAACATTCGCACTACTCCATAGACAAGTGTCCTCATAAGAGATATACACAGAGGAAAAGGCGGAGACGTGGAGAGGCAATGTGAACATGAGGGTAGAGAGTGGAGTGATGTGGCCATGAGCCAAAGAACATCCGTGTCCACCAAACTGTATGAGGCAGAGAACAGAGCTCTGGGGTCGCTGGAGGGAGAACAGCCTGGAGGGATCTCGCTGGGGCTGCTGGAGGGAGTACAGCCTGGCCCAAACCTTGGTTTCTGGCTTTAGGCCTCCAGAAATCTAGAACTCTAGAATAAATTTCTGTTGTTCTATACCAGATAATTTGTTATGGCCACGTTAGGAAACTCATGTACATTTGTTTCTCAAGTAATCCCAACAGATTGCAAATTAGCCATAGCTGTCTAACCCAAATTGATGTAACTAGACTTACTTTTCCTTCTGTGTTTCTTTCCATAATATCAAAAATTTAGTACTACAACTAATACTAACAATAATACTGTTATCATAATAGATTCTATTAAACAGCAACTCTTCTCATCACTTTATGTATTTTAAGTTATTAATCCTCAATGACAACTCTATGAATCAGGTACTTTTTAAGCCACTTAAAACTTGTTCTGAAGAAGATAGTATGTATATTATTCACCTCTCTCAATATGAAATTTTGCTCCCTTTGTCTGCCCTTTGAAGCATGTATGCCTGGCTTCTGGTAGGGGCTCTGCTTAAAACCAGTGTTTTAAGATAACTAAACTGAAGTTTGCGGTTGCACAGCCATATACAATAGAAAGGCGTTTGGATTCAGATTTTCCTCCGAGCTTTCCCTGCTATACCACTGTGCCTCTTTAGAAAGAGATCAACTGTTTAATTCCTTCAATACTTTTCATCAGTAATGAGAAAATGGGGCTTCTTTTAATGATCAATTTCTCTCTCTCTCTCTCTCCCCCCCCCCCGCCCCCCTTCCTCCTCTGGTCCCTCTCCATCTTTCTTTTTCCTTCCTTTGAATTCTTGCCATCTGGAGAAACTCTTGTCCCCTGACAATTTGTCCATTTGAAATATTCACAACTCCAATCAGAGGAAACCGGCAGATTTGAGACAGTGTAAAACTGCCAAGTCCCCAAAAGTTTCAAAGTTGGTTGCTGTGAAGATTTCCTGGGAGAAATGCCACATCCATTATTTTCAGTTTTAGCTTCGGAAAGGCTGCCTGCAGAATGTCACTGTGCACCAAATCTAACCTTTCAGTGATATTTTATATGAGAATAAGTGAAACAGTCTCTACAGCTTGGACTTCCCTAAAATAAAGATATTAAATCCACCTAATGTGCTGGAGCTACTTGGGAGTTTTCATGGCTAACTTAATGGGCTGGGAGCAAAGGGTTCGTCTGTAAGAACTAGACAATTTACTGCTATGATGTAGTTGTTGAATTTGGGGATGGAATAACTGTGGCTAAGTAAGTAGTCAGAACAACTTTTTAAAGTGGCTTTAAAATGGCCCTTGGCCTCAATGGAGCTGGCATAACCTTGCCTGGCAACTCCTACACTTCTGTCGGCTCAAGGGTGACTCCTCTTCCAGAAACCTCACCTCCCTCCCGTGAGCCCCTCCCAGTGAAGAGTTTCAGGTCTCCCCTATCTAATTGTGTTGAAATGTTCCATCCTTTGCTCTGTCTTCCCTAACGGACTTCACATTTTTCAAGGAAGTGGTCACCTCAAATCTTCGTGTCCCCAATGCATAAGCTAGTCCCACTGTGAGCCTTTCCCAAAGGAATGTGCTTTATGCACCGCCTAAACTCACACCAGTGGCTGGACCTGTCTTCCAGGAAAGCAGAGTAGGAGAAGGAATAAATGTGGCCATTCCAGAGCCATCTCCTTAAATGAACACAAAGGCCTGATGGAACTCACCACGTGCTGTCACAGTCCTCCCTTTGGGAAAAACGGGGTAAGAGAGTTGAGGTTGGAGAGGTTAAACACAAAAAATTAATGAGATTTATATTGGAGAAAAAGGAGAGCTTTAGTTCTCATCTAGAGTAGCAACCTGTTAGGCGGCCAGTCCAACAAGTTGGGAAGCTGAGCCCCTGCCAGAGGCCAGGCACAGATGCGTCAAAGGGCCGACAAAAGGAACAAGATTTTATGTTGAGTGAGGTGGTCAAACATACATATGCAAGAAGCTGTAGAAGAAGTCATGAATATTTATGAAGGGAAATCATGCATTTGGAATTGTGCTTTCTCTCTCCCATACAGGCACCCCTGGGAACACAGGGATTTGGGGGGTTTTTGTTGTCGTTGTTGTTGTTTGTTTGTTGTTTGTTTGTTTGTTTGCAGTTTCTGAGTTTCTGGCCTGGGCTGGGTATGAACCTGCCACCTCCAGCATATGGGGCCGGTGCCTTACTCCTCTGAGCCATAGGTGACGCCCCTATCGGTTTTAAAGTGTTCTAAAGAGTTTCTCGTTCCCCCCTTGGCTGAAAGGGGTCCATTCAGTTAGCAGAGGGTTTAGGATTTTATTTTTAGTTCATAGAAAAAAAAAGAAAGAAAGAAATGAAAATGAAAGTCACAGTAACTAGAAACTTCCTCTCTCCTTTTCCCTTTCCTTTTGTTATTTGAAGGGTTGAGAGTGTGTGTGTGTGTGTGTGTGTGTAGACAGAGAGAAGTTTAATTTAAGGAACTGGCTCACAGAATGATGGGGCTGGCAAGTCTAACACCTACAGTGCCGCTGGGAAGCTGAGACTCAGGTCAGAGTTGATGCTGCAGTCTTGTTCAGAGCTGCGTCTTCTGCTCAGTTCAGTTCCAGTAGGAGTTTGTCTGCTTCTTTGTTTTTCTCTATGGCTCTAAGCTCACTTTTCTCTACCTAGCGGTTTTCCATTTGCTTCCATCCAGCTGCTGACAGTTCTGTCCCAAGGGGACATGAATGCTGTTATTGTTCCTGTCACTGAGCTGGTGGGGAATGGTCCCAATGCTGCTGCAGACACAGCGTCAGCCTCCTCCTCCCTTCGATGTGGGCCACAGGCAGAAAGTAGACACAGTTTTTTCATCTTCCTTTCAGTTGCTTTAAAGCAGGGAAGCTGGTCACAGCCAGCTCACATGGAGAACCCGTGTCTTCCATGAACACACAGCTGTAGAACACCCCGGATCCTCCGCCATTCCCTCAGCTGGCCCCCAGCCGCGTTAGTTAGTTAGTTCTGCACGTGCTCCTGCGTCACTCAAAGTTAGCTGGGCTTGGGTTCCTAACATACCCAACTTGATTTTAGATTGTGGTTTAATTTGTTTCTCTTTTTATTTTATTTTATTTTATTTTATTTTATTTTATTTTATTTTTGTAGAGACAGAGTCTCACTTTATGGCCCTCGGTAGAGTGCTGTGGCCTCACACAGCTCACAACAACCTCCAACTCCTGGGCTTAAGCGATTCTCTTGCCTCAGCCTCCCGAGCAGCTGGGACTACAGGCGCCCGCCACAACGCCGGGCTATTTTCTGGTTGCAGTTTGGCCGGGGCTGGGTTTGAACCCGTCACACTCGGTATATGGGGCCGGCGCCTTACCGGCTGAGCCACAGGCGCCGCCCTTGTTTCTGTTTTTAAATGTTTAACTTAAATACATAGGCATATCTATCATTGCTTTGGGTTTAAGAAGAGGAAAGTTCTCACACAATATACCTACTATGCCACCTTGACTAATTTGCTCATGAAAAATGTATTAAAATGTCCATTTTGTCATTGTCAATTTTCCACCAGAGCTGGTTTGAGGAATATCATTCAGTTATCAAGAAACAGGAATTCATTTTCTTAAAGTAATGAGATTTTGTTGAAACAATCAATGAGCAACTTAAGATAAAAAGCAGATGTGGTAAGCAAATATTCTCACAGAGCTTTGGCTGCTGTTCACACCAGTCCCCAGCAGCCGTCTTCTCAGCTCCCCACTTTCTCTTTTCTGGGGCAGCTCTAACTTTCCTCTCTCTGCTTCTACCAGTTCACAGCTTCTGCAGCTTCACTGCTCACTGCTCACAGCCTCCTTTCTCTGCAGCTCTTGGATTCTGTTTTGTTCTACTATTTTTGGCTCTCTTATCTCACAGGCAAGCTTCTCAAAAGAGAAGATCTTATGAGTCTGTTGAAGTTGCCACCAACAAGAGCAGAATGTCCCCACAGGGCACAGATCCTCATGCAAGATGACATCCTCGTCACACTCGTCTCTGGTGTCCAGACATCACGCCCAGTTCCAGCAGAAGCAGCCAAATCCACAGGGTGTTGTGATCCAACACATGGAAATCTTACCGAGAAACCCAACTGCCTCTTTGCTCAGAAGGGGAAGGCAGATGTTGCTAGCACTTGGAAAGGAATACCGTGGACAGGGCTGAGGGTTAGGCCTCTGCCCTTGCCCCAAGGCTCCACCATTATATCCACAGTAATTGACAATTTTTCTCAAATGCCATTCGATCCTAATTTTGTCATATTTTTCTTGTGAAATTATATCCTTGGGAACTGCAGTCTTAAGACTGCAAACACACGTAAGCATTTCTCAAAATCGGGGACCAGAGTAAGATGTACTGTTGTGAGAAATATAGGAAAAAATTCAGATAAAATTGTGCCTGGACATTTCTTCAAGTACTTTTTCAACATGTATATTCTAAAGAAAAATCATCTCTCCTGTACACTATTTTAAATTTTCTAATTTTCTTATCTCCTGGAAATTTTTTATGGTTTTAAACTTAATAAAGATAAGAGTCCAGCTAACAGCCATCTGCATTTTATTTTGTTTTATTTTATTATTATTATTCTTTTTTTTTGCAGTTTTTGGCCGGGGCTGGGTCTCCGGCATATGGGACCAGTGCCCTACCCCTTTGAGCCACAGGCGCCACCCCCATCTGCATTTTTAATGAGCCATCCCACCACCAGTGAACTGTCACCCTAGATAGCACTTAGAAACTTTATGCTAGCAAATGAACAAATGGCCACCCACAGGGGACCTCTCTTTTCAATCTCTAAACAAAAGCCAAAGACAATTAAAGGCCATTTATATGGCATTGAAATTCTGTTTTCTGATTAAACATACCATGTGTGTAAAAGAAGTCGGCATAATGTTGGTTCCTCTGCTGGAAACTCCCTCAATCTCCAAACCTCTTTTTGCTGATCCCGTTCTCTCCGTGATGGCATGGTGCAGGAAGCAGATCCCATCTGGTCTGTCTAATGGATCTAGGGAACCTTTAGTCCTTATTCCAAATCTGGCCATTGGCTTAAATTCATGTTTATAAAATCCACATGGAACAAGGCCCAGAGGACCTAAATGGTGCTGGAGAGGAGTTAGAAGGCCTGACTGTGCCTGCCACACAGGGAGAAAGGCATTTTATTCATATGGTGGGCTAGGTATTAGACTCAATTTTTCCATGAAAAATGACTAAAAGTTTTGGCAAAAACAAGAAAAACACATCTTCCTAAAAGCACTGATGAGCTGCAAGATAGGAAGAAAGTCTGAAGCCAAAATCTGAGTGAAAGCTGGAAGCTCTAATAGGAAGCCAAGTGCTTTTAGCCCTTTTGGCCTGAGGGCATTTGCCAAAGTGGGAACTTGAGCAGTGATTTTCAAGTGCTCATTAGGGCATGTAGAACAGAGACAAAGTGGGTGGTCTAATAATAGGCTTTCTCCCGTAAAGTTGGGACCCCAAAGGGTTAAGGATTAACTGGAAGAAAAATTATCACACATACACCACACCCTAATAGAAAACTGCAAAGAAAATTGCTCAGTTGCTTTGGCAGTAGGCAAAGCAGAGGAAAAGCGGGTGGGGAAAAAGAAGACAAACACTGAGGACAAGCTAATTCTTGCAAAGGTTTCGCCCAAATTCACATAAGCAAATTCAAGCAGGATATTCAGTTTAGAGTGTCCAGAGCAGGATGGCTCCCAGGCACCTCACAAAAGCAAACTCAAATCCTATCTGGAAGAATTTGCCTGCATTGTAGACCTCAAAAAACTTCCCACAATTAATTTTCCTGGAAATAAGGAATCAATCACAAATGACAACCAACATTTCATAGTAAAAACTAAAAGCTGGGCTTGAAGAGTTCTGCAAAGTAAAAGCAACTATGAAGGGGGATCATGTATACTTGCGCAGGAAGCAAATCAACTTTTCAGAATGAAAAATAGAATTGAAAATGAAGAGGTCAATGGATAGACTTAATAGTTTATTGGACACAACCGAGGAGATTAGCATGACTACGTCCAGAAAAATCCCAGTCATTATCACTTCAAATATTGCCTGCTACATTTTCTCTCCCTTCTTGAACCTCTAAGTATTTGATTGTGAGAACTAACAAATACTCACCAATGTGCAAGTATTTAGAGTTCCAGGAAAGGAGAGAGGATGGAACACAGACAATATTCAAAATTTTTCTACATAGGATAAAAGATCAAAGAATAGTTTCAAGGGGTCCAGGGAACCCAAATAAGAAAAATAAAAATAAATGACATTGGCATACAACAGAATGAAAGCGAAAAACGTAAAAGACAAAGTAAACTCTTCAGAGAAGCACAAAGGCAAAGTAAGAGCACAGGAAACAATTTAGACGGGCAGGTGACTTCTGAGTAACACCAGGGAAAGCTAGAATAGATTAACATGATATCATGATATAAATGAGTTTTCATTATTTATTGCCGAACAACAGTAACTTCAAAATTTACTGGCTTAAAACAAGAAAGATTGTTCATTTTACTACAGAATCAATGATTCGGGCAGGGTGTGGCAAGGATGTCTTATCTCCGTCTCATGAAGCAAACCAAGATGAACCCATGGCTGTTTTTTCTTTCCCCCCTGAAGAAGTTTTCAGGAAGTTTAGTAATTTATACATTTCCTTAAAGGGGTTTCGGCATGTAGAAAGAGGGGCCGGTAGGCAAAGGATGCATCTGGGAAGATGAGCTTGGAAGTGACATTATCAGTGTGGAATCAAAAGACTTAAGTTTTAGGAGCTAGACTTAGATTGCAGACCTGAAGTTATAATTGGCACATCTCTAGTTAGGGGAGGGATATACATCTTGAAAGACCAGCAAAGAATTTACTTACGAGTGTTTTGGAGAAGCTTGATGCTTTCATCTTTCTGTGAGGGTCTGGCTAATGTATATTTTGACACGAGGTTGTGAAATAACAACTATTCGTTTGGAAGAGGGTGTGGCCTCAGCCTCCCCTCCTCAAACTCCCTTTTGACATAGGGGGCTTAGGGCTTAGCTTCTCTCTTTAAAGACGTCTGCCTTGGGATTTTGCACTGCTGTTTCTTTTGCCTATAATAATCTTCCAACTATATCTACAAGGCTGCTCCAACCCTTCCTTTAAATTGTACTTAATTATAATTTTTCTGATGAGGACTTTGCCTAGACTTAGTGAGGACATTCTCTAGAAACCATACCCAAAATGGATAAAAACAAAACCATAAAACTACCCATTTGCACCCCCTCTTTCTCTGCTTTGGTCTTCACCTCAGCACCCAAAAAGTTCATCTACAGATCAGTGTTCTCAACATCACTGTGCCTACATGTTACACATTACAAATTTTGAGGGGTTTGTTAAATGACAGATCCTGATTCACTTTAAGTCTCAGCGGGGTCAGAGAGTCTGCGCCTCTCTCAGAGTCCAACTAATGCTAACGCTGCTGGAGCGGAAAGCACACCACGTAACCAGCTCTGGCTGCGTAATCCGCACTGTCCCACAGAAACGCAGTGCGAGCTCTGTGTCTAAATATAACCACGTTTTTAAAGTAAGTAATTAAAATTAATTTTAATAAGATTATTCACTTAATTCCAATCTTAATTATTATCTTTACCTTGTTATTAATAAGGAGTTTAAATGAGATATCTTCTTTTTTTTCTTGAGACAGAGTTTCACTAGGTCATCCTGGGTAGAGTGTGGTGGCATCACAGCTCACAGCAACCTCCAACTCTTGGGCTTAAGCAATTCTCTTCCCTCAGCCTCCCAAGTAGCTGGGACTACAGGTGCCCACCACAACACCCAGCTATTTTTTTGTTGTAGTTGTCATTGTTGTTTAGCAGGTCTGGGCTGGGTTCGAACCCACCTGTCTCGGTATGTGGCCGGTGCCCTAACCACTGAGCTACAAGCACCAAGCCATAAATGAGACATTACATTATCTTTTTCATAGACTGTCCCTAAAATTCACTGTAGAGTTTATACTTACAGCACAGTTCCATTTGAACGGCTCGCATTTATTATTTTTCCTTTTTTTTTTCTTTTTTTCTTAAGACAGAGTCTCACTCTGTCACCCTGGTTAGAGTGCTGTGGTATCATAGCCCACAACAAACTCAAACTCTTAGGCTCAAGCAATCCCCTTACTTCAGCCTCCCAAGTAGCTGGGACTACAGGCACCCTCCACAACGCCTGGCTATTTAATAGAGATGGGGTCTTGCTCCGGCTTAGGCTGGTCTCGATCTCCTGAGTTCAAGAAGTCCAGCTGCCTCGGCCTCCCAGGATGCTAGGATTACACCTGCCACCACATGAGCCTGGACTGGTTGCATTTCAGGTACTCAAAGCTATAGGTGCCTCCTGGAGGTCAGCCCACCAGACAGCCACAGGTCTGGACCCGACTGATTTATATTGCCTGTCTGTATAAATTTCACTTTAGGATTATCTGTCCTCCTAGAGTAAAAGTAAGATAAGGACATCCATTTTTGCTTTGTTCACTAATGATGCCCCATCCTTGAGCATGGAAGAGTGTCTGGCCTCGGTGTCTCTCAAAAATACTGATGGTCAAGGAGGAGCATGATGGCAGATGGGAAAAAATATTAATGGAATGAATGGATTGATGATCACCTTTAGGGTACTGAGAGAAGACACCAGGTTCACTCTGCCTTCAGCCATTTCTCAGAGTATCCCAGAGAAAGTAACCTCCAGCTGTCCACAGGGAAGTTTTCCTTTACTGGTTCCCTCTCCTTCCCAACCCACATCCTTACTTGCTTCCCAAGGCCTTGCTCTAGAATCCTTATCTCAACATCTGCTTTGGAGGAAACTCAAACTAAAATTCTGGCCTCAGCCCATCAGTTCATTCCTCCTGCATTTGACTGTGTGTACGTCCCTTTCTTAAACTCTCTCCCACTGCTGGAGGACAGCCAGGATTCATTTGCAAAAGAGAAGTGAGACCAAGTTCAAGAGTCTCTGATCCTATTGCCACTTCCCTATTCCCCTTTTCTACCCACCACTAGATTCAAAGAAAGCAATTTGTTAGGTGGAAATTACCAAAATATTATCCAAGGACCATTAGCATGCCTGGAAAGGTTAAACGTAATCTATGGCCCAGAAATTCTTGAGGCGTGACAAGGCTTTCTTTATATTTTGCTTTGGTGTTGACAACCAGGAGAAAGTGCACACAAAAGAGCCCTTGGGATGATTCAGCCTAAAGCTAGCAAGCGCTGGACAGTGCCATTTCATCTCAGGGAACAGAAACAAAAAGCCTTTTATGTAGGATAACGTCTCCAAAATCAACATTTTTGAAGTGGTGCCCATTCGCATAGCCTCCTCCTCTGAAGAATAAACATTTTAACCACCTCTTTGAATCTCAAGAGTTGGGCCACAGGGGCTGTATACGAATATTGTATTCCAGTATTAAATACTAGATCAGATATCAGCTGTAATCCCTGGGGTCATTTAGCACAGTATAGCTGTCTGAAGAGGAAACTTTTTTTTTTTTTTCCCCAACATAGCAAATTCTGTGGCTCTGAAATTCTGAGTTCTGGATCGAATTTGTTTTGATAATGCATACCTCAGCTTCTCCAGAGTTCCTTCTTATTCGTGAAATGGTGGCTTCAATTAGACTCAGCTACCCCAGTCAAAGCCAGTGATTGTGTTTCAATGGCTGTTGATGTTTTATTCTGCCACCTTTGACATAGATTGTTTTCTGTCTCTGACCCAGCTCCAGCCCTGTTCCAGGGAAGCCATCCACAAGGGCAAAATGTGCCCCTAGCACAATAGGACCACTGATGGTGCCCACGGCCCTTCTTCTACCACATAACTGCAGACTTCTCACTCTTAAAATACAAAAGCGAATCCACGTGTCATGACGGAGCGCTAGGATAAGCCAGGTGACACAGAAAAAGCAGGTGCAAGCTGTCTTCTTGAGATGGTGCCTGAAATTTAAACAAAACTCAACAGGGGAGAAATGGAACCTTAAAATATATAAGCATTGGGTATCCTTTCCTTGCTATTCTTCCAAAAACAGGAAAGCCACTATCCTTGGGTAATATTTTAAATAAAAATATGTTTTTTATCACTTCTTGGCCTTTTGGCTAAGATCATGTGTAAAAATATGCTTTAATTCGTAGGAATGATTTTTCTCTTTATATTCTTATTTCAAAAATCATCTCCCTCCCTTCCTTTTATCTTTGCTCAAATAGTACCTTCTCAGTGAGGCCTCACCATTGAGACATTCGATTTAAAATCACAAAACCGATTCCTCCCCTTTCTCGTGCTCTCTCCTCTGCTATACTATTTCTCATCACTTAAATAATATCTATCCAAAGTTGGCGCTCAATGGCTGTTCCTGAATGAGTGAATCAAGGAGATACAATGTAGCAGTAATTGAGGGATCCTGTAGATACAAAGACAACATCTTATTAGATCATGAATTTGCAAGCTCAAATACCTGCAGAGGCCATGCAGCTTCAGTATGTAAGTGAAGTAGGCCAGGTATAAATCAGTAGAAGGCGCCCCCTGGTTCACACCTGTAATCCTAGCACTCTTGGGAAGCTGAGGGAGGAGAATCACTTGTGCTCAGGAGTTCAAGACCAGACTGAGCAACGATGAGACCCCATCTCTTCTAAACATTATAAAAACTAGCTGAGCGTGGTGGTGGTACCTGTAGTTCCAGCTACTTGAGAGACTCAGGCAAGAGGATCGCTTGAGCCCAGGAGTCTGAGTTTCTTGTGAGCTAGGCTGATGCCATGGCAGTCTAGCCTGGACAACAGAATGAGATTTGGTCTCAGAAAAAAAAAAAAAAAGAAGAAGAAGATGAAGAATAGAAGGTAGTGGGGTTGGGCAAAACCGGAGAATGCCTACCCCTGTGAATAGCATCAAATACTATTTTTTAAAAAAAATTTCTGCCAAATAAAATGCACATGCAGAGTGTCTGGGCTGTCAACACTGTACTCTTCTGTAATTCTACATATTTTCCAACATATCCATATTTTCTCTCCCATGCTTTTAATTCTTTACAAACTTTCTATATCAGCAAGTCAAACTACTATAAAATCAGACTTGGCTGGCTCTATAATAAAATTGATATTCCATGTTAAAGTTATCCCATTTCTGGTTCTAATTAGGAAGAGTTACGATCAAATATTATGCTGCAGATTTAAGATCTATTTCATGTATAAGAAACAAATCACCTCACAGCGTCTGCATTATTGACAATAAAGGTGTATATGGAGGCCCAGACCAGTCTGACTTATTTTCCATTTGTTTCTAATTTTCTGTGTAACCTGAGACTTTTCATTGAACTTAAGTCCCACTTAACTCATGTCTATGGGAAATACTGCGCCCTTCTAATTTTATGCATCTTTCTGAATTTCATTCCTCCTCCTTACCCTCGAAAGATAAAACTGAATACAGTTTAGTTCATAATGCTGAAGAAGGCTATAGAAAGCCAGTGGATCAGTCAGCCATGGTTGTGTATGCAATACATTTGTGTGTGACACTGCAGGTTGGCAGGGGTGGCTTTGCTTCACGTATCTCACTCTGGCTCCCAGAGGAGATGGCAGCAGTGATCACATCAGACAGCAAGCCCACCAAGCAAGGACTTTGCAAGCTCTACCCACATCACATCTACTCATGTCTCTCTGGCTGAAAGGCACTCAGATATCCTGTGGCGAGGAAATTAGCAGACTGAAGACACTCATTGCTGCTGCTCTGCATTTATTCCATTTTCATGCCTCCGGCTGCTCCTAGCCAGTGACTGAGTATGAGGGTGGGGGCTACCAATGCAGGTCCATTCCTACAAGACACGTGATTCACCTGCGACACTGGCTTGAGACTCCCCATCAGTCTGGTCCAAATATTTCCCCAACTACCCTGCAATCATCTGTCTCTTCCCCAATCCTCTTCCTTCCCTCTCTTCTGGATGAGAAAACTGTTTCCACTTTCCTGGCTCCACCCCTTGACCCTTCATAAGCAAGTCACTTGGCCAACCCCAAACCAAGGGCTGGGCAATTACCCTGTCCCACTTGAAGACCTGGCAAGCGCACATTTCTACAAGGCAGTGGAGCTGGAACCAATCATGCAATTTACCCTGGTAACAGAATGCAAAATAGGAAGGTGCTACATGAAAAAAATGTGGAAGTGCAGTTGGCAGAACACTAAAGTGATCCCAAGATTCCCACCTCCTCCTGAACACCCTCCTATTAAGTGTTGCTGGGACTGTTGAATATGAGAAGATTTTATTTCTGTGATTGGGTTGCTAATTAGTTGTGAGTTAATTGAAAGGGAGATGATCCTGGGTAGAGTTGACCTCATCAGGTGAGCCCTTAAAAGAAAAAGTCAGAGAGCTTCTCCCGCTGGCTTTGACACAGGGAACCGCCACGTAGGAAAGAGCCAGGTGGCACTCTCTGACTTAAGGGCAGCCCCTGACTTCTGAGAGTGGTCCTACCCAACAGCCGGTTAGAACACAGGGACTTCAGTCCTGTGAAACCAAGGAATTGAATTATGCCAACAACCCGTAAACTTAGAAAAGAAGCCTGTGCTTCTCACGAGATCATAGCATCAGCCAACACTCCGGCTTCAGCCTGTTCAGATGCTGAGCAGAGGACCCTCAGACTCCTGACCCACAAAAATTATGAGATCCTAAATGGGTGTTGCTTTAAGATGCTAAATTTGGAGTAATATGTTAAAGACCAGCAGAAAATGAATACATGATGGACTTGATGCATGGCAACATTTTACATTTATGAAAATTAAAGAAGTTCTTCAAAATTAGTAAATGCTTAATATCTTAAATCCTTTGACCCGCAGGAACATGGTGCCTGATTTTTTGCCTCTCTGGGGTCCTCCGAACAGCTGTGGCCCTTTCTCCCTCATGGGTTCTCCTTCCCGTTATCTGAGTGGTGCCCCAACATGCTTCCAAACATGCTGTCTCATCATGTCCCCTTGAGTCTCAGATGACATCACCACCTCATTTCAGCCACATGGAACAATAAGCTCCATTTGTGTTTATGCCACTTTGATTTAGGTTTCTGGTTTTTAGAATGAAGGATTTCTAGTGAACCAATCTCTTTCCAGCTACCATCTTTTCCCTATTTCCTTAGCAGCCAAATGCCTTTAGAATATTGCACCATTTTCCTACACACCATGCGTTCATTCTTATCTCACAGGAATCGGGAGCCCTCCCCACTACGCCAAGCACCTGCCATTGCCGGGTCCCCTGCTGATCACTCTCATGCACTGGGCACTTCTCAGAGCTTATTTTATTTGCTGTTTCAGGAGTGTTTGGCATTATTGACCACTCTTTGCACTCAAAATACGCTCCCTGGGCTTCCATTTTTCCTATTTTTCTTCGAGCTCTTTGATAATCCCCTTTGTAAGTTATATGGTGTCTCTCTCTCTCTCCTCCCCACCTTTCTCTCTCTTTCTCTGTCTCCTTTTCCCTGTAATGGTAATATTCTGGACTGGTGTCAGTAAATAACTTGGGCCAGAAACCTGGAAGTTATTTTTGACTCCATCTTCTTTCTCATTCCTTAAAACTAATTATCTATCAGGTTGATGAAGTCCACTTCCAACTTGCAAAATATCTTCTTCACGTGTTCACTTCTCCCATCCCAAATGCCACCACTGCTCCCCAGACATCACCATCCAGGTGCATATTCACCAATCTGTCCGCACACTGGCCTCACTGCCCCTGTTCTCACTTCCCAGTGGTCCATGATCCTCTCTGCAGATAGACCCCTCTCTCGGAAATGCAAAGGTGGCTCTGTCTCTGCCCAGGTTGAAGCACTGCAGCCTGCTCAGCGTTCTCCATAAGATCTGCACACACGAATGATGCCCCATGATCATATCAATGTACACAGCTATGATTTAATAAAAAAAAAGAAAAAGAAAAAAAGATCTGCACACAGCTGTCAGGTCCCAGCTGAGCTGATTTCCACCCTACTTCTCCACTTTAGCTCACCACCTTGCCCTTCCCACATCCAAAGCACCAGCTGTTCTCAGGTTCACAGAATACACCATCCTTTCTCCTGCTTTTGTGTCCTCTGGGAGGAAACACTTTCAACCTTAGCTCCTCACCACCACCTCCTTCCTTGAGGAATTTTTTCCTGTTCTCTACACACTGGATATACAGCTCCCCTGTGTGCCCCCTCAACTCCTGAACAACACTGTCCTGGTGCTGTTCTAGCAGACTGATTGCTTGCCTGAGTCTTCCAGGCGTGCAACCCCCAGGAGTGTGGTCCCCACCCTTCTGTCCCCAGCTTCCAGCACAGAGCCTGGCAGATAATAGATGCTCAGGAAACCACTGCGGAATAATCACTGACAGAACACGTGCTGTGTGGGCTGGGCGCACTCTCTGCTGCTGGCTGCACTCCTTCTGAAGTCTTGGATCTGTATCTCAGAAAACACGTCCTGTGTGCTGTGTGTTAAGGGACCATTTGTAGGCACCGGCAGGTACCACACCACTTATGCCAGGAGTGAGCCCCCTCAGCACAGGCAGGGCCAGCTCCAGATACAAGAACCCTCCATTCCAGCCTGTCATCCACCTCCCAGCCCTGACCTCTCCCTCAGGCAGACAAGTCTGTCCTTCCACCCAGCCTCCATTGTAGATAAACAACTTTAGGCCCAGTTCCACAAAACCTTGGCTTAAAATCAAGGGTTCTATCCCTGGAGTCCACAGACCCCTGGAATTCAGGAATTCTGTGAACTTACGTGGGGAAGTTCACAGTTACGAGAATTTGTGACATTGTTACCAAAAAAAAATCACATGTTTCCATATCATGTTACAGATGCTGCGGACATCTAAGAACACTATTTTTGCTCAACACCACTTGGAAATAACAAAGTCACTAGACCCCTGGAATATCTTGTCATCTGACACATTAATGAAGATGCATATGTGTCATCCTGTGAGACATTTGTCATTCCCTATTACTTAGGTAACTGTACTTCAAGAAAATTAAAATGTTGTAAACAGTGTATTGTATTTTATGCTTTTAAAAATATTATTTGGAGTAGTCATGAGCTTCACCAGACTACCAAAGGGGTCCGTGACATAAAAAAAAAAAAAAAAAAATGCCCTTGCTTTGGTTTTTATATATGGTGAAAGTCTAGCTTCACTCTATATATGATTTCCAGTTTCCCCAGGATCATGTACTGAAGACACTGTTCTTTTCCCCCACGTATATTCCTGGTGTCTTCATTGAAAATCAGTTGGCTGGCAATGCATGGGTTTATGTCCGTGTTTCCTTTTCTGTTCCCTTGGCCCATGTGTCTGTTTTATGCCACTACCATGATTTTTTGGTTACTGTGGTTTGAAGCATATTTTGAAGTAAGAGAGTGTGATGCCACTAGCTTTGTTCATTTGCTCAGGATTGCTTTGGCTGTTTGGAGTCTTCTGTGTCTCCATGTGAATTGTTTTCTAGGCCTAGGGATGGGTCTCATGAAGGTAGTAAGTTGACTGGTGGTTATTAGAGACGGGGAAAGGTAGAGGATAGAGGGAGAAAAAGAGAGATTGATTAATGGGTAGAAAAATACAGTGAGAAGAAATAAAATCTACGTTCAGTAGGACATTAGGGTAACTATAGTTATCAATAATTTTCCGTGTAGTTTTTAAAATCATTGGGAGAGATGACTCGTAATGTTCCCAACATAAAGAAGAGGTGAAAGTTGAGGGTGACAGATCTCCCAGTTGCCCACTTTGCTCCTTACACACTGCATGCACATGCACTCCCACAGTATTATAACTATTGTACATCTCAGTAAAAACACTTCGGCTTTATTTTCTAAAAATAAAACAAAAATTAAAAAAAACCCTCATTCCACCTCTCAAATAGCCCTTGCAACATAAGCTTTGCCTTTTTCTTTCACAGCTATTGTCTCTGCAGTAGACTTGAAGAGCCTATTGTAGAACGTTAAGGTATTTTCTCCTTGCAATTTTTTTCCTGTAACAGTTCTTACTATCCCCTGTGACATGGCGGTCTCTGATTGGGTTGGGAGAGAGTCGGGTACAATGACATATGCAAAGAAAACTGTGCTAGCACTGCAAAATACTATTTTTCTAGAAGTGCTCAGTAAAGCTGGATGCCTGGCATTTGAAGTACATTTCAAAAAACTCTGGTTCTTCCTGTGACATCTTCCTGTCCCCTCCAAGCTGGAATGAAAAGCAATTGTGAACATGAGGTGTCATAGGAACAGGGAAGATGTCCCTGCCTTTTGCAACAGTACCGTCATCAGTGACTGGGGAGGACACTGACAGGTACACCCCCGGCCTCCAGCCATCTTTGCAGAGGCTTCATGTACAAAGGACACAACTTCTACCTCCAATAAGAGATGTGCCCTTCCAGCCTCACTATCCAGCCTGCCACTTCCCCAAGCTCAGTCGTCTCACGGATGGCCCTGACCATAGAGTGAAATGGGTGACACGCGACATCAGACTCCTTGTGCCCCACCCTCCCATCCTGCCCCCACTCAACTAAAGTGAGAAAGTCGCTAGTTCATCTGGCGTTAGCAGGAAACACCTGAGGAGCCAGAGTACCATGTACTTAAATGCATTTTACTTTTCCATCTTCTCTGTGTATTATTTCCCATTCAGACATCTGCCATCGTCCTAGAGACTCATGAATTTATGATGCCATTAGTGTTTTGAAAAGCAAGTACATCTCTTCCCAGATGTCATTTTGTATAAAGCTTTTTCTTCCTGTACCAGTTCAAATAAACCAAGTCATGGATCTAATTTGAATAAAGGCACAGACCTCACTCTTTGTCACATGCCAGATGTTGTGGATAAATATTATGACAGTCTGGACACATGATGTGTCTTGATGCCGGTAGGGACAAGGCAGGCTTCCCCCCAGGCGAGCAGCACAGACCCTGGTGCTGGCACACTGCCCCCCTCTTCTCCCCAGACCTCTGTCAAACCATTTGGAGGAAGCACCATAGTTTTATAATCTACCACAGGACTTGGAGTCAAAAGGGTTACAGTATATACCCATGATTATGCGTAATTGTTTAATCGAAAACTCTGAGATTTATAAAAGCGAATAGAGCACACCTGGGGATTTTCAGTTTACCTAGGAAGCCCTCGTATGTGGTTCTGGCCTCTAAAGTTAGAACCACAGGTGGGGGTAGCATGGCCAGCAGAATTCATCCTAGACGTAGGAAAACCTCAACATAAATAAATTGATAGGAGCAAAATTGAAGGATCACCATTGTGTTTTTCCTCAGAACTTCCCTGACATTCCTTGTATTACAAAATGTATTCCAAAAGCCGCCTCTAGCGTTTGAATGAACACTCATTCCCATGACACAAATGTAGTGAGCTAGTTCGTGTCATTCCTCAGCACCCAGGCAGACAATTCGCCCTGCTCAGCTGGACCTCAGCATGCTCCTGGCAGCCACTATTTACATTCAGAGCTGCCACGGGTGGTAAAACCTGCTTTGCCTTCTCTGTACTAGGACTTTGAACGTGAGAAGAAAGTGAGAATAGGAAAGGGTCAAAAAAGAAGCCTTTTACCTAATACTGGCTGTCGAAGTCCTAATAATCCAAAACCCTTTCAATATTTACCCTTTCGTTGAAATTATTCTTGAGATCCTGAACTTGAGAGCATCAGCCCCAGAATGCTTCATATTCTATAGTGTTTGGCTCATACCATTCCATGGCATGAATACCACATACTGATTGGTAGAATAACATGTGTGCATTTCTATTGCCTCCTTTGTTTTATTGATTCAACACATTCCTTTGGGGTATTCATTATGCGCCAAGTTCCAGGGATACAAAAGTACAACGACAAAACCCCTGTCCTCAATCGCTCACACACCCAACTAACTCGTAATCAAGAAATGGCTCTAGTGCAATCATGTGGGACTTAAATAAGCCACATCTTGATACTACATTAGTTAATTATATGTTATAGTTCCATTATAGTAACTGCACATAACGAAATTACATAGAGAGATATAATTTAAAATCAGAAATAGACAAAATGTGCCAATGGAGCAATCGGGGTATGGAGGATGAGGACAAAGAAGCATTAAACAAAAATATAGAACTCCAGATTAAAATCACCCAGGTTAGGACAAGAGTAAAACGTGGTTCGAACAGCAAGATAATGTGTGACAATTATATGCTGTGTGCAAAAGGGTGCCACAGAAATTTGGAAGCACAGGATGACTTTATGTGGCCAAGACAATTTTGGTCGCATATTGTAAAGTCTGACTTAGTCGTTTCCCAACTACCTGCAACAGTGACTTGCACTTAGTAGGTGTTCAGTGAGCACACGATGAGGTCACCCAAGTGCTAAATGAATGCAAAGGTTGAGTGAGTAGAAATTAAAATTAAGAATGCAGATCACAGGGTCAAAAAAAATTTACACTTTTGGTCCAGTCAACCCTTTTAGGTCCACGGTAAGACAAAGAGATAAGTAAGGCAAGTACTAAGTAGTCCTCAAACCATGGGGGCTGGAAAGTCCTCAGTCAGTGCCACTGTCTGCCCTTCGTCTTTCAGATCCCAGGTCCTCAAGAGTGGCAACATCTGCCAGTATTGACATTTTTTAATAAAGATGAAAGTAGTACAGAGCCCGTGAATACAAATTTATTCTTACTAAAAGGTGAATTGCATCGAGCCTCATGGAAAAGCAGGCTGTCATAAAGTCAGGAGTAGGCCAATGTTACAGTCTCATATAGAGAAAAATGTAATCAATAAAACTCATCAGTATTGTTAAAATTCATCTGCTTGTACGTCCACTCGTAGGAAGAATTTCACTTACAACCTCAGAGGAGAGAAGCTAGGCCATGAAACTCTCAAAACACTCATGCTGAAGCAGTCATGTTTTAGAAATTTAAGATCCTACATTAGGTTTTAGTTGGAGGTGAAGTCGTGAATGCACTCAAAGCATTTATCAGTATACTTGACACTCGCTGAAATTAAAAACAGACAGCACAATAAGAGATTGTTCATGGTGTTTTGTCCTCCTTAATCCAATCATAACTGTTTTCTGTTTAACATTCTGTATTTTTTATCTGTTTGGGGAATTCCCCCCTCCTAAACTTTTAATTTTTTGCTAGCAAATTCACCTATCTTTCCAGCAATAACATGGATGTCCAAGTGTTATTCCGTGACTTTGAACTGTCAGCATGGTTTTGTGTCTCGTTATAGTCCCAGAGGAAACTTAGATGCTAGAAATGGAAAAGTGCTTGAATGATGCCAGGTAGCCTCCATGGCCATGTCGGGTGGGTTTTCCTTACTTTCCACACAGATAGCATCAGTTCCTCCTTGCACGGTGACATTCTGTGGCCCAGAATATATGATACAGGCCCTCTTTCACATACATCCTAGCTTCTTCTCCCTCCTCCCAGGAGCATGGCCATAAACTATCAGCCTCAGATGGCTTTGTTCCAGAACACAAATCTCTTCATCTCCCTCCTTCCAGGGGCACAACACAAGGACCACAGCTCTCTTCCCTCTGCTGTCGTCCCCATAGGGTATCACACCATGTATCATGGTAAAACCTCAACTCTCCTTCTAACTTGAACTTAATTCACTTTTCTAACTCCTAACCTCATCATATCCTTTATCCCTAATAGAAGTGAACAGAAACATTCCTAAAACAGACAAGATATCCTCACAGTAGAAGAAAATTAAGAATCTTAAGGTCACAAATGTGCCAATGTTAGCATTTCACCTAATACTCCCCATCTTCCCTTCCCTCTCTACGCTTTACCCTTCTCCAGCAGCCATGTGTCTCTCTGTCTGCCTGTGTAGACTGCAGCAATATGGGCCCTTGCCCTCTGGTTTCCAAATGATTTGGTCAAGACAAGGTGTTACCATAGGATCAGAGATTAGAATGCAAGACATATTGGTACGTTTGTTTCTCTGGCTCCCTCCCTCCTGGCTAGTGGCTTCTCAAAAGTGTTCTACCTAAGGCCCCTGCTCTCCTTCCGGGTGAAGCTTGCCGATCTGCCAACAACCTCCTCCTTCCCTTTCCTCTCCCCATGTAGGGAAGTAAGTCTTCCCCTTTCTGCTAGATCTCGGCTGCTTCATCAACCCTATTCACTTACCATCGTGCTTCTGCGAAAACCCTCTTCATTAATCTCCTCCATAACCTCTTTTGAGTGTGCCACCTGTTTCCTGCTGGGACACCGACAGAAAAATTTACAGATGGGGGATGATGTCTCCAAACTCTAGCATGTGTGTGGATTTTTATCAAGTACACGCTGTACTCACCAGAGAAACACACAACTGCCTTAGGAGCAGAAGGGTAGCCTGGAGCACAGGACAGGGTGTACTTCCTCCTGACCTGGACCTTACTGGTTTAATTATATAATCTCAGAAATCATTTGTTTTAATTACAGCAAATGGAAGTTTGTTCTATTTCAGCATTTGAATTTTAAACAAGCCAAGAGCACACTATAATCTGTCTGCTTCTGATCCAACTTTAATTGAATTCCAGAACAGATGCAAGACAACCATGATTGAAAAATATGTTAACTGTTCTTTGTTACAGAAACTGCATGTATGACCGCACTGTCTTGTATCTTTGTTACATTTCCCTTCTAGTTTTTAGTCCTATATTTGAATAAATCATGACAAAAAATTTTTTCTTCTATTGTTTTTCTTACCTCACATTTAAATCAATTATTCAGATTATACTTTGTGAGCAAGATAAGAGTTAAGTCTATTTTATTCAAATTTTTTTAAATTTATCGTTGGGGATTTATTGAGGGTACAAGAAACCAAAAAATACACTGATTGCATTTGTTAGGTAAAGACCCTCTTATAATCGTGTCTTGCCCCCAAAAGGTGTGGCACACACCAAGACCCCACTCCCTCACTCCTTCCCTCTCTCTGCTCTTCCTTTCCCCACCCCACCCTCCTTCTTTCTCTCTCTGCTCTCCCCTTCCTCCCCCACCACCGTGTCATTGCCATTAATTGTCCTTATATCAATATTGAGTACATAGGATTCATGCTTCTCCATTCTTGTGATGCTTTACTAAGAATAATGTGTTCCACGTCCATCCGGGTTAATACAAAGGCTGTAAAGTCTCCATTTTTTTAATGGCTGAATAGTATTCCATGGTATACATATACCACAGCTTGTTAATCCATTCCTGGGTTGGTGGGCATTAGGCTGTTTCCACATTTTGGTGATTGTAAATTGAGCAGCAATAAACAGTCTAGTGCAAGTGTCCTTATGATAAAAGGATATTTTTCCTTCTAGGTAGATGCCCAGTAATGGGATTGCAGGATCAAATGGGAGGTCTAGCTTCAGTTCCTTGAGGGTTCTCCATACTTCCTTACAAAAAGGTTGTATTAGTTTGCAGTCCCACCAGCAGTGTAAAAGTCTTCCCTTCTCTCCACATCCATGCCAGCATCTACAGTTTTGAGATTTTGTGATGTGGGCCATTCTCACCAGGGTTAGATGACATCTTAGGGTGGTTTTGATTTGCATTTCTCTAATAATTAGGGATGATGAACATTTTTTCATATGTTTGTTAGCCATTCAACTGTCTTTTTTAGAGAAGGTTCTATTCATGTCTCTTGCCCATTGATACATGGGATTGTTGGCTTTTCTCATGTGGATTAATTTGAGTTCTCTATAAATCCTAATTATCAAGCTTTTATCTGATTCAAAATATGCAAACATCAGAAGAGATCAAACTTTCAGTCTTCGCAGATGATATGATTGTGTATGTGGAAAAAACCAGGGATTCTACTACAAAACTCTTAGAAGTGATCAAGGAATACAGTAGCGTCTCAGGTTACAAAATCAACATTCAAAATCAGCATTCATAAATCGATAGCCTTTATATATAACAACAATAGTCAAGCTGAAAAAACAGTCAAAGTCTCTATTACATTCGCAGTAGTGCCAAAGAAGATGAAATATTTGGGAGTTTATCTAACAAAGAACTTGAAAGATCTCTATAAAGAGAACTATGAAACTCTAAGAAAAGAAATAGCTGAAAATTTTAACAAATGGAAAAACATACCATGCTCATGGCTGGGAAGAATCAACATTGTTAAAAATGTCCATACAACCCAAAGCAATATACAATTTTAATGTAATCCCTATTAAAGCTCTACTGTCATACTTTAAAGATCTTGAAAAAATAATACTTCGTTTTATATGGAATCAGAAAAAAACTCAAAGAGCCAAGGCATTCCTCAGAAATAAAAACAAAGCAGGAGGAATCAAGCTACCAGACCTCAGACTATACTATAAATCCATAGTGATCAAAACAGTATGGTACTGGTACAAAAACAGAGAGGTAGATGTATGGAACAGAATAGAGAACCAAGAGATGAACCCAGCTACTTATCATTATTTGATCTTTGACAAGCCAATTAAAAACATTTAGTGGGGAAAAGATTCCCTATTTAATGGTGCTGGGTGAACTGGCTGGTGACCTGTAGAAGACTGAAACTGGACCCACACTTTTCACCATTAACTAAGATAGACTCTCACTGGATTAAAGATTTAAACTTAAGATATGCAACTATAAAAATACTAGAAGAGAGTACAGGGAAAACTCTTGAAGAAATCGGTCTGGGTGAATATTTTATAAGGAGGGCACCCCCACCCACCCCGGGCAATTGAAGCAGTATCAATTGGGAAAATACACTACTGGGACCTGATCAAACTAAAAAGCTTCTGCACAGCCAAGAACACAGTAAATAAATCAAGCAGACAGCCTTCAGAATGGGAGAAGATATTTGCAGGTTATAACTCTGATAAAGGTCTAATAACCAGAATCCACAGAGAACTCAAACATATAAGCAAGAAAAGAACAAGTGATCCCATCTCAGGCTGGGAAATGGAGTTAAAGAGAAACTTCTCTGAAGAAGACAGGCACACAGCCTACAGACATAAAAAAATGCTCATCATCCTTAATCATCAGAGAAATGCAAATCAAAACTACTTTGAGATATCATCTAACTCCAGTAAGATTAGCCCATATCACAAAATCCCAAGACCAGAGATGTCGGCGTGGATGTGGAGAAAAGGGAACACTTCTGCACTGCTGGTGGGAATGCAAATTAATACATTCCTTTTGGAAAGATATGTGGAGAACACTTAGAGATCTAAAAATAGATCTGCCATTCAATCCTATAATTCCTCTACTACGTATATACCCAGAAGACCAAAAATCACATTATAACAAAGATATTTGTACCAGAATGTTTATTGCAGCCCAATTCATAATTGCTAAGTCATGGAAAAAGCCCAAGTGTCCATCAATCCATGAACGGATTAACAAATTGTGGTATATGTACACCATGGAATATTATGCAGCCTTAAAGAAAGATGGAGACTTTACCTCTTTCATGTTTACATGGATAGAGCTGGAACATATTCTTCTTAGTAAAGTATCTCAAAAATGGAAGAAAAAGTATCCAATGTACTCAGCCCTACTATGAAACTAATTTATGGCTTTCATATAAAAGCTATAACCCAGTTATAACCTCAGAATATGGGGAAGGGGTTGAGGGAGGGGAGGGAGAGGGTAGGATGGGCAGAGGGAGTGTGATTGGTGCGATTACAACTGCAGTGCATCTTACAAGGGTACATGTGAAACTTAGTAAATGTAGAATATAAATGTCCCAACACAATAACTAAGAAAATGCCAGGAAGGCTATGTTAACCAGTGTGATGAAAATGTCAAATGGTATATAAAACCAGTGTATAATGACCCATGATCACAATAATGTACACAGCTATGATTTAATAAAATAAAATGTATATATATATATATATACAAACATCCTTTCCCATTGTGTGGGTTGTCTATTTGCTTTGGTTGTTGTCTCCTTAGCCGTACAGAAGCTTTTCAGTTTAATGAAGTTCCATTTGTTTATTTGTGTTGTTGTTGCAATTGCCACAGAAGTCTTCTTCATGAAGTCTTTCCCTAGGCTGATATCTTCCAGTGTTTTTCCTATGCTTTGAGGGTTTTTGTTGTTTCATGCCTTAAATTTAAGTTCTTTATCCATCTTGAATCAATTTTTGTGAGTGGAGAAAGGTTTGGGTCCAGTTTCAGTCTTTTACATGTGGATATCCAGTTCTCAGGGAGTCCTTCCCCCAAGGTATGTTCTTGTTTGGTTTATTGAAGATTAGATGGTTGTAAGATGCTAGTTTCATTTCCTGGCTTTCTATTCAATTCCAAATGTCTATGTCTCTATTTTTGCTGTCTTGACCACTATAGCTTTGTAGTACAGCCTAAAATCTGGTATGGTGATGCCCCCAGCTTTGTTTTTATTACTAAGAACTGCCTTAGCTATATGGGGGGGTTTTCTGGTTCCATACAAAACACAGAATCATTTTTTCCAAATCTTGAAAGTACAATGTTGGAATCTTAATAGGGATGGCATTGAATAGGTAGATTGCTTTGGGAAGTATAGATATTTTAACAATGTTGATTCTTCCCAGCCATGAGCATGTTATGTTCTTCCATTTGTTAATATCCTCTGCTATTTCCTTTCTGAGTATTTTATTATTTTCTTTATAGAGGTCCTTCACCTCCTTAGTTAGGTATATTCCTAGGTATTCCATTTTCTTTGAAGCTATGGTAAAGGGAGTTGTGTCCCTAATTAGCCTCTCATCTTGACTGTTATTTGTGTATACAAAGGCTACTGACTTGTGGACATTGATTTTATATCCTGAGACATTACTGTATTTTTTTATGACTTCCAGGAGTCTTGTGGTTGAGTCTTTGGGATTCTCTAAGTATAAGGTCATATTGTCAGCAAAGAGGGAGAGTTTGACCTTCTCTGCTACTATTTGGATGCCCTTTATTTCCTTGCCTTGCCTAATTCTATTGGCTAGAACTTGTAGCACTACATTGAATAGTAATGAGGATAGAGGACAACCTTGTCTGGTTCCAATTCTAAGAGGGAAAGCTTTCAGTTTTACTCCATTCAGTAAAATAGTAGCTGTGGGTTTGTCATAGATAGCTTCAATCAGTTTCAGAAATGTGTCACCTATGCCTATACCCTTCAGTGTTCTAATTAGAAAAGGATGCTGGATTTTATCAAATGCTTTCTCTGCGTCTATTGAGAGGATCATAGGGTCTTTGTTTTTGCTTCTATTAATATGGTGGATAACGTTTATGGACTTGTGTATGTTTAACCAGCCTTGCATCCCTGGGATGAAACCTACTTGATCATGATGTATGACTTTTTCGATGATAAGCTGTAATCTATTGGCTAGGATTTTGTCAAGAATTTTTGCATCTATATTCATGAATGAAATTGGTCTGAAATTCTTTTTGGTTGGGTCTTTTCCTAGTTTTGATAACAGGGTGATGTTTGCTTCATATAATGTGTTGAGGAAGATTCCCTCCTCCTCAATTTTTTGGAATAATTTCTGCAGTATGGGAATAAGCTCTTCCTTGAAGGTTTGATAGAATTCTGGGGTGAAGCCATCGGACCACAGCATTTTTTTTGTTGGAAGATTTTTTTATTGTTTCTTTAATCTCAGTGCTTGAAACTGGTCTGTTCAGGAGCTCTATTTCTTCCTGGCTAAGTCTAGGGAGAGGGTGTGATTACAAATATTGATTCATGTCCTTCACATTGTCAAACTTCTGGGCATAGCGTTTCTGGTAGTATTCAGAGATGATCTCTTGTATCTCTGTGGGATCAGTTATTATTTCCCCTTTATCATTTCTGATTGAGGTTACTAGAGATTTTACTTTTCTATTTCTAGTTAGTCTGGCCAAATGTTTATCTATTTTATTTATTTTTTCAAAACACCAACTCCTTGTTTCATTAATTTTCTGAATGATTCTTTTGCTTTCAATTTCATTGATCTCTGATTTGATTTTGGATATTTCTTTTCTTCTGCTAGATGTAGGCTTAGATTGTTCTTCTTTTTCCAATTCCATAAGATGGCTTGTAAGTTTGTTGATGTGCTCTCTTTCTGTTTTTTGAATGTAGGCATCTAAAGTGATACATTTTCCTCTCAAAACTGCTTTTGCAGTATCCCAAGGTTTTGGTAGCTAGTATCTTCATTGTTGTTATGCTCAAGGAAGTTAATGATTTCCTGTTTTATTTCTTCCTGCATCTAACTGTCACTCAACAGAAGGTTGTTTAATTTCCATGCCTTTGTGTGGGGTTGAACATTTTTGTTGGAGTTGAGTTCCCCCTTTGGTGCCTTGTGCTCTGAGAAGATACAAGGTAAATTTTCAATTCTTTTGATTCTGTTGAGGTTTGTTTTGTGGCCTAGGATATGATCAATTTTGGAGAATGTTCCATGGGGTGATGAGAAGAATGTATATTCTTTATCTTTGGGATGGAGTGTTGTATATGCATCTATCAAGCACAGTTGTTTTAGGGTCTCATTTAAGTCCCTTGTATTTTTGTTTAATTTCTGATTAGAGGATCTGTTCTGCTCTGTAAGAGGAGTGTTAAAGTCCCCTGTTATTATGGTATTATAGGATATCATCTTGCTCAGACTGAGTAAGGTCTATTTCAAGAACCTGGGAGCATTTAAATTGGTTGCACAAATATTTAGAATTGAAATGTCTTCTTGTTGTATTTTTCCCTTGACCAAAATAAAGTGACCAGCTTTGTCTTTTTTGACTTTAGTTGCTTTAAATCCACATGTATCTGAAAATAAGATTGCAACTCCTCTTTTCTTCTGAATTCCATTTGCCTGAAAAATTGTCTTACAACTCTTAACTTGGAGTTTTAATTTGTCTTTTGAAGCTAGGTGTGTTTCCTGCAGACAGCAAATGGATGACTTGTGTTTTTTAATTCAGTCAGCCAATCTACTATGCCTCTTCAGTGGGGAATTCAAGCCATTAACATTTATTGAGATAATTGATAAGTGTAGTAGTGTTCTGTTCATCTTATTTTGTAAGAGTCCATTGCTTAGTTTTATCTTTTGCATCAGTGTGGAAGTTAGGTTCTGTCCTTTAATTGCTAGTTCTTAATTGCTGCTGATCCATTGTGATGGTCGGCGTGTAGAACAGGTTGAAGTATTTCCTATAGAGCTGGTCTTGTTGTGGCTAATTTCCTCAGTATATTGTATATCAGTAAATGATTTGATTTCTCCATCAATTTTAAAGCTTAGCTTAGCATGGTATATAATTCTGGGCTGAAAATTGTTCTGTTTAAGTAGATTAAAAGGTAGATGACCATTGTCTTCTTGCTTGGAAAGTTTCGTTTGAGAAGTCTGCAGTCACCCTGATGGATTTGCCCCTATAGGTCAACTGGCACTTATTCCTGACAGCTTGCAGAATCTTTTCTTTTGTCTTGACTTTGGACAGGTTCATCACAATGTGTCTTGGAGAAGCTCGGTTCGAGTTGATGCAACCTGGGGTCTGAAATACCTCTGAAAGGAGTGTGTCAGAATCTTTTGTGATATTCAGGAAATTTTCATTTATAATATTCTCTAGTATGGCTTCCATTCCCCTGGGGCATTCTTCTTCCCCTTCTGGGATACCTATAACTTATATGTTTGAACACTTCATAAAGTCCCATAATTCTGTCAGTGAACGTTCTGCTTTCTCTCTCTTCTTTTCTGCCTCTTTACTTATCAATTCTGTCAGTAAACGCTCTGCTTTCTCTCTCTTCTTTTCTGCCTCTTTAACTATCTATATTGTCTCAAGAGCTTTGTCCTCTACCTCCGAAATTCTTTCTTCTGCATAGTCTAATCTGTTGTTGATACTTTCTATTGCATGTCTAAGTTCCCTAATTGACTGCTTCAGAGTTCCTTCAGCTCTGCTATATCCTTTCTATATTCTTCTTATCATTCATCTCTTATTTGATTCTGTTTTTGGTTTGCCTTTTGGTTATTTTCCACTTTATCAGCAGTTTCCTTCATTATTTCTATCATTTACTTCATTGTTTTCATCATGTGTATTCTAAATTCCCTTTCTGTCATTGCTAACATTTCTTTATAGGTGGAATCCTCTGCAGTAGCACCTCACAGTCCCTTGGCGGGGGGTCACTCTGGACTGGTTTTTCATGTTGCCAGGAGTTTTCTCCTGATTCTACCTCATGAGTGATTTCTTTCATCTGTTCCTTGCCCTAATTTTCCTTTCGCTTCCTCTTGATCTTTAAGTTGCCGTGCCTCTGGACTAGGGTTTCAATGAGTCCTTTTGGGACAGGACCAGAAAGATGAGAAGATTGAAGGGTGAAAAGGGAAAAAAGAGAAAGGAGAGGGGGTGGGTAAAAGAGAATATTGACAAAAAGAAGAGAGGCACAGAAAGAGGGAGACAGGAAGATTATAGGTGTGTACAGTAGGGTACTTTGACCCAACCTTAAAAACCTCCAACATCTGGTTGTTCAAATTTTTTGACAGGGCTAATGACATAAACTAAATACACAAATATATTCACACAGTCACATATATATTAGCTCTAAGAAAGTTTTTATTAAATAATAATTTTACAACATGTAATCTATCTTAATATTTTATATCCTAATCTACTTGGAAAAATAACCTCATGGCCACTCATTATAATGACTGTATAGCCCCTGATTATGACATTTTGTTTGAAATGCATAGCTATAAGCAAATGCTAAGTGAACAGAAAGATGAAAAAGACATCAAGTGACAGCAAAATCACAGATCACAGGACTTTGGAGTTAAGCAAGTTTGGATTAGATCCACTTAAAGTTTAATTAAACTCTCTAAAATATATTTAAGCAAATTCTATTGATATTTTCTATAGCAACACCTAATCATAAATAATTTCATGGAGACTAGCACAATACTCTCCTTTTTAATTTATTTCATAATTGACCTACAATAATTGTACATATTGACCTGGGTCCCACCCCCAAGTTATTTCATTACGTAGATGCAAATATCCCAAAATCTAAAAACATTTAAAATCTGAAACATTTCCCATATGGAACATTTCTGCTATGAGATACACAACCTATAACATATGCTTGAGAGATAAACAAATGAATAGGGCAGTGCCTGTGGCTCAAAGGGGTAGGGAGCCGGCCCCATATGCCTGAGGTGGCAGGTTCAAACCCAGCCCCAGTCAAAAACTGCAAAAAAAAAAAAAAAAAAATGAATAAAAGAAAAAAATTAAATTGATGTTTATGGATTGTAACCATACAAGAATATATGACAGCCATTGGGGCTTTTCACCAATCCCCAGCTCTCTTTGCAGACCCCCATAGAATGGTACCACCTCCACTTCGAGTGTGGCCTTGGGACTCGAAATCTGACCAGAAAAATCAGCATGTGCTCCTTTTCTTCCTCCCCTCCAATGCAAGGGCCAGCAGGCCCAGCCTGGATTACAGAGCAAAACAATGGCTATGTGGGGACAGAAGCCCCCAGCATCTCTCAATGGAGAAGGAAATAAACCTTGTTGTTTCAAGCCACTAAGATATGGGGTTTGCTTTTGATCTTAGCACCATCTGATTCATATATTTATCTTAGACATTATCTGGAAATATTTTATATGAAACCATCACATGTCTCTCTCCAGATCCTCAGAATGAGCTTTCTTTTTCTTCTGAAGTATTCAAAGCCATAAGAATTTAACCAGAGAGCTTTCAAAAGAAATTATTTCACCTAGCCCATTACAAAATATGTTAAAATTTTCACAAAGAGAACATATCTCATCTTACAATTTGATTTCTATTGAGAAAGAAAATATGGACCTGAACATTTTATTTAGATTTCACAAGAAAAACTTTCTAACCCTTAATTCATCAAGGCAACATCTTCTAGTAACTTGAAATTGAGGAAGACAGATTAGACTATCCTGGTTCGCTTGGACTGAATAAATGTTTCTGGGTCTCACCCATGGACCAGGCAGAGCTCATACTTTGTTTTTTGGTCAAGAAAGCCAGGACTTCTTGGTTTTTCTGGTGTCCTATCAGATTAAGTAGGTGCTATGCCATATCACATTCAAAGAGGGTTTTTTAATGCAATCTTTGAATGATTCTATTCTAAACCAAATATCATCTTGCAAACAAAGTTTACAGAGCCAGAACAACAAAGTGCTACCACATTAAAGGCTTTATTTAAATACATGATGTCATCTTAAAGCTAGAAAATGTAATTAGCATTTTCCCTTTCTTAGCAATGAAGAAACCACCCTCCAGATTCCAAAGAATGTAAAACCACCGATGGCTTAAAAAAAAATAGACAGTCTATGTTGGACAACACTTTCCATCAGTTCAAAGATACACTGAAAATGGCTATGAAAATGTGATATGATCAATTCCACAAGCCACCTACCAAAATGTGTCTCAATACCTTTTATGTATACTACTGAAGAGAAATCTGTCAGAAACTCATAATCTAAGATGTAGTGGTGCCCAAGCCTTAGGCAAAAAGAACGCTTTACACAATCTCCCTCTTCAAGAAATAGATGGCATAGACACACACAAATTGTCTAACAATTTATTTCACCCATCTTAATTATGCTTATTAGGGTCATAATTTTGTTGGGTGTCTATAAAGTTCACATGCAATTTAAAATAATGTTCAATTTAAAATTGCACATGAACTTTATGTATACCCAATATTTGTAATATGGAAAATTAACTTCTTAGATTTGAAAGGAAATGAGTGATACATGTTGATCTCTTTATAAAAAGGAAGACAACTGTCTTGATCACATAACATGCCACATGCCATTGGTCTTTTCCTTCACAAAGACTTGTTCACCCTCCATGAGAACATTTCAAGCTACATACACACATCGCTTGTAATTACAAGGAGCTCAACCCAAACTGGAAAACCTGGTTGAATCTGAGGATACAGAGACACATCTCTCATGCCTTCCCAAAGGTCTTGGCTCCCACAAAACCCCAAGTGCAATTGGCCAACCACTTTCACCCTTAACTTTCAAGCTTATGTGTATTTTAAGGGAAATTCAATCCATATGTTTCTGAATCATGGACACTGAACCCATTAAGATTTTTGTTTGGTAAGAGCTTTCTAAATCCCAAGATGACTTATGAGACTTTTTATAGCCTGTTTACTTTGAAGCAAAGAAGTCACGTTTTGTTGAAAGTAAACAAGATTTTAAAGTAAGAAACGTTGAGCCTTAGAGAAAACTGAAGTTCAAGAAAGTTTATATACATCCAACCTGCCCAAAACTCATTAGTTGATTTCTCCGATTTACTCCATACAAAGCAGAAATAATGGCACCTTGGGCCAATAAATAGTTATTTTAACAAACAGAGCCCATGGTATTTTAGAACAGCATAGCTCTTTTACTTGAGGCAATATTTAGTCATTCAATGGAATTGCCTATTTATTCCTTTTTTAATGAAACCGTTTTCAAAATTGAGTGTGGCTAATTTTGAGTTATGATGTGTGACTTGACTTTAGTTTCTGTATGTGCAAATGCTGAAGTGCTTTTGGCAAAATCCTCATTAATTCACATGCTGTTAATCTGGAATTTATGATTTGGGATAAAGTTTACTCATAATTCAACTATTAAAAAGGGTTTGGAAATAAACTGACATAATAAGCAAGAATTGGGTAAAGACATTTCATAATGTCATTGTTTCACCTACTAATGATAACAAACAAGTTTAAGTATTTAATTAGTACCCTTTTCCCACAAATAATACTCATTATAAATAACACACTTTACTGAATAAAGTTACTAAAATCCCTTAGTTGTAAAATTTTGATATACTTAGCTCTAGTAGTTATGTACACTTGATAGTAACAAAGTGCAATTTATTTAATTAACCTGCCATTTGGGTTAGCCATACCTTTCTTATTTGCCTTAATTAGTGATATGTTACTTCCTGATATCAGAAGCTTTTTATTCAAAAACATATTATCAAGGTCAAAGTAACACCACTTTGCGGTTCAACCACATTGATTCTGACATACTCTAGTTTATAATTTCCTAACACCCAAGAAGCCACTTGCATAATATTTTCTCAAATCTCTAGAGTTTTGAGAATTTTAATAAACTATTCAACATACAGTTTTAGTTACTTACTACGTAAATGGTACCATGCCAGCCAGGAAGAAATTATCAACATAAATAAAAGACCACAGTTTTATAGTGATATATGGGCAACAAAGCCAAGCACAGGGTAAAGGGTAGATACTTTAAGGAATACATTGAAATTTACTGGAGCAAAACTGGGAAGAAAACAATGGGGGAAGCATCTAGAAATGTGAATTGGGCTCAGAAGAATGAATCTACCTGTGTGGCAGGTGGAAGGCAGGGGGCATTCCAGTACACATTCACAGCTAAGGAAGGAAGAAGAAACATAGACAAAGGCAGAAGAAATAGGAAACTGGTTTTGGGGTACCCCAGGTAATTTGACATGACCCAGTCTTGGAGAGAAAAGATCAGCCTAAAGCTAAGCTGGTAGCTTTGAATTAAAAACAGTGAAATTTTATAGAAAAATGCAGTAATGAATTTAGGCTGAAGAAATACAAAATTATCCAATTTTCTATTTTGTAACAGCTTTACTGAAGTATAATTTTATACAAAAATCTGCACGTATTTAATGTGCATATTTTGATAATTTTGTACAGAAGTGTACAGCCATGAAACCAACATCATAATCAAGGTAATTAGCTTACCCATCACTTCCAAAGGTTTCTTTATGCCTGTTCACTTTTATTTGTTTGTTTGGGGTGGGGGGGGTGTTGTCATTGTTTGTGATAAGAACATGTAGCATAAGATCTAGTCTCTTAAATTGTTTAAAGGCCTAATACAGTGTTATTAACTTCAGGAACCATGTTATACAGCTGATCTCTAGAACTCATTCTCGTGCATAACTGAAACTTTCTACCCATTGAACAATAGCACCCCATTTTCTCCTCCACTTATCCCCTGTAAACCACCCTTCTAATCTTTGCTTCTGTGAGTTTAAGTATTTTAGATACTCATATAAGGGCAATCATGCAGTATTTGTCTTCTGTGATTGGCTTGTTTTAGTTAGTATAGTATCCTCCAGGCTCATCCCTGCTGTCGCAAATACTAGGATTTCCTTCTTTTAATAAGGCTAATACACTATTACAGGTTTAAATCATATTTTTTTATCCACTCATCTGTCAAGCTTTGTGTGTTTTCATATATTGACTATTACAAATTATGCTACAATAAACATGGGATCTATGTCTTTGAGACAAATGTCATTTCAATTCTTTTGGATATATACCCAGAAGTGGGATTGATTTTTTAAGGAACCACCATACTGTTTTCCAACTTACACTTTACTGCACCATTTTACATTCCCACCAACAGCATTCAGGGATTCTAATTTCTACACTGTCTCCAACACTTGCTATCTTTTGTTTTTTTACAATAGCCATCCTAATGAAAATGAGGTAATATTTCCTTGTGACTTGATTTGCATTTCCTAGATAATTATTGATAATAAGCACCTTTTTACATACCTGGTGGCTATTGTATATCTTATTTGGAGAAGTATCTGTTCAAGACTTGACTATTTTTGTGGGGGGGTTTTTGGTTTTTTTTGGATTTGAGTGGATTTGAGAGCAATCTGTAAAGTGTATACACTGTCTATCTTGGCTGTTTAATTGTTGATAATATGACAAGAGCTAAGAGAAAGTAGAATACAAGATTGCATATCGTGATGTCCATGTAAAAATGCCTTAGGTGTATCAGCAAAGAATATGATGGCTCCCCTTTCCAGCCTAGCCAACATGTAATTCTAAAATGCAAAAGTTGAGAGCACAGTTTACCCAGGATCTAAGGCAGAAGTCCAGGCCAAGCAAGACAGAGCCAGCACTGAAGGCTTATTTCTTCCCTTTGGGACTTGACTATTTTTGAATCTAGTTATTTGGCTTTTTGCTACAAGAGTTCTAAAGGTTTTTCATGAATCTCTAGAGTTTGCTATATGTAAGATCATGCCTTCTGCAAACAGACAATTTTACTTCGTTTTTTCAGATTTACGTGTCTTTTATTTCTCTTTCTTGCCTAATTTCTCTAGCTATAGTTCCAGTACTAAACAAGTGATGGGGTGGACCCTGTCTTGTTCTTGATCTTACTGGAAAAAAGCTTCAACTTTTTACCACTGAGTGTGATGTTAGCTGTAGGCTTGTCATATAAGATCTTTAATATACTGAGATACATTCCTTCTATGCTTAGTTCATTGAGAGCTTGAAAAGTTGGATTTTATCAAATGCATTTCCTGCATCTACTGAGATGATTTTGTGATTTTTATCCTTCATGGTCTCAATGTGGTTTATTATATTACCATGTAAATCAATGTGATGCACCACATTAAAACAATGAAGGATAAAACTCACAAAATCATCTCCACAGATAGAGAAAAAACTTA
The DNA here is from genome assembly GCF_027406575.1 of Nycticebus coucang. Taxonomy (NCBI): domain Eukaryota; kingdom Metazoa; phylum Chordata; class Mammalia; order Primates; family Lorisidae; genus Nycticebus; species Nycticebus coucang. Next base: position 183,629,449 of record NC_069780.1, read on the forward strand.
CAATGCTTTTTTTTCATGGCATATGATCCTTTTAACATACCTTTCAATTCGGTTTGATAGAATCTTGTTGAGGATTTTTGTATCTATGTTCATCACGTACATGAGGATGTAGTTTTCTTTCCGTGTCTCGACTTTAGTGTCAGGGTTAATGCTGGCATTACAGAATGAAGTATTTCCTTCTCTTCAATAAAACACCTTATAGTTATAACAGTTTGCTTTATACTGATAAAAAGTTAAATTCAATAGCATAAACAAACTCTACACTTTTACTTCTCCGCATTATGTCATTGATGTCAAAATTACATCTTTCATAGTGTGTATACAAGAGCAGTTTTTTTATTTATAGTCATTATCAATGCTTTCATTTTTAACTTTTATTACAGTATCATAGTATTGATACTGTAATAAAAGTATTTATTACAGTATCAAGTATTCTATATTTGTCTATAAGTCTACCTTTACCATTGAGTGTTACGCTTTTTATGCTTTCATGTTGCTGGTTAGTGTTCTTTTGTTTCAACCTGATCAGTTTCCTTCAGCATTTCTTAGAAGATACATCTAGTGGTGATGAAGTCCTTTAGCTTTTGTTTGTCTGGAAAAGTCTTTACCTTTCCTTCATTTTTTTAAAGCCTGGTTTTGCTGGGTATAGTATTCTTAAATGGCATTATTTTTCTTTCAGCTCTTCGAATATATCATCCCACTCCCTCTGGCCTGCATGCTAAGAGAAAACTACTGATAATGTTATGAGGGGTCTCTTGCACTTGACAAGCCTTTGTTCTCTTGCTTCTTTCCGAAATTCTCTTTGCCTTTACCTTTTGATAATTTGATTTTAACATGTCCTGGTATGGATTTATTTTGTGTCATCCTACTTGATGTCCTTTGGTTTTCATAGATTAGTTAGCTTGATGGTGTCCAATCTGGTCCATAGGCTTTTGTCTCTTTTTTTATTATTTTTTCTTTTACTTCCTCTGAATGGATAATTTCACATGATTTATCTTTGAGTTCGCTGATTCTTTTTTCTACTTGGTTAAAAGTCTGTTGTTGAAGCCCTCTGTTAAGTTTTTCAGTTTAATTATTGATGTCAGAATTAATTGTGTTGATTCTGTATTGTTCAACTCCAGAATTTCTATTTGGTTCTTTCTGTGGTTTATATTTGTTGATATTCTCATTTTTTCCACACTTCATATTCTCCTATGAGTTGTTATGGTCTGAACATTCTTTATGATGTTCTACAGACATAATCACATCATCTAGAAATAGTAGTAGCTTTGCTTCTTCCTTCCAATCCTAGCACAACAATAAATAAGAAATAAAGATAACAGAAAACAATTATAAAAGACAACAGATAAGAGAAAACCTCAAACACATTTATGTTCATCATAATGTTAGCATCTAGAATAACAAACAGCAAGCTGCTTCTCAAGAGCCAAGTGTTTTTCTTCGCTCATCAAGTTTCCCCTGTGCTGTAATTCATGCATCCCCGTTCTATCATTGAATCTTCTTGCATGGTCATGGAATTGACATAGTAGATTTTTGTGTTGGAAATCTTGTTCTTAGCAAACCTCCTGTAAATTAATGGAAATTATCAACAGCAAGGCAGAGCAGGAAACACCTGCATGGTGAGAGGGGTGTCAAGGCGTGCACAGGGAAAAGCAAAAAGTCTCCCTGAAGCCCACATTTCCTGTATCTGTGCCTTTGCCCATACCCCTCTTCCTTGGAGCAAAATATCCTTCCCTACAGTAAGCACCATTCCTAAGCCAATAGGGAGCTGAGGAATAGATCGTTTCAACAACGTAATTTGTCTTTCTTAACAAGTAGGTTGTTCTAGCCTTTTGAAAAAAATCTTTCTTTAAATATGCAATAGCCATTTATATTTCATTTTGTCTTCTTATTTCCCTTGAAGAGATGAATCTGACCTACAACAAAAGCCCCAGGGCATAGGAAATTTGATTTCTATAGGTTTCTGTGGTAATAAAACAAGAGTCTCTGTAGTGCACACCACAGTCTCAGGAGGTGGCCTTTGAGAATGTAAGCAAACATTTGAGGCTTATTTCCACTCATCGTGGCTCTGTATTTATGCTGCTATTATGCATGGAAGCAACCCCATGTTGATACCCTAGTACCTTGAGACCTACTGCGTGGTAGGAATACAGAGTTAGAGTGAACAGAAGTGGCAAGAGACACTAGCAGAGAGACAGTGCGGGAACAGGAAAGGCCGAGTTGTGATCCTAGGATCCTAAAATGATCCTAGGCTAGGATCACCTCAAAGCATTTTTAAGCTCATAGTTTATTTGGGAAGTAATCCCAAGAAGTCCTGGGGAGGAGGGAAGTGAGGCAAGAAAGGGAGAAAGCCAATGAGGGGCATAGTAATAAGTAGGCAACCACAACAGGCAACTGGAGTTCAATCCCGCCAGACACTGTATGTGCACTGAAGTCTAACCCAGTAGCCACTAGCCACATACTGCTATTGAAATTTTAATTTAAATTAACTAAGATTTAAAATGCAGTTCCTCATTCACTCTAGCCACATTTCAAGTGCTTAATAGCTACATGTAGCTAATGGTTACCACATTGGACAGGGCTGATGATAACATTTTCACTGTTCCAGAAAGTTCTGTTGGACAGTGCTGGTATAGATCTTGGCACAAAATTGTCCAATCTGAGAGGCAAGGAAACTAGTATAATTATCCATCAACTCCCATCCTTCATTGAATAAGGATACAATGAAGTTAACTATCTTACCTCTGTACAGAGACCACCCTCAGGCAGAGAGAGGCACAGAGCCCTCTGAATGTACAGATTTTGCTGCCAGGGCAGATGACTTCTGGAATGGCCTCAGGGATATTAGTGGAGCACCAGGTATTTGCTACAGTTGCATATAGAATAGATGAAAGGCAGATATTATAAGAGACACAGAAAATTAGAAGAGAAAGCCTAATAATCAAAGAAGAAGGGATGGGGAGAGAAAGGAAGAAAACAAGCAAGCATCTCAAAAATAGCCACGGGCAAAGTACAATACACTGCCTGGTCAAAACAATCCCAAAGCAAAATGCTTGGCCAGCATTTGTATTACACAGTTTTCCTTCTGTGAAACCCAATCTGAACCCACACACCCCAGTCTGTCTCTCTCTCCAGTGGAAAGTTGACTTCACTTAGCCCTAGCCCCAGGCCACAGTTTACTACTTTATTCAAAGAAAAATGCAGTAGGGGGCCGGCCCAGGGCAGGATTTACTGCTTAGAAGAGAAGGCAGCAGACCAACTAGAGTGCCGTCTCCAAGTACTGGAAAGAGAACACAATCCCCCCAACTCCTCTTCTCCCTCCCTTAGACCTGCCTGTCAGATCTTTGGACAGCTGAAGTAATTTTAATAGGAGGCAAAGTCTTCTCATCCATGATTCTATCCTTAGAGATAAGGCTGGGAATTTAAATATCCTAGAGAGGAAATAATATTTAAATGCTTGAATGGTTATGTTCAACTTGCTCAAAAACTTTACTGAGATACTTATGTCAAGGTGAGAAAGGGAATCATTCTCCACCCTGGGTAAGAGGAAAGGTGCCACGGGGTAGAAGGTAGGCGTAGGGCAAAGATGGAAAGTAAGAAGCTGCCAGACAGACACAGTCTTAAGCAGGGGGCAAGGTTAGGTTCACCAACAATGAGTTACGTCAGTGTCAGTCACCTCAGCAGGATGCAAGAAGAAGGACACTTCACCTTCGTACAGTTCTTCTCACAAATCCATAACCCCCATCTAAATACACAAAAAATATCAGAAACACCCAAATTCAGGGACATTCTATAAAATCCCTAGACTTACAAGGTTAGGAAAAGCCTAGAAACTTCTACAGACCAGACGAGACTAAGGAGAGACTTTGGAAGAGGAAAGAGACATTAGTGAAAAACTAGTTATACTAGTTTTTGTTTCTTATAACAGAATGCCTGAAACTGTAATTTATAAAGAAAATAAATTAAGTTCTTACAGTTCTGGATGCTGAGAAGGACAAAGTCAGGGGACCACATCAAGTAAGGAAGGGCCTTGGAATGCTGGTGGAGACTCTCTGCAGAGTCCCCAGGTGGCACAAGGCATCTCATAGTGAAGGGGCTGAGCATCCTGGCTCAAGTCTCTCCTCCTCCCCATAAAAATCAACCAGTCCCACTTCTGTGATAGCCCACTAATCCATGAATGAATGCATCCTTCAATCATTTCTTAAGGCCCCACTTCCCACTACGGCCATATTACAGATTAAGTTTCAATATGAGTTTTGGAGGAGGTAACATTCAAACTATAGCAAGTTATAGAACAATGTCAATTTCCTAGCTGTGATAAATACACCACAATTATGTCAAATGTTAACAGTAGGAGAAACTGGATGAAAGATAAATAATCTCTGCCTCTGTCCTATAAACCCCAAATTATTCCAAAATTAAAAGCTTATTTTTTTTAAAGGCCATGTTACCAAAGACTAATTGCATAATTCTTCTTCAAGTTAGCTTCGCAATAAGTGGCAAGAGGAACAAAGTGAAAATAATGATACTTATATGTTAGAGACACTGTGAGGTAGATGAGTGGGAATCTAACAAGGAAATATAAAGAATGAAAGAAAAAGTCCTTGAGGTTTGTTTATCTTAAATGTCCACAACGATTAAAAATTCCAACTAAAGGTAAAGGTTTCATGTGCCAGAAGAAGAAGTTAATATATCAAAATAAGTTTCACTTAACAAATTGTAATACAAATAGTTGCATCCAGATGAATGATGGGGAAATTAGCTGTTCTCTGTGTTACTGAGCCAGACAGAGTGGTCTCAAATGCAGTGGTAACAGATGGTGTGCAGAAATTAAGTCCAGCCCAAAGCTTTTCAGATAAGTCAGTTAAAATTAAAGGAAACAAAAATGTTGAAATGTGTATGTTTTTAATGTGTAAGTAGTTCACGCTGGCTTACTGACAAAACAACAAATTGCAGTTTTATTTAGCCTCAACCAAAAAAATATTCGAATTCAAGGAATTTCTTTGTAATTATTTTAACTGACTCGCATTAAATACACACGCACGTGTGCGTATACACACACACACCATATTTTTAGACAAATAACTGAATAGTTAACAGTTCCAAGACTCAACAACTTCAACAAGGTTTCTATAAATGGAAAAAATGCTCCAAACCCACTAACAATATAACTGGAAATATGGAAAAGTTTACCAAGTTTACAAAAAGAAATCCCTGAATCACATGAACCAAACAAATAAAGAACCCAAACTGCTGACTTAGCACAGGGGGGTTAGGAGGATGAAAATTAAGACATGCAGGAAAAGCAATTAAGAAAAGAAGGGGGTGAGGGGGAGCAACATGCAACCAAGACTCAAAGCGAAAAGTAAGCTGAAAATAAACCTAAAATAAGACTTCAGCAAGGGGTGATATCAGATGCAACTCTTATTAACCTAAAATCTTATTTCATCTGGCCTAATATTAAAAAAAATTGCCACTTTACTTCTCTTTTCATTCATTTTTATCCATTTCCTGTCTCAATATTTCATTATTTATAACCTTATGGTGAATGTATATATAACAACATGCTGACTGGCTTTTCCTGGCCTCAGCAAAGACTCCTAGGCACAGTGAGAGGCACAGTTCAAGAACTTAAAATTGTTCTTGAACTGTGCCTCTCAAATTTTAATGTGTCTAAACTAAGAATCACTCTGGATCTTGTTACAGTGCAGTGTTCACATATCAAACAAACTCCCAGGCAAAGCCAATACCCTGAGTCCCTGGACTGTACTTTGAATACAGCACCCATGAGCTCAGGCCAAGAAACTGTGGAGCAGTTTTGCAGGTGTTGCCCCTTTGTTTTCCTCCAGGCTATGTAACAGAAAACAGAGAACTCCTTAGGTTTCAGTCTAGACATAAAGACCTTCTTTGCAGACAGTGCTCTGATTTGCAGTAGTTGTTTTCCCTTTCCTATAAGCCACTAAGGAGAGTTTTAGCAGAAATGCACAAACAGCCTGGCTATATGTCCTAGAGTCTGGGACATGACAGGACAGTTACTTGATTCCCACCTGCCCAAAGGTAAGAAATAAACTTGACCTCCAGAGTTTGCAGGGACAAGGATGAATGCAATAAGAGAAAGAATCAACATTTAGAAGATACCATGCTGATGGAACCACCACCAGATTACAACTCTATCAGAAAAGTAAAACCTGCCTTCCCTGTCCTTCTAATTCCACTTCTCCTAGGGGTCCAAATAGCAGCTAGTGGGTATGGAATGGCATAGAACAGTTTCTTTCATAAAGAGAGACAGAGCCAGTGACAATGGCACCATTTCTCCCACTACATCCACCATATGAGTCTCATTTGGAGGTTAGTTGAACCCAGAGGAGAAGAGAAACTATAAAGTGGAACTGAGAATAAGACACTATGTGATTTTTTTCAACTGGCTTTTAGTTACCCAGCATAGATCATATCTGTTGAGATGCACAAGATTTCATCTACAGCTGGGAAAGAGCTATTCTGTAGATTCATTTAATTAGAAGTGGATAGAAAGAATAAAGTTGCTTTCACTTTGCATCTTAAGAAGTCTCATTGGTTCCATATTCAAGATCCACGCTGTGCTCTTTCTAGGAAATAAATTCCATAGATCTCTTTTATATGTCATGGAGATTGCTATGCATGTGTCATGATAAACAAGTGAAAAGGTTTAACAAGAACAAAAACAGATAAAGTTTCAGAAATGTATCAAGATGGTGGACCAGAAGGATCATTCAGCTGAGCTCTCTTAGAACAACTGAGGGGGTGGGGGGAGAGAACCTAGCCATACCTGGCACCAGGACCTTACCCAGAATCACAGCTCAGGGAGCACAGCGAGGAGGTGGTGAACTGAATACAGCCTACGATCCAGAGTGCTGGAAATCTGATGAACTAGGCAAGTGATTGTGATCAGCTGGGATTGGCTGGCCTCCCACAAAGGTCTGGGATGGGAAGAAGCCTTTCCAGAGTTTTCAGTTGTTAGGGGAAGCTGCACATTGAGTAGAAAGCTTGGAAGAGTGGGTGGACTCAAACAGAATACAGCAACCAGATTTAAATGTTAATTTTAATTTATGGATAGATTTTCCATAGGTTTGGTAGCTGGCGAGACAGCCATATAGAGAAGATCTTGGTGGGTAGGAGGCTGCCATTGTGGAAAGGTCATGAGAAGGTCTTACTTAGCAGTGTTCTAAAGCACAGCCATCTTAATTCTGCCTGCCAGGATCAGAACTCCACTTTTGGGACAGGCTGAGGAACTCCCATACCCGATGGGAACTGGAGGGAGGGGGAACTGTGAGACCTGCCCCTGAAGGATTCTTGTGAACTTTAAGGTCCCAACCTGACAGGGTCTGAATGTTAAGGAAACAATCAGGCAATCTCCAAAGGGAACTAAGTTTGGTATAAGGACCATAGAGGTTGCTGGCTGTGCTCTACATTTCCTAAAAAAGCACTGTGCCACCTGGTGTTCCAGTGACATATTGCAACATATTGTCATCAAGAGCAAGGACTTCTCTTTGGCCACTAGGAAGAGTTTGGTTTTGCTCAGGCTAAGGCCATTTCAAGACCTAAACTCTGAGACAAGGTAATTTGAAGTGAAGAAGGCAGTGAGAAGGAAAAAGGAGGGCAAGGAGGTGAACAAGAAGAGAAACACATGAGGAAGAACCAACAGAAAAATTCAGGCAACATGAAAAATCAAAACAGAGGAACTCCCCCAAGGAACCATGAGGCAGCTACTGCAAAAGACTCTACCTATAAAGAATTAATGGACTTGATATAAAGGGAATTTAAAATATAGATGATAAAGACAATAAAAGGAATGGACGAGAAAACGAAAAAGCAGAACCAAAAGTCAGACAAGAGACATACAGATTATGGAAAGGATATGGCAGAGATTAAGGAAATTAAAGAGACAATCAGGGAATGTAAAGATGCACTATAAAGTATCAAAAATAGATTAGACCATGAAGAAGGAAGAACTTCAGAGCTCGAAGATAGACTTCTTTAGTTAACCCAGGTAGTTAAAGTGGCAGAAAAGAAGAGAGAGAAAGCAGAACAGGTGCTTAGAGAACTACAAGGCTCCATGAAGCATTCAAGCATACAACTAATAGGGATTCATGAAGGGGAAGAAGACTGTCCCAAAGGAATGGAAGCCCTACTGGAGACTATCATAAATGAAAATGTCCCAAGTTTTACTAAAGACCACAACACACTCCTTTCAGATAAATATAGAACCCCAGGCCATATCAACTCAAACAGAGCGAGCCTCCAGAAGACACATTGTAATGAATCTGCCAAAAGTCAAGATGAGGGCGGTGCCTGTGGCTCAAGGAGTAGGGCGCCAGTCCCATATGCCAGAGGTGGTGGGTTCAAACCTAGCCCCAGCCAAAAAAACACAGAAAAAAAAAAAGTCAAGATAAAAGAAAAAATTCTGTAAGCAGCCAGGAGTAAGCACCAACTGATCTATAGAGGCAAAGCCATTAGGATGACAGCAGATGTTTCAACTGAAACCTTCCAAGCATGGTCATCCACCTTCAACATTCTTAAACAAAATAATTTCCAGCGCAAAATTCTGTATCCTGCTAAACTAAGCTTCAAAATTGATGGAGAAATCAAATCTTTTACAGATATACAAGCACTGAGGAAATTCTCCACAACAAGACCAGCTGTACAGGAAATACTTAGATCTATTCTCAACAGTGACCATTACAGTGGACCATCAGCAAAGTAAACACCCAGACGCTAAGGGTCAAAACTTAGGAGCAAAGGATAAAACTACGCAAGGGACTTTCACAAAATAAGATGAGTAGAACTCCACCACACTTATCAAGTCTCTCAATAAATGCCAATGGACTGAATTCACCACTGAAGAGGCACAGGCTAGCTGATTGGATAAAAAAGCATAAGCTATCCATATGCTTCAAGGCTAGGAGGAGACAGTCCTAGCCTTGAAGGACAAATCCTTGAGTGTCCTTGAAGGACACTCCTAGCCTTGAAGGACAAATCAATACTCAGAGTTAAGGAATAGAAAACAGTATTTCAAGCTAATGGAAATCAGAGGAAAGGAGGGGTCACAATCTTATTTTCAGATTCAAGCAAATTTAAAGCAACTAATGGTAACAAAGACAAAGATGGATGCTTTATACTGGTCAAAGAAACAATACAATAAGAAGACATTTCAATTTTAAATATTTATGCACCCAACTTAAATGCTCCCCGATTTATGAAACAGACCTCAATAGGTCTGACCAACATAATATCCCATAACAACATAATAGCTGGAGACTTTAACACCCCTCTGACAGAAATGGACAGATCTTCTAAACAGAATCTAAACAAAGATACAAAGGACTTAAATGTGACCCTAGAACAAATCAGATTAATAGACATATACAGAACACATTATCCCAAAGCTAAAGAATATGCATTTTTCTTGTCAGCCATTTGTGTACTCCAAAATTGACCACATCCTAGGATACAAATCAAACCTGAGCAAAATTAAAAGAATAAAAATTATACCTTGTGTCTTCTCAGACCACAAGGCAATAAAGGTAGAACTCAACTATAACAAAAATGGTCACTCCCACACAAAGACTTAGAAATTAAACAACCTTACACTGAAAGATAGTTTGGTTCAGGAACAGACAAAAGAGGAAACTGTTAAATTCCTCAAACATAACAACAATGAAGGCACAAGTCACCAAAACCTGTGGGATACAGCAAAAGAAGTCTTAAGAGGGAAGTTTATCACATTAGTTGCCTACATTCGAAAAACCAAAAGAGAGCACATCAACAAACTCATGGACCAACTTATAGAATTGGAAAAAAGAAGAACAATCTAATCCTAAACCCAGAAGAAGAAAAGAAATACCCAAAATTAAATCAGAGATTAATGAAATAAAAAAAAAAAAAGAATCATTCACAAAATTCAAGAAACAAAAAGTTGATTTTTCAAAAAAAATAAAAATAAAATAGATAAACCTTTGGCCAGACTAACTAGAAACAAAAAGTAAAATATCTAATAGCCTTCATCAGAAATCATAAAGGGGAAATAACAACAGATGCCACAGAGATACAAGAGATCATCTCTGAATACTACAAAAGACTCTATGCCCAGAAATTTGACAATGTGGAGGAAATGGATCAATACCTGAAATCACCCACTCCCTAGACTTAAACAAGAAGAAATAGATCTCTTGAACAGACTGATTTCAATAACTGAGATTGAAGAAACCATAAACAGTCTCCAAAAAAAACAATGCCCTGGTCCAGATGGTTTCACACCAGAATTCTATCAAACCTTCAAGGAAGAGCTTATATCCATACTCCAGAAATTATTCCAAAAAATTGAGAAGGAAGAACATGTTCTATGAAGCAAATATCACCCTAATATCATAACCAGATAAATACTCAACTATAAAGAAGAACTTTAGGCCAATCTCACTAATGAATATAGATGCAAAAATTCTCAATAAAATCCTAGCCAATAGATTGCAGCTGCACATTAAAAAAGAAAAAATCATTCATCATGATCAAGTAGGTTTCATCCCAGGATGCAAAGTTGGTTTAATATATGCAAGTCCATAAACGTAATTCACCATATCAACAGAAGCAAAAACAAAGACCACATGATCCTCTCAATAGATGCAGAAAAAGTATTCATAAAATTCAGCATCCTTTCCTAATTAGAACGCTTAAGAATATAGGGATAGGTGGCACATTTCTTAATCTGATCAAAGCCATCTACAACAAACACACAGATAATATTATACTGAATGGAGTAAAACTGAAAGTTTTTCCACTTAGAACTGGAACCAGACAAGGTTGTCCTCTATCGCTACCAATATTCAACATAGTGCTGGAAGTTCTAGCCAATATAATCAGGCAAAAGAAGGAAATAAAGGGCATCCAAGTGGATGCAAAGGAGGTCAAACTCTCACTCTTTGCCAACAATATGATCTTATACTTAGAGAACCCCAAAGGCTCAGACACAAGATTCCTGGAAGTGATCAAAAAAATACAGTAATGTCTCAGGATAGTAAATCAATGTCCACAAATAAATAGCCTTTGTATATGCAAACAACAACCAGGATGAGAAGCTAATCAAGGACTCAATGCCCTTCACGGTAGCTTAAAAAAAAAAAATGAAATACCTAGGAATATCCATAGCAAAAGAGGTAAAGGACCTCTACAAAGAAAATTATAAAACCCTGAGAAAAGAAATGGCAGAAGATGTTAACAAATGGAAGAACATACCATGCTCATGGCTGGGAAGAATCAACATAGAGAAAATGTCTATACTCCTCAAAGCAATCTACAAATTCAATGCAATCCCCATTTAAATACCAACATCATACTTTCAATATTTGGAAAAAAATAATTCTTTGTTTTGTATGGAACCAGAGGAAACCCCATATAGTGAAGGCAATTCTTAGTAATAAAAACAAACCTGGGATTATCACCCTACCTGACTCTGATTATCCTACAGGGCCATAGTGATCAAAAGAGCATGGTATTGACATAAGAATAGAGACATAGACATTTAGAACCAAATAGAAAACCATGACTTGAAACTAACATCTTACAGCCACCTGATCTCTGATAAAACAGAAAAGAACAGGGAGGCCCCTGTGGTTCAAAAGGTTAGGGTGCTGGCCCCATATGCCAGAGGTGGTGGGTTCAAACCCAGCCCCAGCCAAAAACTGCAAAAAAAAAAAAAAACCAAGAACATACTCTGGGGAAAAGAATCCTTATTCAATAAATGGTGTTGGGTGAACTGGATAAACACATATGAAAGACTGAAACTGGACCTGCACCTCTTACTGCTTACAAAAATTGATTCAAGATGGATTAAATCTGAGGCATGAAACAATAACAATCCTCAAAGAAAGTGTGGGGGAAACACCTGAAGATCAGCCTGGAGTAAGATTTTATGATGAAGACTTCCATGGCAATTACAACAACAAAAATACACAAATGGGACTTAATTAACCTGCAAAGCTTCGGTATAGCTAAGGAAACAACAACCAAAGTAAACAGGCAACCTTCAATATGGGAAAAGATATTTGCATATTATGAATTAGACAAACACTTGATAACTAGGATCTATACAGAACTCAAATTAATCAACAAAAAAAGACCAAACAATACCATATATCACTGGGCAAGAGAGATGAATAGAAACTTCTCTAAAGAAGACAGGTGAATGGCTCACGAACATGAAAAAATGCTCATTGTCCCTAATATCTGAGAAATTCAAATCAAAACTACCCTGAGATATCACCTAACTCCAGTGAGAATGGCCCACATCACAAAGTCTCAAACCTGCAGATGCTGGCATGGATGTGGAGAGAAGGGAACAGTTTTACACTGCTAGTGGGACTGCAAACTACTACAACCTCTTTGGAAGGAAGTATGGAGAATTCTCGAAGAACTCAAACTAGACCTCCAATTTGGTCCTACAATCCCATTACTGGGCATCTACCCAGAATTAAAAAAAAAAAAATCCTTTTACCAGGAAGACACTTGCACTAGACTGTTTATCGCAGCTCACTTTAAAATTGCCAAAATGTGGAAACAGCCCAAATACCTACCAATCCAGGAATGGATTAACAAGCTGTGGTACATGTATACCATGGAATATTATTCAGCCACTAAAGAATATGGAGACTATACATCTTTGGTACTAACTTGGATGGAGGTGAAACACATTCTTCTTAGTTAAGCATCAGAAGATGGAGAAGCAAGAATCCAATGTATTCAATTATATATAAAGACCATAGATGAGCTAATACAAGGAGGAGGTAAATGAGTAAGTGGGGAGAGGGAAAGAGGGAGGAAGATGGGGGGGCCCACTGTATGGCATACATCTTGGGGTCAGGACACAATTATAAGAGGGACTTTATCTAACAAATGCAATCAGTGTAACCTAATTCTTTGTACCCTCAATGAACCCAAAACAATAAAAAAAAAACCATAGAAAAAAACAAGGACAAAAATATTTATATTAAATCAAGAAGAATGATCTTTTAGCAAATATGTAATGGTGATTTGCCTTGTAAAGACTTTGACTTTGATAGCTGAAAGAGAATGTAAGCCAGTTTCCACGACACTTTCCATGACTTTTGCATACAGCTTTCCATAAGGGCATGCAAATAATTTCAAAGAATTAATGTACCTAAAATAATCAACAGATTTGCATTTATTTGTTGCTCCCCAAAAAGCAAATTTTAGTGCAATTCTTTCTAGTGAATAGGGCAGAAAATCACCATGATATAATGTTATAAATTTAAAATAACTTTGCCTTAAAAAATAGTGTTAACCCAAGACAATCTTGAAAAAGAACAAGTTGGAGGTCTCAAACTTCCAGATTTTGAAACTTATTACAAAAGTATAGTAATAAAAACAGTGTGGTATTGACATAAAAACAGACATATAGGCCAATGGAAGAGTATAGAGACACCAGAAATAAATCCTCACATGTACAGTAAATTAATTTTTGACAGAGTGCCAAGATTATTTAATGAAGAAGAGTCTTCAAAAAAATGGTGCTGGGAAAACTGGATATCTGTGTGCAAAAGGATAAAATTGGACCCTTACTTGACACCATATAGAAAAATTAATTTGAAATGCATCAAAGACCTAAATATAAGAGTTAAAATTATAAAAATCTTTGAAGAAAACATAGGGAGAAAACTTCATGTTACTGAATTTGGCAAGGATTTCTTGGATATGACACCAAAGCACAGGCAAATGGAGTAACTGAAAAACTTTTGTAAATCAAAGGAAACAGTCAACAGAATGAAACAGCAACCCAGGGAATGAGAGAAAAGATTTGCAGATTGTATATTTGATAAGAGGTTAATATCCAGAACAACAGGTAATTCCTACAACACAGTAACAACAACAACAAAAAAAAAACTTCAAAATTGGCTAAAGACCTTGAACAAAAATTTCTTCAAAGAAGATATACAAATGGCGAATAACTATATGAAGAGATTCTCACCATCACTAACTACAAGGGAAATGGAAATCAAACCTTCAGGGAGATACCAACTCATACTCATTAGGATGCATGAAAAAATGTATATACAACAAATGTTAGCAAGGATGTGGAAAATGGAAATATTTGCGCACTGTTTGTGGGAATGTAAAATGGCATCGCCACTATAGAAAACCACTATAGTATGGTGGTTTCTCAAAATATTAAATAAAGAATAACCATAGGATCCAGTGATTCCACCAATGGATACCTACAGAAAATAATTGAAAATAGGGTCTCATAAACATATCTGCTACTCATAACAGAATTATCTACAATAGCCAAAATGCAGACACAACCCAAGTGTCCACTGGCAACTGAAAGAGCAAACCCAATGTGTGATATATATGTACAAAGTAAAATATTATTCATTCTTTAAAAGGAAGAAAATTATGGTACATGCCACAACATCGATGTAGCCTGGAGATATTAACATGAAATAAGCCCATCACCCAAGGAAAGATATGGCAGATGCAACTGAAGATCCCATTTATAAACAGCTGGCGGAAATGTCAGAAATCAAATTCAGAATTTAGATTACAAACAAGATTAATAAAATGAAGGAAAATTTGAAATTAGAAATTCGAGGAGCAATTCAAAAGTTGGAATTAGAAATTCAAGAAGAAATTCAAAAGTTGTCTCAAGAATTCAACAAATTTAAAGACAAAACCTCCAAAGATTTTGATACACTGAAGCAAGAATTTGCAGTCCTCAAAGATCTGAAAAATAGAGTAGAATCCCTCAGTAACAGAGTGGAGCAAGCAGAAGAAAGGATTTCTGACATTGAAGACAAAGCTTTTGAAGGCTCCCAATCTCTCAAAGAGGAAGAGAAATGGAGAGCAAAAATGGATCATTCTCTCAGAGAGCTCTGGGATAATTCAAAGAAAGCTAATATCCGCCTCATTGGAATCGCTAAAAGCAATGAAGTGGTTTTTCGCAAGACACCAAGGCCCTTTTCCATGAAATTATGAAAGAGAATTTTCCAGACATGCCAAGAGATTCTGAAATTCAGATAGCAGACAGTTTCAGAACCCCAGCACGACTCAACCCAAATAAGACATCACCCAAGGACATCATAATTACTTTCACTAAAGTTAATATGAAGGAGAAAATTCTGAAAGCAGCCAGATGTAAGAAAACCATTAACTACAAAGGGAAGAATATTAGAATGACGGCAGATCTCTCTTCTGAAACTTTTCAAGCCAGAAGAAGGTGGTCATTGACTTTTAATCTCCTAAAACAAACTAACTTTCAATGTTGGATCGTGTATCCAGCTAAACTGAGTTTCATTTATGATGGACAAATTAAATACTTTAATGACATTCACATGTTGAAGATATTTGCCGTAACCAAACCAGCTCTTCAGGATATTCTCAGACGTATCCTCCATAATGAATAGCCCAATCCTCTACCACAAAAGTAAACTCACTCAGAAACTTTTGATCAAACTCCAACTCCCACAGTGGTGAAAGTATTTAAAATGTCCGCTGGACTTTCGAAAAACTCGATAGCCAAAATTTTACCACACATATCTATATTCTCCATTAATGTCAATGGCTTAAACTGTCCTCTAAAGAGGCACAGGTTGGCTGACTGGATACAAAAACTCAGGCCAGATATTTGCTGAATACAAGAATCACATCTTACCTTAAAAGATAAATATAGACTCAGGGTAAAAGGATGGTCATCCATATTTCAGGCAAATGGTAATCAGAAAAAAGCAGGTGTTGCAATTCTATTTACAGACACAATAGGCTTTACACCAACAAAAGTACGGTAGGATAAGAATGGTCACTTCTTATTTGTTAAGGGTAACACTCAATATGATTAGATTTCAATTATTAATGTTTATGTACCCAACCAGAATGTGCCTCAATTTATAAGAGAAACTCTAACAGACATGAGCAACTTGATTTGCTCTAGCTCCAGAATAGTCAGAGATTTCAACACTCCTTTGGTAGTGTTGGATAGATCCTCCAATAAGAAGCTGAGCAAAGAAATTTTAGATTTAAACCTAACCATCCAACATTTGCATTTAGCAGATATCTACAGAACATTTCATCCCAACAAAACTGAATACACATACTTCTCATCAGCCCACGAAACATACTCCAAAATCGATCATATCTTAGGTCACACGTCTAACCTCAGTAAATTTAAAGGAATAGAAATTATTCCTTACATCTTCTCGGACCACCATGGAATAAAAGTTGAACTCTATAAAAACGGGAACCTGCATACTCATACAAAAACATGGAAGTTAAATAACCTTATGCTGAATGATAGCTGGGTCAGAGATGAGATTAAGAAGGAAATTGCCATGGGGCAGCGCCTGTGGCTCAAGGAGTAGGGCGCTGGTCCCATATGCCGGATGTGGCGGGTTCAAACCTAGCCCCGGCCAAAAATCACAAAAAAAAAAAAAGAAGAAGGAAATTGCCAAATTTTTGGAACAAAACAACAATGAAGACACGAATTATCAGAACGTCTGGGATACCGCAAATGCAGTTCTAAGAGGGAAATTTATAGCACTGCAAGCCTTCCTCAAGAGAATGGAAAGAGAGGAAGTTAACAACTTAATGGGACATCTCAAGCAACTTGAAAAGGAAGAACATTCCAACCCCAAACCCAGTAGAAGAAAAGAAATAACCAAAATTAGAGCAGAATTAAATGAAATTGAAAACAAAAGAATTACACAATAGATCAATAAATCAAAAAGTTGGTTTTTTGAAAAGGTCAATAAAATAGATAAACCTTTGGCTAACCTAACCAGGAAAAAAAGAGTAAAATCTCTAATCTCATCAATCAGAAACAACAAAACAAAGTAAAAGACTCCTCAGAAATTAAAAAAATCCTTAATAAATATTACAAAAACCTTTATTGTCAGAAATATGAAAATCTGAAGGAAATTGACCAACACTTAGAAGCACATCACCTTCCAAGACTTAGCCAGAATCAAGTGGAAATGTTGAACAGGTCTATATCAAGTTCTGAAACAGCATCAACCATACAAAATCTCCTTACAAAGAAAAGCCTGGGACCAGGTGGCTTCATGTCAGAATTCTACCAAACCTTTAAAGAGGAACTAGTACCTATATTACTCAACCTGTTCCAAAGTATAGAAAAAGAAGGAAGACTACCCAACACGTTCTTTGAAGCAAACATCACTCTGATCCCCAAACCAGGAAAAGACCCAACAAGAAAAGAAAATTATAGACCAGTATCACTAATGAATATAGATGCAAAAATATTCAACAAGATCCTAACAAACAGAATCCAGCAATACATCAAACAAACTATACATCATGACCAAGTCGGTTTTATCCCAGGGTCTTAAGGCTGGTTCAATATATGTAAATCTATAAATATAATTCAACACATAAACAAATTAAAAAACAAAGACCATATGATTCTCTCAATTGATGCGGAAAAAGCTTTTGATAATATCCAGCATCCCTTCATGATCATAACACTTAAGAAAATTGGTACAGAAGGGACATTCCTTAAACTCACAGAGGCCCTACAGCAAACCCACAGACAATATCCTATTGAATGGAGTTAAATTGAAATCATTTCCACTCAGATCAGGAACCAGACAAGGCTGCCCATTGTCTCCACTGCTCTTTAACATTGTAATGGAAGTTTTAGCCACCATAATTAGGAAAGAAAAGGCTATCAAGTGTATCCATATAGGGTAAGAAGAGATCAAACTTTTGCTCTTCACAGATGATATGATTGTATATCTGGAAAACCCCAGGGATTCTACTACAAAACTCTTAGAAGTGATCAAGGAATACAGCAATGTCTCAGGTTACAAAATCAACATTCATAAATCGGTAGCGTTTATATATACCAAGAATAGTCAAGCTGAAAAAACAGTCAAGGACTCTATTCCATTCATAGTAGTGCCAAAGAAGATGAAATATTTGGGAGCTTATCTGACAAAGGAAGTGAAAAATCTCCATAAAGAGAACTATGAAACTCTAAGAAAAGAAATAGCTGAAAATGTTAAAAAAGGAAAAACATACCACACTTATGGCTGGGAAGAATCAACATTGTTAAAATGTCCATATTACCCAAAGCAATATACAATTTTAATACAATCCCTATTAAAGCTCCACTGTCATACTTTAAAGATCTTGAAAAAAATAATACTTCGTTTTATATAGAATCAGAAAAAACCTCAAATAGCCAAGACATTACTCAGAAATAAAAACAAAGCAACAAGAATCACGCTACCAGACCTCAGACTATACTATAAATCGATAGTGATCAAAACAGCATGGTACTGGCACAAAAACAGAGAGGCAGATGTAAGGAACAGAATAGAGAACCAAAGATGGACCCAGCTACTTACTGTTATTTGATTTTTGACAAGCCAATTAAAAACATTCAGTGGGGAAAAGATTCCCTATTTAACAAATGGTGCTGGGTGAACTGGCTGGCAACCTGTAGAAGACTGAAACTGGACCCACACCTTTCACCATTAACTAAGATAGACTCTCACTGAATTAAAGATTTAAACTTAAGACATGAAACTATAAAAATACTAGAAGAGAGTGCAGAGAAAACTCCTGAAGAAATAGGTTTGGGCAAGTATTTTATGAGGAGGACCCCCCTGGGCAATTGAAGCAGCTTCAAAAATACACTACTGGGACCTGATCAAACTAAAAAGCTTCTGCAAAGCCAAGAACACAGTATGTAAAGCAAGCAGACAGCCCTCAAAATAGGAGAAGATATTTGCAGGTTATGTCTCCAACAAAGGTTTAATAACCAGAATCCATAGAGAACTTAAACGTAGAAGCAAGAAAAGAACAAGTGATCCCATCTCAGGGTGGGCAAGGGACTTGAAGAGAAACTTCTCTGAAGAAGACAGGTGCACAGCCTACAGACATATGAAAAAATGCTCATCATCCTTAATCATCAGAGAAATGCAAATCAAAACTACTTTGAGATATCATCTAACTCCAGTAAGATTAGCCCATATCACAAAATCCCAAGACCAGAGATGTGGGCGTGGATGTGGAGAAAAGGGAACACTTTTGCACTGCTGGTGGGAATGCAAATTAATACATTCCTTTTGGAAAGATATGTGGAGAACACTTAGAGATCTAAAAATAGATCTGCCATTCAATCCTATAATTCCTCTACTACGTATATACCCAGAAGACCAAAAATCACATTATAACAAAGATATTTGTACCAGAATGTTTATTGCAGCCCAATTCATAATTGCTAAGTCATGGAAAAAGCCCAAGTGTCCATCAATCCATGAATGGATTAACAAATTGTGGTATATGTACACCATGGAATATTATGCAGCCTTAAAGAAAGATGGAGACTTTACCTCTTTCATGTTTACATGGATGGAGCTGGAACATATTCTTCTTAGTAAAGTATCTCAAGAATGGAAGAAAACGTATCCAATGTACTCAGCTGTACTATGAAACTAATTGATGGCTTTCATATGAAAGCTATAACCCAGTTATAACCTAAGAATATGGGGAAGGGGGAGAGAGAGGGGAGGGAGAGGGGAGGATGGGCAGAGGGAGGGTGATTGGTGGGATTACACCTACGGTGCAGCTTACAAAGGTACATGTGAAACTTAGTAAACGTAGAATATAAATGTCTTAAGACAATAACTAAGAAAATGCCAGGAAGGCTATGTTAATCAGTGTGATGAAAATGTGTCAAATGGTCTATAAAACCAGTTTATGGTGCCCCATGATCACAATAATGTACACAGCTATGATTTAATAATAAAAAAAAGTGCTCCCCCCCAAAAAATTACATATGTTAATTGCAAAATAAATAAATAAGAATCAGCCCATCACAAAAAGAGAAACACTGGTTAATTTTAGCCTCTGTGAGCTACCTAGTGTACTCAAATTTTAGAGATAGAAAGTAGAACGGTAGTTTCCAAGAGCTAGGGGAAGGAGCAATGGGGAGTTGTTTAATGAATATAAAATTTAATTTTAACAAGTCAAAAAGAGTTCTAGAAATTGGTTGCACAACAATGAGAATGTACCTAATGACTCAACACCACTGAATTATTATTTTATATTCAGAAGTAGTTAAGATGATAAGTGGTATGTTATATGCATTTGCCACAAGTAAAATTTTCATTTAAATTCAAAAATAAATAAGAGAGCATTAAAGTGATTTTAAAAACATTAGCAAGGGCTCCTTCAGCCATATTTTCTTTCCAAAGCCCATATGCCGTGGTTTAAGACAGGAAAGGCGAACGAATTCCAATTTGTGGCCTGGCTCTGATCTCTGATTGATAGCTCTGGCACACCCCACTGAGGGTTCATGGGGGATAGAATGCAGATGCTGTGATGTCTACCCTGGCATTGACAGGAGTGAGTGGTGGCCTGCATGCCAAATATTTGCCATCCATGGTTTACAGTAACACTGTCACCACAGTCTGTCCTTATAAACAACATAAATACTTGGGATGATTTTCCTAAAAACTTACCACTGTAGGAACAACAGGAATTGAGTCACCACCATGAACTTCTCACTTCTCTTCTTCAAAGAGCAGCAGCAGAGGGCCCTGGTTGGGCAATGGAATAAGATTTAGCCCAACAGTTTTGCTTTCTTGTGACCATGATTGTCACACCTTCTAAGAAAACACAAAACATTCATCTCATTTGTTCGACTTCCTAAATTGTTAACATATGAGGAAGCTTCTGCCAAATATTACCTTCCTCTCAGAGACCTGGAGTAGTTAGACCTGAAACAGCACTGACACCTGCCAAGGCCACCTCTCAGACCTCTGACCACCTGTTAACTGCAGTTGCTGAACCACCAATGTTAGCACAGAAAGTGAAAGACTGTCAAAGACTTTTTACATATTTTGCTATTGTGAAAACTTTAAAGCAATTGTTATTAAAAGTGTTTATAAAATAGAACCTTGTAAAATACTTTTCAAGAACATTTTTGGTCCGTGTAAATGATAAGCATTTGTGCATTTTTTATGTGCTTGTAGACATATTGCTTAGGCCAAACGAATTACAAGTTCAATGTCACCAAGAGTCACATGAGCAACATAAAAATTAGAAGCTGCCATGATACATCTAGATCAAAGGCGTGAACTATTCATTCTGGAATCCAAAGGTTCAGAAAAGTTAACAGGCAATCATTATCAAGGGACCAAAATTTAGACATATTTATAATAACTGGCCCTGTAACACTACAGCTTTATATTCAAAGAGATTTATATTCAAAGATTTTCATTGCAGCATCATTTACAACTTGAAACAACATAAATATCAAGCAAAATGGAACTCAGAGTAGGAGAGGATAAGATACCGCATTAAAATGTATTTTCCAGGAAGATATTGAAGAACCAAAAAAAAAACAAAAACCCCATAATGAGGAGAGAATGTGTAGAGAAAAGACGATATTGACGTCTAGCCAAAGAAGACAGCAGAGAGCCCCGGGGGCCAAATTCAGAGGAAGAGTCAGAGAAAACTAGAGACACAGACAAAATCTGAATGTTAATACCTCAACTTATTAACAGTGGTTAATCTCTGGAGGGAGTGTTGATGATTTTGTCATGTTTTAAAATATTTTATACCTTGCAACAAGCAGCTCTGCTTGATATGAATTTGTAAGTGATGTAAAAGCACAGAGAGTAAGAATGGCAGTTAGAATAGTTACACCCAAGGACAGATAGTCATAGCAACAAGTATTTTCCTTGTGCAGTTCAATTCAACCTCCTAAACAATAAGAATTAAATTATGTCTGGGAAGCTACAAAGAAGAATAAGACATTGTCCCTATTCAAGAAAGAAGGAAAGAAAGGAGGGAGGGAGGGAGAGAAAGAAAGGAGGGAGGGAGGGAGGGAGAAGGAGAAGAAAGAGAGAGAGAGAGAGAAAGAAAGAAAGAAAGAAAGAAAGAAAGAAAGAAAGAAAGAAAGAAAGAAAGAGAGAAAGAGAGAAAGAGAGAAAGAGAGAAAGAGAGAGAGAGAGAAAGAGAGAGAGAGAAAGAAAGAAAGAGAGAAAGAAAGAAAGAAAAAGAAAGAAAGAAAGAAAGAAAGAAAGAAAGAAAGAAAGAAAGAAAGAAAGAAAGAAAGAAAGAAAGAAAGAAAGAAAGAAAGAAAGAAAGAAAGAAAGAAAGAAAGAAAAAAGATTCCTAGGTTGGCTACAAATAATAAATTTTAAAGGCATCTTAAATTTTACCATACTCCTCCAACCATAAAAATCTGAAAAGCAAAATGGATAACAAGCTAACAAATTGATTATGGCAGAAAGACTATTTTGCTACAGTTCTGCAAGCCAGGGAACAGGGGAAGAGATGGGATTTCTAATAAAAATCAGGCCCCATAACTTCCAGACCAAATTATAAATTATAGAGTCCAAACACGGAGTCTAACAGACAGATATCAAACTGTCAGCTTTAAAACTAATAAAAAACAATATGAACATACCCAGTTACTTCCATAAGTTCTTGAAATACTTAGAGTAAGGGTGAAAATATTAAGCCAAAAATGTTACTCTAAGATAGGCCTCTTCACGTGAAAACAAAGAGAAAAGCAGTTTCTACCTCTAGTTCAACAAGTAAGTATCATTTCCTAGCAGACTTTTAAATTCTAACAATAGTAGCTCTAAAGGGGGGAAGACAATATTACGCAAAATGCTAGGCTCACAGTAACAGTTTTTGCAAACTGTGCTTCAACGACTTAGAAACGTTACTTAGAAACTACTAGGTAAATAAAAGTCCCTCCTCTTCATCTCTGGGAGCCTTGTGTGCACTTTTATAAAAAGACATGACGCTCCAGCTTGCAGATCTGTTTTGAGGATCCACAGACGTGGGCACGAGAGTGCTTTACATACGCCGTAGTGCTCCACACCGCGTTTTTCCAAATCTGCTAAGCACATCACTTGAAAGAATGGCATTTTAGTTCCCTTATTCAGACAGAGTAAGCCACTAATTTGCTCTAAAATCTTTGTGCTTGAAACAGCTTATGTTACCGAAAATGCTTTCACAAGGACATTTCCTTCTGGAATAGCAGCCAGGAAACTTCCAAGCAAATGAAACGGTCCACATCCAGGTGACCTGAAGCCCGAGACATAAAGACACACGGGCAAGTGTGAGTCACAATCCATGGCCTGCACATGCGCCTCGCTGCTACTGTAGCTTATGTGATAAATCATCAACTAGAGGAATATAAACACTGGTTACACAAACAAATTCCATTTAAGAGTTTCTTAATGAACACTTAACAAGTTACATGTGGGCTGTAAATGCCTTGCAGGCTACCTCAAAGTGTTCGCTTTCAGGGCAAAAAAAGAGAGAGAAAAAAAATGCATTAGTTCCCCTCATTTTATGATCCAATTCATCAGCACAATGCAACCACAACAACTGTCATTTGAAGGAAAACACTATTTCCAAAGGAAAAGGGGGAGGAATACATCTTCCATTGATCAGGAAATGGAGAAACTGAGGAAACGCACTTCCCTAGATTAGGACAGAAAGGAACAAAAGAACAGTGATATGTTTGTTAAGAAAAGTAATCATTTAGGAAAACTCAGAACTTTTCCACTTACCACACATGGCATCATAATCAAAGTGACACTTTTCCTTTCCTCATGGTTTGACCTTTAAAATTAGAAGGTTTTCCTCTTCAAACTTTTTCTTTATTGGCTGAGATTTAAAATACACACTTACACACACATGAAGCATTTCACTTGGAAGGAAAAAAGATGAAGGTTTCGATTTATATAATGAAAGGCTAAATAACAAAAGCCGGTAAGGCCTACAATTTTTCCACCATGACCCAGATCTGCCCACAGCACTTCCACTCTCTGATAATGAGAAGCACAGAGTCAAAATAGACAGGTCATGGGAGCAGTAAAACCAGCTTTATCAAAATATTTACCAGATGGTATCTATTTCTACCACTTCAAGGTATTTTACACTGTCGGGATGTGACAGGCAGATTCATTTATTCTGTGAATGTCCTCATGCAGAACTCTTTTGTCTACACAGACCATGATTCTGACCTCAGAGAAATGTAGGGAGCAGCCAGATCTACCCAGATGACACTAAATTGCAGCAGGTAGCCCACTGGGGAGCAGTGGGAAGGGCCACCAGGATGGAGCCAACCAGCCCACAGAAGTGCACACACCTAGAGAAAACTCCACACCTCGTTCATGTTATTTGCTGACTTGACTTTGCTTTTTGAAAAGCTTTATGTCTGTGTCTAAAAAGAAAAAAAAAAAAGTCCTCCCCTTCAAAACAAAAACAAAAAACCCTCAGCTTGAGGTCTAGAGGACCTTCGAATGAAATCTTGCAGACCAGCAACTTTGAACAACACCATCCAGCTGCCTGTTTTCTCTACGCCCTGACTTTTCCAACATGGCTGTGCTGTCCTCAGAAGATCAGCCTGAGACTGTACCGGGTGTACACAGGCCTGACAGCAGAGGTCCTTCCTCAGGCAAAACTACTTGAGTCTTTTTTGCTGGAGTGTCCCCCTCTATAAAATGCTTTCCTAACATTACCTATGTCATAGGGTTATTGAAAAGATTGCATTCATTCCCAGAAGGCAAGCAGTTGTAGCAGTGCCTGACACAAAGTAAGCATTACATCCCAGTTAGACGTCAGGGTGCAGACCTGTGTTCATTTGTCCACAGGGAATTTTCAGCATATTTTATGTGCTAGGCAATGCTTCTGATACAAAAACACAATAATTACTGATATCTGTTAAGCACCTACTACGTACCGTGCTAAGCACTTACATTTGTCTCGTCTCATGTTAGAGGGAAGAATCAAAAGGCTTGTGTTGGCTGCCCACCGTGTGCCAGACCTGCTTGCTTGTCTATGCTTAGAGGTGAGGAAGACATCCGACAGCTGGCTGACAGCCCGCTCAGAAGCAAGATCAGGTGTACACAAGTCATGTTTACGTGCTTTCCACCAGGTTCCCCATACATTCATCACATACATCATATTCATGAAGACTTGCTTTTCTACGGCACAAAGCCCTAAGAAGACTAGTGCTGTTATGGGCCGGGGAAGGGGGGGCCTAATATAGAATAGGAATTTTTTCTGGAAGGAGAAAACCTGCCTATGCATCTACAATGGAGGGTTCCAACTGACCACCTGCTGACCTCTATGTCTGCTGAGAGGCATCCTTTTGCTGCTTTTAATATGCCTATATAATATTTTTATTCTCACTCTATCATGCTGGGTAGAGTGCTATGGCATCCTAGCTCACAGCAACCTCAAACTCTTGAGCTTGAGCACGCATCTTGCTTCAGCCTCCTGAGTAGCAGAGACTAAAGAACGGGCACCACCACGTCTGGCTAGTTTTTCTCTTTTTAGTAGAGATTGGGTCTCTCTCTTGTTTAGGCTGGTCTCAAACTCCTGAGCTCAGGCATTCCACCCACCTCAGCCTCCCACAGTGCTGGGATTACAGGTGTGAGCCACTGTGCCAGGCCCTATGCAATATTTTAAAAGACAAAGCATTTAGGTTGCTGCCGTTTGGTCATAGTTCAGAAGCTTAGCACCTTAGGACAGACTCACCCTCAGCACTTCTATCAACCACAGATTTGCCTTGTCTGAATTCAGTCCCTTGGGACCCTGAGAAAACCAACGGGAAAGTTCCCAATTATGTTTGGATTTTTTTTTTTCCTTTTTTTCAGATACCAGTTTCTAGCATAATAATGACAAAGACATTGCACCCTCGTTATTGGGTGCTAGTAGCTCTGAACTGGTGGTCAGGTGCACGGAGAACAGGAGGAAGAGCAGAGACGTGTACATTGGGAAGCAGCGCCTGGCCGTGCAGAGACTCAGCAAGGAAGAGCAAAGCTGCTGAGACTGTTAATTATTACTTTTGTTTCCATTACGGGGAGTTTTCACAAAAGTTGAGATGTATGGTATTCTTTGAAAGGCGGACACAATGAGGAAAAAGGCCAAATCGAATCCACCCAAGCTGAGAACTGTGTTGTAAGGACCTCATTGACAGGCCTGGGATTCATCCCGAGGCATTTTTCACTGAAAAATATGAACAAGAAGGGCGGCGCCTGTGGCTCAAGGAGTAGGGCGCCGGTCCCATATGCCGGAGGTGGCGGGTTCAAACCTAGACCTGGCCAAAAAGAAAAATATGAACAAGAGAGTATCAGTGTGTCTTCCCTAAAAAAAAAAAAAAAGCCCAAAAGGCTAACATTGTTTCCCCCAGCTTACCTTTATCATTTCAGTTTATTGCCTGTTCAAGTTATTAGCACTTTTCCATTTTGAAAGTCTCCCACATCACCATACATGGATACATGTGTACATACCTTTTATAAATATGTGTATGTGTGTCTGCAACAGACATAAACACAAACACCTCCCCACCGGACCCCAAGGATGCAATGTGTACTCCCAGCACAGAACTGTCTTCAGCAGAGGAGGGGGCGCTGCTTCTCCAGAGGCCATGAGGGGAAAGCTAATCTCTCCACTGAATCGCCTGCAGAAATCTCTTCTACAAGGCCCACTCCTCGCCCACCGGCTCTTGATTCTGTCTCACCTTTGAACTAGCCTTGTCCAATAAGTAGTTCACAGGGTGAGTCACAGTGCCAAGGAGAGGGAGGGACACACAAGAGATGAGCTCTGCTTCCTGGGAGCTGGCGATGTCACCTACACTCCTATGACTTCCGTTGTGCTGAGGCTTGTTACATCACTACAGAAACACATACGTTTTAGAGCTCGCTCTGCCCTTGTATGAAGCAGCAACCAAAACAAACAAAAAATTGAACCCTAATTTATTTTAGAATTGACACAGTGAGAAAAACAAAGAGTGCACACTGTGAGAAAGATCTTGCTTATGTAATAAAATTCTTCATATCCAGATTAAATTTTTAAATTGGAGTTTCATGAATGAACAACCAATGGGATTAAGATGGGAAAGTAGGGCTGCTTAACAGTTGATGAAATTCACCATCAATAGCAGTGGCGGCGCCTCAAGTTCACATCACTGCTCTGCCACTTCAATGCCCGTGTTTCCTGGGGTGAGCTGTTTAGTCTTTCTGCTACTCAAGTTCTTCATCTGTACAATGTGGACAGGAAAAACACTTACCCCAACTACTGTAGTAATGATTCAGCATGTCGAAGCCTGCCAAGGGCTCAGCACAGTGCCTAGCTTAAAATGAGGTTCAAAACAGAGCTGTAATTATGATTAACATTATTAAGATTCCTTACATAATGTCAGAGTACATGATCCTTTTTATAGTCTGTAAAACGATTTTTTATAATTTGTCAGTATGCAACATCCTTTAAAGAAATATTTTTACAGGATTTTTTCAAACCATCAGCGTAGGTTAGAAGGCTAACAGTGGCCCTTAGGGAAGAAATTGAGCAAGTCCAATTCATTATACAGAATTTATCTGCAAAAGTTATTGTTCATGCAGACTGCAGGTTCCAGTTACAGTAAAAGCATCTCTGTTTTTAACTTAGAGACTTCCCTTGATGTGAACTGTGAAGTTACAGTTTTTCCTAACAGGCCGTGTTATTAAAGTGGAACAATGCAACTCATCACTCAGGACTCGGTGGAAAAAGTAACTATGGTCAAATGTACTGTAGGCCCCCCTAAAATAGGAAGAAAAATAAATTCTTAAAAAACAAGGATACCGGGCGGCGCCTGTGGCTCAGTCAGTAAGGCGCCAGCCCCATATACCGAGGGTGACGGGTTCAAACCCAGCCCCGGCCAAACTGCAACCAAAAAAAAATAGCCGGACGTTGTGGCTATTAGCCTGTAGCCTGTAGTCCCAGCTACTCGGGAGGCTGAGGCAAGAGAATCGCTTAAGCCCAGGAGTTGGAGGTTGCTGTGAGCTATGTGAGGCCACGGCACTCTACCGAGGGCCATAAAGTGAGACCCTGTCTCTACAAAAAAAAAAAAAAAAAAAAAAAAAAACAAGGATACCACTTTATGTAAATAAAAGCTAAGGGGAGATGACATGGGATGGGTTTGTGCTGCGTCACGCGTGTATCATGTACGTGTGATAAGAAGGAAGGTAGAGACGGTTTTATTCTTGGCTTCAAATGTACTTTTTGTGTGATGTTCTTGGAGGAGCAACTTCTTGCTTTATCCTTAGAAAAGTCCCAAACAGTATCAAAGTTAACTTAAACTTCATCCTATCCCTAAAGTAATATGAAACCATGACTGAGAAAAATACAAGGCATTGTGAACGTGAACAAACCAAAAAACCTTGACAATGGCCTTGACAATGGCATGCCTTTCACTCAGAGGAATTTTTCTCTTCTCTGGCCAACCTCTCCCAATGTGGGGGAAAGGAAAATGAATTTTTAACAGAGCAGATGAGAAAACACTACAATGAGGGGTGGACATTACTCAGAGAGGTATAGCATGATAATCTCTGTGGTAAAGCGTTTTTTATACTCATAAGCTAATACATTAGTCATTCTAGAGAACTGGCTAGTTGCAAGAATCTGAACTCTAAGACTCCCAAGTCCTGTTTCTAGCCTCTCTGGCTTTTCCTGCCCCTATACAGTTATTTTTCGGTTACTAACCCAAGAAAAGTGTTAAGTGTGTTGACCTCACTTCTCTGTGAGTCACGGGTCACACGGCTTTCAGAGTTATAAGTAGAAAGGTAGACAGGAAGTCTGAGGAGTACTGGTTCCTGGTTGTCAGGATAATTACCACTGATCTCTAAGTTCCACCAATGCCATTTCAGGATTCAGGGGGAACTTAAGTCAAATACAGGTGCCACTGTAACTCTATATGACCTTTGGGTGTACCTGGCCTTCTGGGTGAGGGTTGAATTTCTATGCCACTGACAAGCAGTGACATTGAAATGGCTGATGCAGTCTCTCTTACACAGCTAAAGGCCATGCTGTGCTGCTAAAGCTGACTGCTACCTTCAGGCTTAAGAAGAAAGACTGGTTATAGAGCCAGGCAGCTCTGGGTCACAACCTTGGCTCCATCACATACGTGCTGGTTGCATGACATCATGCACAATTGCTCTAGGCTGAAATACTCCTGGCTCTCAGGGCGTAGTTAGGTTTAATATCATTGAAATAGGTGCAGCTGGCAACAGACAATGAATGCAACTTCTTTCCTTCTAGTAGCACCCCCATGACGCCCCGCTGTCACCTGATGCCAACATACCCTGATTCTATGGTTTCTTTTAACTTTAAATGACAAGATGCCCATCTAGGAATTGTTTAAACTGTTCTTCTTAGAAGACTGCTTCCACATGCCTGGTGAATACAGCCCTGTTTGGGCTCATTGTGAAATAACTGCATTTATCTCCTGACACTTTCTATTTTTTCACATGGCTGACTCAAGAAAGCTTTAGAAATTATTGGTGTCAATTTTACTTAAATCATTGGGTTCTCTGTTTTCCCCTGATTGTTCCCAATGAGTAAATATATAGAAACATTCTTTACAAATTCAAGGTATGCCATCATCAATACTGTTATGATGATATCAATTCCCTTAATAAGATAAATGTAGCAAATTGAGACCCCACACTAACTTCATAATTTCATGTTCTTCCAAAGAACCTTTCTCGTAAAAAATTTCTTCACTTGGGAGACGTCTTTTCTAGCCAAGGTGTCTTGTGTGACATTCATCCTGGGCAAACAAACAAGCTGATTGTTCTGGGTGACTAAGAAACCACACATTGTACATCGATGGCCCCACAGTGAAAGTGTGAGGTTCCCAAATCAAAGGAGATGGCAGTTTCATTCTACTCTGGTCTTTAGGACTTTTCTAAAAATATTAAAACCAAAGTTTTAATAGAGTAGAATAGAGACTTTACCTCTTTCATGTTTACATGGATGGAGCTGGAACATATTCTTCTTAGTAAAGTATGTCAAGAATGGAAGAAAAAGTACCCAATGTACCCAGACCTACTATGAAACTAAATTAGGGTTTGCACATGAAAGCTATAACCCAGTTACAACCTAAGAATAGGGGGAAGGGGGAAAGGGAGGGGAGGGAGGGGGGAGGTGGGTAGAGGGAAGGGGATTGGTGGGATTACACCAGCGGTGCATCTTACAAGGGTATATGTGAAACTTGGTAAATGGTCTGTAAAGCTAATGAATGATGCTCCATGATCATATCAATGTACACAGCTATGATTTAATAAAAATAAATAAAAATATTAAAACTTTGGAAAAGGTTTTTCCTTGAGATTAAAAAAAGAAAGAAAGAAACCAAGCACAGGAGAAAAGAGACATGTCACAGGTATCATGGGGAACAGACTTAGTGGCGTAGCTTCCAGAAGACTGATACGTAGGCCCAAATGTCATATGTTTGGAATAAGGACAGTGGTGTCCTCTCTCACTCTGCCCAGGTGAGTCCTTATCCAGAGCATGGAGTGAGGACAAGGAATACGGAGGGAGAACGCAAAACAACAGGAGAAGGATTTGAAACCCAGAGCTCTGCATCACGGACTTCCCCATTCCCTTCTCCGCCAAGGCCAGGCATGTCTCCACGGTGGGGTCTTTTACATCCCTCCCTTTTATCATCCCCACTTCTGCCCCTTGCAGCCCCTGTGCTAGTTTTAGCCCCTCTTAGCACTTACTCAGTTATCCCAACACTTTCTCCTTCCTCAGGTCCCTCTCTCTGCCAATCCTGCCTCCCCTCCCACCACCAAATGGGGGATTTAGGGCTAGGCAGCCTGGGTGGGGGTTAATTCTGGTTCTTCCCCTTGTGTGTGTGTGTGTGTGTGTGTGTGTTCCTGAGTAAATTACTGAAATTCTCTGTGCTTCCGTCTCTGTAGGGTGGAATTCTATTTACTCCATGGGATTCTTGAGAAAATGAAAGCTAATAATATACAGAAGCCCTACAACAGAACCTTGCACGCAGTGAGAGCCTGGTAACTACCAGTTGTCTGCGGCTCCCGTGGCTTAGAGACTGGAGGTCAGACCACAGATCCTGGCTCTCCTGCCCATCCTTGCTCAGCTCCACCCAACCTTCCTCGCACTCAATGCTTCACACATGCACTGCAGCCATGTACATCAGGGTTCCTGGCACTAATGAAAACCTGCAGGACATTTTCCCATCTCTTGTTTAGGCTCTAATTCCCACTCCCAGTTAAAGGCCCATCTTCCCCAAAGTGTCTTTTAAAATACTGCATCCTCTTCAAGGCTTGGATCAAACGACATGTGATCCAGAAATATACTCCCAGTAACCTCATTTGGAAAAATAATCTCAACCTCTATGTTCTGCTGGCTCTTTTTAACCCTGTGATCGACATCGTCACATACACTTTTGCATTATCAGAGTTGGGGTGGGGGGATATCTACATAAGGAGGAGTCACCAAAAACTGCCCCAGACCACATTCTGTGATGCTTCTTAGTGGGGAATATGCCAAGGATTTATCTCTTCAGAAACAAAGAGTGAAGGAAGAAAACAAAGATGACCTGTGCAAAGGCTCTGTGTGCTGCAATCTGAAATAGTAAACATCCCAAGCACAGAAGGGGAGGGCAACCCACCAGGGAGTGGTGGGGACCCGTGGCTCACACAGGAGAAGGACGTCGGGGCCACACCAGAATCACTCACCTCTGCAACGCTGAACTCCTCTCAGTGGAGCGATTTAGTGATAAATTTCCACTCAAGTGAAAACAACAGTTTCATTCAGTATTTACACCATCTTACATTTTACATTCATTGAACCATAAAAGAATATATCTCCTCATTTAATCTCTCATCTTGCGATCTTTCTTTCTGAAAGCATAGCTAGGATTAGCTGGTGCTGAATGTTGGAATCCCTACATCTCGTAGGTCACTCGAGCCACTATAAAGGCAAAATGGGATGCCCTAGCCAGTTTCCATCCTAATGACCTGCAATGGTGCAATCTGCTAACATGTTGAAAGAAACAGATGTTAGAAGCTGTGGTAACTTCATGCAGCCAGTCAGGAAATAACTGCCTTAATGCACTTCTAAATTATTCCAGTCCATTTCTGAATTTAGAGTTTTACGAACAATTGGAAATGATAGGATCTGTTATAAAAACTTTAGTTCTGGTCATTACTCTCCAGGGTGATAAAGTGTGTTCCACTTGGAGGCGAGCGGAGTGGGGGTGGTTACTCTACAATCATTGCAAATCTTAAACATCATGTCTGGATAACAATAGTGTGTCATGATGTCAGAGGCAAAGTACTGGCTTTGTGTTTATGGACAAAACGAAGTGTTCCACGCTATTTCATCTACAGTCTGTACTCAATCCCTGGAGTTTTTAGAAAATCAAAAATAAAAAGTAATCCATAATTTTAAAACAGCAAAACATAGTCTAAGCTCTAAGGCAGTCTCTGATAATTTGAATTCAGGGGTACCAGGCCAAGCACAACTTTTTCCACCCACACCACTGCATCTTTACACAGTAGGAAGCCGATTTGTCAGATGGCCTGATAAATGAGCCAGGGATTAATTCAGTCTGCAGGTTCACCAAGTGGAAGACAAACATTTGCACTTCATTCAGCCCTGGATAATCCAAAAGTTATACTGCTCTAAAAAGATAATCCGTTAAGCATAATTGCTCAAGTGTCTGTCCACTTGGGGAAGAATTTATCAGGAGGCTCTCAGAGGAAAATAACCCAAATGATGCTTCAGTAGACATCAAGCTTACCCTGCAGAACGAAGAGGGCCCTGCCAAGGAGCCCACACCAGAGACAAGGTTACACGCAGATTGATGAAGCAAAGAGACCACACTCAGAAGAGGATCCCACCATGGCTTCTAACCTCTTCTCAGGCTTTGGGTCTCATTTTACCAACACTGAACTCTCCTAGACATTTACAATGATCGATAGCCTTTATCTGAAGCTCAGCCAAAGATAATTACATAGTCGTCAAGTTTTATTTCTGTTAGACTCCTCGGGAATTTACCGAGTCTGCACTGAACTTTGGACAAAAATGACTTGGTTTGTTTTGTCACAGAGGCATCAGAATCATACATTTCCGTCATTAGATCCTCACAAACCATGAAAGACCAATATTAAAGGTTGTACCTACTAAAAATGAGAACCTATATAACAGTTCTAAATAAGATACATTTTCTTCTTTGATTTTTGAAGGCTGATGGAAGTATCATGCGAATACCCAAAAGTCCATAATTTATGGATTCACATAGGAGGGGAAAAGTATCCCTTGATAATAGTGTTAGAAAGTGTACCATGAACAGACAGCAGAATGCAGAATGTAGTTTTGGTAGTAATTTGAGTTGATCGTGGGCTAACAAAGAGACACGTCAGGTGACATCCTTGCATTAATATGAGACAACAGAGACAGCCGGAGGAAAACGACAAACTCCTGGGCTGGGGCGGACAAGAAAATGCTCCACGGAGGTCAGTGGTATTAGTGCTGTATAAAGTGGCTGAGATCCAAGCAAGGGATATAACCAGGAAAATTCATATTGTCTTTTCTCCATATACCTCCCAGGACTTTGTTTCAACCCTTTGAACCTGATGTTGAACGCAGCATCAGTCAGCCCCTGCCTTCTGCCATTCCAGCCGCCTTTGTCCACTGTCAGCTGCGCGCTCACATCCTGCGTCCCAGTAGAACAATGCTCTGAAACACTGCCATCTGGTGGGCGCTCCGGGAAAGTCGGGCACTAGATAGCAAACGCCAGCCACTCGAGGGAGACCACTTGGAATAAATCAATATTCATTGACAATGACGAGTAATTGATTGGACCAATAATTTTGTGACCTGGTAAGATCGTTTCTTTCTTCTGCCTTCTCTTTCTGGCATTTCTTGTCCTCTTCAAAGAAATAAAAGGCAAGTCTCACTCAAAAAAAAAAAAAAAAAGAAAGCAAGTTTCCACAAGTGGGAGTTTCAGGAATGAAGAAGTTAAAACCCACTCAAGTGTAACTCGTCCAAGGCTATTCATCTAACAAGGGGAATTCATTTAAAATAAAATTCACACTGAGATAACGCCAGAAAGGCTATGTTAACCACTGTGATAAAAATGTGTCAAATGGTTTATGAAGCGAGTGTATGATGCCCCATGATCATACTAATGTATACAGTTATGATTTAATAAAAAAAAGAAAGAAAAAAAAAGAAAAGAAAATTCACTTTAAAAAACTGCACTATTTCCAAAGTGCAAAGCCCAGGTACTGTTCTGGAAAAGACAGCATAGTAACAAAGAAAACATAGAAACAAGAAGACGTCTGCCCCCGGTGGACACTCAGAAGAGATTTCTTATCTGGGAGATGAATTCTGCATGTGGTATTTCAGCAAAGAGGCAATACCCATCCCTTTTTATTTGGGAACTGTTCAAACACACGAAAGAACTAAATAAATAGTATCATCAAGCACCTGTATCCTGCTTCCCTTAAATTCACCACCTGTTAATTGATTGTTTCTTTCTCTAATTTGATCCATTTTTTCCTTCTGAAAGTTGCAGTCATCGTAAGACCGCACTGTGAAATAATTTACCATCTACTTCCCAAGAATAAGGACATTCTTCTACATAACTACAATATTGACAGCACACTTAGGATAATGAACATGAAGTTCACACATTGCATAATATAGAGTCCATATTTTGACTGTTTTCAATTGTTTCCAAAATTGTCTTTTACAATTTTTCTTTTTCCTGATCCAAGATCTACTCAAGTTTCCCATATTGCCTTTAGTTTTATGTCCCATCAGTCTCTTTAAATCTAGGACAGCCTTTCCCCACCATAGTTTTTGTTCTTCATGACATTGATGGGTCTGGAAAACCCAGACAGCTGTTTTTACTGTGCTCCAAACTCTGGGTTTGTTCTCACACTTTGACTTCAGAAGACAATGTCAACTGATGCCATCTTTGCTCATATTTGCACTGATTTTCATAAAACATGAAAAAGTACTTTTTCAGTGGCTTTTTACAATGAGTAGTGGAGTCCCTTTTATCTCTTTAAAAAACTTGCCCTACCCCCCCGCACCCCCCCCTCCACACACACACACACCCCACGTTTTAGGTCATCTACTGCCTTCGTATTAGAATTGAGTACATTGGACACCACTTGGGAGCAGGACAGAAATGCAAGAGGGACTTTACCAAACACATGTCATCAGTGTAAACCTCATTCTTCGTGCCCTCAATGAGTCCCAAACAATAAAAACTTCAATTAAATTTTAAAATAAAATAAAAACTCAGCCTATGTAAAACCTCCAGGGATCAACTCAGACGTCCTGGGACTTCCTGGGGAAACATGATGGGAGAGAACAGCCTTACTCCTGGTTGGCAGCTACCATCAGAGGCTCCACTTTCTTCTGAACCACACAAGTAGAAATTAAAAGTTTATTTCCAGGGCGGCACCTGTGGCTCAAGGAGTAGGGCGCTGGTCCCATATGCCGGAGGTGGTGGGTTCAAACCCACCCCTGGCCAAAAACCACAAAAAAAAAAAGTTTATTTCCAAAAAGAAATAAAATAAAAGTTTATTTTCCTATTTTCAGTCTCTTGTTCACAGAAGTTTTGGTCAAAACTTGTTTTTAAGGAAAAGAATGCTAACATGGTCAAAGAATGCTAAAACCCTCTGAAGTCTATAAAGCTTCAAAAATGAACCCTGCTTGTTTTATATCCTTTCCCACCTTCTCAGGCATAATCATTTGCATCTGAGAAGGAGAGCTCTTTTCCTGCAAAGAAAGCATGGTCATATTTTCCATTATTGTGAAACTGTGGATCTTCCACAGCCAGGTATCCCACCATCCAGGCTCAACTCTTTCAGACTCCGATCTGTACTCACGTGCATTGCAGTTTAAGGTTTTACATAAAATAAGAACCTGATAGATGTCTTCAGTTATTTTATTAGCCCATTATTCTGGAATATAAAACTTACTAATGTAAAGAAACCCCAGATGCTGTTCCATTCCCAATACTCTATCTGCCCAGTCCCCCTCAGACTGTCCAGCCAACATCTGATGCCCGTATGTAAGAGACAGACTGCGGTGGCCCCAGAGGCACCCTGTTTAACCAGGGAGAGTAGCACCTCCTTGTACGTGGTGTCCCCCAAGCCAAGAGCTGGTCTCATCTCTGCTTAGTGTCCAGTTCCTCTGTAACATTTGAGTACCAGACAATGATAATCTGGGCATTCCTGACTGCCTCTTTGCCATGGAACTAAAAAATTTCACAACAGCACTAAACCATTTTCCCACACCAAGAATAAGACAGCCTACAAACTCATCAGAAAACAGACAAAAAAGCTAAAGTGATGAGCTATGGATCAGAGTTAAATATCCCTGAAATTCCAGCACTATTAAGAGCTAGGTGAGCGATCTTAGGAAAGTTATTACCTTTCTATGTGAGTTTTCTCATCTTTGAAATAGCAATAACAGGTACCTTGTGTCATAGGATGTTTATGTAGCTCTGTGAGATAATGCATAGAAAATGCTTCAGTTTTAAGGCTCCTTCAAACATCCCAGCAGGCTCAATATGCTGATTCCAATGTGTATCAACCATTTAAAAGGTGCCTCCTAAGACTCTGTAAATCTCATTGATTAGTGAGTTACTATTAGGAAAAATGAAGAGGAGGATTAGACAAGACTTTTTGGGAATTTGAAGACAGTAGTGAAAAAAGTCTCCATGGCTGATAAAAATTGTTACTTCATGATGAAAAAAATTAAAAGTCCATAGTAGAGGGCATTTTTCAGGAGCATTTAGCAGAGGTCATTGCCAAGGCAGGGAAAGTTTTAGCAAACTGGCTCTACCTCACAGGATAAAGAACTATTTGGCTGGGAGCTGCAGGATTTCCTGACCATGCTGTGCCGAACATTTGGCCTCAGCCGACAGAAGGATATAGCCCTATGTCCTAGCCAAAATGACAGAGGGGACCACTCCTTCTCTCTCTCCTCTTTCAGAAGTGAATTTGGTTCAATTGGCGGGACTGGGTGTAAGAATTTGCTGTAGGCAAGAGAAAGGCAAATACAGGGTTAGCAGCGGCTCCCCCAGCTTCTGAGCACTTGACAAACATCTCTCAACCCCAGCACATCCTCTCCAAAGTCCACCCTGGCGTCCCCTCCTCCTCAGCTCTTCATTTCAATCTGTGACTGTCAACTGATTGGAGTGGCCCCGTGAGTTGATGTCTACTTTTCTCCTCTCAGGTCGCCTTCCTTCTGGGTGTTAATTCACAGGGATCGGACCCTTTCAGAAGTCAATCCCTTTGATGTGTTCCATTATGGAAACAGGGAGGTCCTGTTATTATTAACTTCACCTTTATTCCTTCGAGAAGAATGAGAATGAAAAACAACCACATAACAAGAGCTAACGCACACGAGCCTACTATGCGCCAAGACTATCCAAACGCCTTGTGTATCACATCATTTAATCCTCACAGCAAGGCTATCAGGTAGATCGCATTGTTATCCACACTACACACATCAGGAAAAGTGCAGCTTTGCATAGCTAAGAAATGGCAAAATTTGTGTAGACTCTGTGCAGTGGGGCCTATGTAATTAAACACCGTCCTATCCTGTCTCTAAGGCCCATTCATTCCCTCTGTAAGCACATCATTTAAGACTGTACACATCGGCACTGAAGCACATACACACATAAATCCTATTTCTATACCTTTATGAGTTTGATTGATAATGCTTGTCACAGTGCTCTATTATTTCATAAGCATATTCCACATGTTCGTATTTTAATATCAGGAAAATTTCTCTACCGCCCATGGTTCCTTTGTGTTAATCGCCTGCACTGAGCTGCAGCAGGCGGTTCCACTGTTCATCTACTTCAGAACTATTAGACTGATGCCATTTTTACTTTTTCGCTATGAATTTCCCTAAATTAATACATGCACAGATTGCTTTCTTTTTTTAAAATGAAAACTGAGAAAGCTGTTTTTCAAAATATAAAAATATTTCAAATATCCTCAAAAATACTCAAATGTCACAACCTTGGACCTTCTTGAAAAGAAGAGCCATTGACATGTTTGTCATTTGACTTAGAAATAATAAACATCAACACATTGGCAGTAGATAAAGAAAAGAAAAGCTTATTTTTCTTTAAAAAAAAAAAAAGGTGAGTCAAGATGTTAGGTTAATATAATTGCTCACATATGTCCTTTGAGCAGAAGCTCCAGACATTGAAATAAACAAAGTATGTTTATGCCACCGATGACAGACTCAAATAATGAAAATGGGGTATTTATTTAAAACTACTCCACATTTAAGATCATTTACAAATAAGACATAAAATGTGCTGTGTGCAATGGCTATACATCACATTTTTTAGGAGAAAACACAGTGCATGCTAAAAATATAAATAAACATTACACATTTTTTAAGAAAGGAAAACATTGTATTCAAATTATAATACTCAATACATACAAATAACAAAATATGAATACAAGTCACATTGAGCACCCCATGTAATTGCAGAAGTTAAATATGACTTGAGTATTACACGTATTACAAATTTAATACATTTTTTTTCCTTTCTTAAAATGTGTATATATTTTTTGGCAACTTCTGTATCTATAAGCTTCTTCCATGTGCAGTTGATGGGATCAAAATGGATCTAATTCAGCAGTGAATTCAGAGCCGCAGCTTCTGTAACCACTATGAGAGAGCCACAGCCCAGGGATTTTATTTTCTAATTGGTTTCTTAAAACACAACTTTATTAACCTGTTTTATATATAACTGTATATACAAATACATACAGATATATATCCAAAAGCACACTTATCAAAAGCACTTTCATTTTGGCTAAATGTTGGTTCGTCATATATTCCACACACTTAGACTGATTGGCCAGTATTTTTAAAAGTCGGTTTCATGTGTGCCCCTTACCTGCCTCCCACAGGTGCCACCAGTGCCAGAGCTGGTTACTTCCCAGAAAGATGTCCACATCCATCCTGCTCTCAGGGCAGGAGGCAATTCCTTGCACAAAAGTTACTTTGTGCTGCATCACACGTCCCTGTCATTCTGTTCCCATTTAGATTAGACCACGGATGGAGCTCCTCTCTAATGGCAAATATTCTTATAGCCACGTGGGCAATTACTAGCTAAAGGGATCAGATCTTCCCCAGGAATTTGGCCTCAAGACACTCAGAGACACTGGTGCACAGGTAGCAGTTGAAGCAGAAGAGACCAAGGCACAGTGGCCATTACCAAGACACTGGGGCTCCAGGACAATGACTAAATATCTCTGCTATTCTGGGGGGGAAAAAACACATAACCTGTGTTTTCCTAGAGGGCCCTGTCTTCAGTCCTCAGGTTCCCAAACTCAGAATAATCTTTAAAGCCTGGCTGTGCTGCCATCCTCTCCTCTGGTGTACGTGGTCCTCATGAACTCCATCCTCTCTATTTCCGTGTAAGTGAGCCTGACTGACACGGACCTGACAGCCACAAAGGGGTCTCCATTTTATACATAAAGAACATGCGGCTCAGAAAAGTTAAGGGACTTCTAAGGTCAAACAGTGAATTACCCAGGGCTGGGCCTTCACCTCTCTTGCGTTGGATGAGGAATCTGGAAGTGAAGCACTGTTTTAGCTCCTCTGAGATCTTTAATGCTAAGACTTTCAACATGTACCAGCCATTATTACCAGCAAACATATAACTGATAATCTGAAGACTCGGGATTCAAATCCAGATTGGAAACTGTTTTGTGGGTGCCATAAAAAACCAATAGTGCTACCCCAAAAGGAGGCTGCTAAGAGAAGGTGATGTTGGGGAATGGTCTTGAAACATGAGAAGGCTCAGAGAACAGGGGAAGCAAGGCGAGTGCTCCCTTCGCCAGGGTTTTTCTAGTGAGAAAATTCTAGTGAGTTTTGCTGAAAGAATAATGTTTATTTCACAGAATTTCTAGAAGGGCTTGAGAAACAACTTCAAGTTATGATGTGAGGGGGAAAATTCCCAAAGATCCCACCCCAGAGCTGGAAGCTGCTGCAGCCACACTCTGGGTACGTAGCTTAACCCCGGGAAGTTCCCCACGCGGCAGGCAGACGCTGCACAGCCCCTGCCACCCAGATTCCGAATCCTGCTTCAGCCCCTGCGGGCGCCGTGAACACCCTGTAGACCCACATGCCTGCCTGATTCCTGAATCAGATGCATTCCTGCTGGCTGCTGGGAAGGGGGTATCTGTAAGGGTTGGCAGGTTCTCCTACCCACGAGGAATCATGAGACGAGAAATGCCTTGACTATAAGAATAGCACATGGCCCGAAAGAATCATAAATATTCTCCAGAGGCACATAGGCGTGATAGTAGAGATCGTGTTTGGGGAATAGCAAACATTTTGGCATCCCTGAGTTTAAGATGAGAGATGCTATGAGGTGGGTTTTATGCTTCAAGGCTATAAGGAAAAGAGTTAAGTTTTACATGTGAAAGGGTTTGGACTTACTACGAAGGTAATTGGGAGCCCTAAGGATAGTCTTAAGAAAATGAGTCCAGTGAGAATTTTTAATTTTAGTAACACTATGAAATCTGGGCCTGGGGACGTGACCGTGACAGAGGAATAGGAACGTGAGAGCCACCAAATGGCCACTGCTCTGGAGGGAGCAGGTGAGCTGTAGGTGACCAGTCAGGAGGTAGGTCAGTCACAGTCAGCAATGCTGATTCACCGCTCGTTATTCACAGTCATTACGAAAATTTTGAGATACACAAAAATCAAGAAACATAAAATCCATGCAGACAAGAACAAGTGAAGGCCTCCCAGCAACACCAATAATCTGGGCAAGATGAAGCTTGCATGGGTGAATCAGAAAAGATGCTGTCGACTGTGTTTCTTGGAAGTGAAATAATGGACCACAACACAATCTGTCTCAAAACT
This sequence comes from Nycticebus coucang, assembly GCF_027406575.1. Taxonomy (NCBI): domain Eukaryota; kingdom Metazoa; phylum Chordata; class Mammalia; order Primates; family Lorisidae; genus Nycticebus; species Nycticebus coucang. Next base: position 183,670,207 of record NC_069780.1, read on the forward strand.
TTTATAGTGACCTATGTCTGCCAGGCAGCCCTGCTCTCAAGATATTTACGGTACTGTGGAGCAGACAGCAGCCATGATGACACATTCCACAGTGGGACAGGCACAGTGAACAGCAGGAACAGAGGCACAGCAGTCTATCATGGCCTTGGAGGCCAAGGTCTGACCTGCCAGAGGAGAGAATGTCCAACACGGGTTGGAAATTTTCTCATCTCACTGTTAGGTGAAGGTTTTCAATGCAAAGGGGGAAACATTCTACAAACAACCAACCAGGACTGAGAGCATGTGATACCTTCAGAGGGAAAGTAGAACAGAGTTCAGAGTGAGAAGTGAAGACAGATGCTTCCAGCTATTGGAAATGAGGGTGTGTAGAGAACAAACAGGGGTAAGGGGAGTACAGGCTGCTCACTCAGCAGCACTGAGATGAAAACTAGAACCCCGCAGGGGAGATCCACGCAGCCCTGTGAGAGGAGGACCCACAAATCTGTGTGGTTTTCATCCATCAACAGATGTGTGGATAAACCAGGGGCAGTGTATGCACACAATGGATTCTTATTTGGTCTTAAAAAGGAATGAAATTCTGATACATGCTACCATGTGGATGAATCTTAGAGACATTATGCTGAGTGAAATTACCCAATCACAAAAGGATATTTTATGATTCTACCTATATAGGGCACCTGTAATAGAAAAACGCATAGAAACAGAAAATAGAATAGTGGCTGCCAGAAGCCAGGGAGAAAGACTTTTGGGGACAATAATGTGTAATGGGTACAAAGTTTTCTGTTGGGAGGATGAGAAAGTTCTGAAAATGGAAATAGAGGTAATGGTTGCACATTGTAGATGAATGTAATTTTATGTTCTCTACATTTTACCAAAGTTTTCTTTAACAAGGGAACAGGAGAAGTCAACAAAATGCATATCAGAAAAGCAAACGTGTCATAACCCCAAGGAAAGGGTGGTCTAGCAGGGAGTGGGCATCAGAGTCAGCCTCTGCTGAGCGGTCAGGGAGGGGAGCCATTGGACTCAGACACCAGAGAGTCCTCTCAGTCTTTGGGGGAGAGAGTCTCCATGGGGTGGAGAGGCAGGTGACGTGTGGCAGTGAGGGAGGAGTGCATGACAGGCAAGCAGTGAATAGGAGAGGGCAGATAGGTTCCTACGTACAGGAGGTGGAAGACGAGGAGCTGGGGGGAAGTGGGGACTTGAAAGAGTGTTAACTGCTGAAGGAAAAAGCCACTTGAGAGAGGAAAGTAGAAAGTGCTGGGCTGAGAAGACCAGGGTGGAACCCAATACATCTAAGGAGGTGGAAGGATGACAGCCAAAGCCCTAAGGACACCCTGGTCCTCAGATGGACCAGGGATGGAGACCAGAGTGGTCACAGAGGGTCCACAGAGACTGAGGACCCTTTTGAGCTGAACACCATGAAACTGCTATGAGATGGCCCAGGGGAGAGAAAATGATGACGGAGGTAAACGTCACGGGAAAGAAAGTTAGCAGTTGTCAATACAGGTGTCGCGAACCCTAACCTTGCTCCAAAGAGAAGAAAGACAGAGGCGGGGAGGGGAGGGGAGGAGAAGAAAAGCGGGAGGGAAAAAGAAATACCAGGGTGTAATTTTGTTATCCTTTTCAATTACTTTCTCAAGACTGAGAGCAGCTAAAATCTTTATCTTCACAGAAACAGCCAGGCTGACATTCCTGGGTGTCTAGCATTCACTCAATCGCAACTGAGAGTCCAATTTGCAAAAAGATAGCTGATGAAATGTCAGCAAATTGATTCAGCAACCACCGCTGCCCAATGTTTTTTCTTTCTCCTTGTTCAGTTGCCTTTTCAATGAACATTTCTTTCCAGCGTAGCTGCTGAGTGGACACTGTGAGAATCATCTATCTCTCTTCCCAGGTGTTTCTTGGCCAGGAGAAGAGCTCACTCCTGGATCTTGAGATCTGGCTGACAATTATCTACATTTGCAATCCTCCAGCCACATCAGGATGTTTTCTCTCTAAAGAAAGAATACATAAAGTATACAGGAGAACCTCCATAGCTGACCACCTCCCTGCCCTGACCACCTCCTTAAGCTGACCCAATCTTCATAGGCCAGACATGCACCACGTCTACATATCAGTACAGTAGGCCTGGTCCCTTACGTTGACCACCTCTGTATGTTGACCAGTCCCTTACAGTCCTTTGAGTGGTCAACTGTATATAGACAGAGGTTCTACTGTATATAGACAGATGCACAAAGAGAAAAATACAGATATAAAAGGACATACAAAAAGTATCTTTATGTATAAATCCCTTTATGTAACTATATTCTTTTTCCTTTTATGTCTATGTATGTGTATGAACCTATCATATGTGTGTATGTATGTGTATTATGTATCATGCATATATATGTGTGTACATGTACATATAGTCTATTACAGGTCAGTTCACCAGAACTGAGACTAAGCATTTAAAGGAAACTGTATAAAATTTCTGAAACAGACATCAAAATAGCAGCATATTTACAGCCAAGATTCTAATGTTTTAGATTCTAATCTAACGCATACAGCCCATGCATGTCTGCCCTAAGGCGCTTTGCCACATAAAATTATCATTTACATAAGCATTTGATAAGCTCGTCACCTCTCTGACTCTCAAAAAAAGGTGGCTATGTCAGCTGATTCCATTTAAATTTCTGTTCTAGAAAGCACAGTAAACTGTAGAATTGCATGACTGCTAATCAGCCAGGGTTTTTTTATTTTCCCCAAAGATTGCCAGCAGGGCTTTGGAAGAACAAGCTCCTCAAGTTTGTGAGACATGAGGATAAGGCCAGGCTGGTAGATTTCCTTCAAATTCTAAGCACATGCCAACATGTAGCACATTTCTTAACAAAGAAGGGTGCCAAGGCTAACAAAATGGACTCTTTGTTGGACTCAGAGGCTACAACGGTTGGCTTTTTAAATACACCATGAAGCTGTTGCATCGGCTCCGGCACCCAAGAGAAGCAGTCTCAGCCAGGATCACGTCCTGTTCTCTAATTACTGTTTTAGAAATTCAAGTCATCTGCTGTAGAGAATAATATTAAAATTTCTACATTATTTCTGACTTCAAGAAGTCAGGGAGGTTGAAAGTGCTCAAGGCCAACAATTGTCAATGTGCAATCTCAACTTAAAATCCTGACCTGCTTTGATGTAGCACTCAGTACCTCCTCTCCTTAAATCTAAAGCTCAGGGTTCTTCGTTCTTCCTAAGGCTTCATTTTTAGGTTAGACAGTAAAGGTGGCAACAAGAGTGAGAGTAGAGTCCGATTAGGAAGGAAGCATTGGAATACTAATCAGCCCACATAACAATTGTATTATATCCATGTCATGTAGAGTTTAAATATGTTACATATGCTATACACAAAGCCACCCACCTCTAGATCAGATTGTCTCTTTCAAGAGCTCAAAATCAAGTAAATACCACTCCTACTCATGACGCCCAAATTTCTTAATTCCAAAGTAATTGCAGCTTTTCACAGTGGCCCAGTGTTGTGTTGATTTTGCAACCAATGTAACTGGAAAATAAATTACTCAGAAGTTGTTATTTGGTTCCTAAGTGCTCTGTAGATTGTCCATGGGCCTCAGCTCCTTTATTTCCAACCTAGCCTCATTTTTCATCATCCAGGCTAATGTATTGCCATTTTCACTACAGACAATTTTTTTGCCTTTGTGGATAAATAGATTTATAATCCTACTCAAAAGTGTCATGCCGTATTTATACTATTTGTATCTTCCTCTTCATTTTTTTTTAACACTGTAATGTATCTTTTTTTGTGAGACCATCCTACTCACCCTTCCTCGACAGCTAAGTTAATGATTGTCAAGCTAACGTTCACCAGGAAGGTTAAAATATCAGGCTTTCCCCGATACTTTAAAAAATAATTTTCTGGAAAACCTTTGATTGACAGTGGTAAATGTCTGAGTCAATATTGACAGTGGAGATATCTTTCAAAAGGATCTAAAACACAAAATTAAAGTGAAACTGTATCATCAGCACAAAGATCCTTCTTTCATGCCATCACCATGGCCTTGGGGGTGGGGGCAGGGAACATCTATCATGAAAGTAACTGGAATCAATGAGGCTCACAGAACCTCAGGAGATTTTAGTGTCCAGCCAATGACTGAAATAACTTGAGAGAAGACTGGGACTCACCTTATACCGACTATTGAAAAAAAGGATGCCACAAGGTTGTCCACCCACCCCAGTATTACAATATTTTCTCAAGGTTGTTCCCAATTCCATCCTCTGCCATAACCCTAACAATCCATACTCACAGGGAAAAGGGTATAAAAGACCTTTGGTATTTGTGCCTTTGAAAGTTTATCTTCTCCACATCTGTGGTCTAAAACACACGTCCTGAGTCATGTTTTCTCCATGACCATGACTCAGTTCAAGCTTGTGCTTTAAAGATCTCAGTGTAACTGACCCTCACAGATTTCACAGAGTAAGGACTTAGGGCCATTGAGAGAGACATTTTAAAGTGCCTAAGAGACTCGGTCAAGACTCACAGAAGCTTTTTAAAGTCTCGATGCTCCAGGCACCCCTATCACGAATCACTTCAGATTCATTCACTAGGTGTACGATGCAAGCATTGTTAGTACTTCGTAAAGTCCAAAGGGCAGGCAGGCCTGAGAACTGCTAGAAAGGAAATAAGAATTTGCCCTTCAGCCTCAGACACACTCAACCATGTGTCACCCAAATCCTGCTCCCAGAGAGAGACAAAGGGGCCAGCACAATGGTCTCCCCTGAGAGCACCCAGCTCCACACCCAGCCCCGAGTCACCTTGTGGGAAGAGGGTCCTCAAGCACAGATGCTGAGCTGGCAGGTCTTCCTTTATGGATCTTTTCACTGGGGCATGTGGAGCAGGGTTTTTCTTTGTGTGTTGGACTTATCTTTATGGACCTCTAAAGTCCTCTTACAAAATTTAGTTTGATGGCAGCAGAGGATACTGTGCCTAAATTACAATTAATTTTTTTTTAAAGAATAAATCTTCCATTTGTGACTCTCCAAACAAAAATTGACACAAAGGAAGAAAAAAGGATCCTTCCTATTTATATCTAGACCCTGTAAGCATTTTGGTAACTAGGGCTCTGGTGCAGCACAGGAAGGCCCGGGGCCTTTCTCCCCAGCCTGGAGTTTGCAGAAGGGTGCCCTGTGGCTGGGGCATAGCACTGGTCACTCGGGCTGCAGGAGCCCGGACAGCAGGCAAGTTCAAAGAAAAAATGGCAAAATCCCTGTGGTAGCAAACAGGACCAGTTCCTGAGCACTTCCCAAAACTGGAAGAGATGGGTGAAACTGGGAGGCTGGGCGTGTTGTAATAGCCGTGGCAGAGAAGGTCATAAAGACACATTAAGGTCCATAAAACTTGTTTCCCCAGATTGATGTCTGGAAAGTGGAAGTTATGTGGGGAACAAACTGGTTTGGACACAGACTCCTCCCATTTGGCCTAAAGGCTGAAGGACTTTGATTTTCCTCTTGGCCATCCAGCTTTGCTGTTACTGCCCTCAACCCTCTCTCCTCATCTCTCTGTGCTTTGCCCACGGATCTCAGCCTTCCCTGTGGCTTCATCTGTTATGACAACTGCCCAGAACATACAGTTGGCTTGGAACCTTTCTTCTGAACACAGAGTCACCTTCCTGCATGTCTCTGGTCACATCTCTGCTGGAAAGTCCCACGGGCATCTCTATCTCGGTCCATTTGGGTGTTGGGAGCTCAGTTGCAAGACCCAGAAACAGAGGATCACATGCCCCTGCCTGCCCTGCCTCTGTCTTACTCACTCACTGGATGGTAGAAATAGAAACTTCCAATTTCAAGCTATTGGAGGGGCATCCTGGGGGTGGGGCAGGAACCGCCGCAGGGCGGGTATTGTAGTCTGTGTTGCACTGTTACAAAGGAAGACCTGAGACTAGTGATTTAAAGAAAATGGGTTTATTGGGCTCACAGTTCTGCAAACATCTGCTTCTGGTGAGGGCTTCAGGGAACTTCTAATCACGCAAAAGGGGAAGGAGCACAGGTGATCCACATGGTAAGAGAAGGGGCAAGAGAGAGGAGGAGATGGTGTCAGGCTCCTTTAAACATCCACCTCCCACGTGAACTAATAAAATGAGAACTTGCCTACAGAGGGAAAGGCATGAAACCATTCATAAAAGATTCACTCCCATGATCCAAACATCTCCTCTCAGCCCCATGTCCAATGCTGCAGGTCAGATTTCCACATGAGATTTGGAGAAGCCAAACATCCAAGCCATATCAGTGGGGATGCTGGTAGAGGTGAAGGAAGAGAGACAGGACTGTCAAAGGGTGGGGTGTGGGAATGGGATTTCCAGGGGAGGAGGAAGATGGGCACTTGGGGTGATGAAGGGCTGAGCAGCAAATCCAGGAGGTATGGTACAAGGAAACAGATCGTGGGTCTATGGGACCTGCTAAGGGAATACACTTGGAACTAGGACCTCCATTTCTATATTTCCACTCTCTGGTTCACTGTGGAAGAGAATTCCCCCCTTATTTCTTCTGATAATTTCTCCCCTAAATCAAGTCCACGTTTCTCTTGAAATTTTCCACGGGTTTAGTATTTGTTCAACAGAATAATTAATCAAACTTTTCATATGCACAGGCTCTATGCTAGGTGCCAGGGAAATAAAGGTGAATATAAAATAGACACAAGCTATGGCTTCATGGTGCTTAAAGAATGCTGTGGGTAGCTAAATAATAAATATGCACATGTAAAATCACACACGGACAAAATAACTGCAGTGGTCACAAACACTGTGTCAAACAAATGGGATGCCATGATCAAAAATGCTGGGAGCAATCTCCTTTAGGTGGGGTGATCATGAGAGACTCCCTGAAACTTAAGCTGGGAATGTAAAGACCAGATGAGAGTGGTGCAGGCAGAGGACAATCATTGGTAAGACCCCGGGTGACAAGGGGCTTATGTGCTGGATGTATTAAGTACGGGAGAGGGGTATGAGATAAGTCTGTAGAGCACCATGTATGGCCATTCAAACCATGTTCTGTGATTTGGATTGTACTTCAGTGTCATAGCAAGCACGGATTTATGTAGGGGCATGGAAAGACACAACTTACATTTTTAAAACATTACTCCCCTTAATGAGTGCAGAATGGATAGGGTGTCAGGAGAGAAGATAAGGGAGGCTGTTGCAAGAGGCGAGGATACAGACAACAGAGATGGAGAAAACTAGAAAACATTTAAGGTACACTGTGGATGAAGAATCAATAATATCTGGAGATGTATTCCTTTGCAGAATTCAAAAGAAGGTGAAATCAAGGCCAACCCTTTGAATTTGACCAGAGGATTGGATGGATGGTGGAACCAGTTCACTCTGAGGCCCAAAAGAGAGGTCTTGGCCAATCTAGATATCTGGGAGATGTCACAACAGATGAAGCCATGAGAAAGGATGTGACTGCTTAGGCTTCCTCGCAGCATGGTGTTCTCAGAGTCGTCAGCCTTCTTACATGGTAGCTTCCCCCATATAATGGGTTTCAGAAGATTCAGGCAGACACTAAGAGGTTTCTTATTACTTACTCTCCGATGTGATGAACTTTCCCTTCCAACACAAACCCGAAAGTCACCGTCTTACCTCATCCTATCCTGTGCACTGTACCATGCAGACTCACTTTCCAAAATGGAAGCAGGCTGGATAATGTGATCATAGTGGTTAGAAGCATGTCTGTAATAAACACATATCAAAATCCAAAAGGGATCTGCACCATCCCTTATCACAGCCCAGAGCATTAACTGTATCCATTTATCTTGGTCCAATAGAATGAGAATAATTAATAAGAATTTTGCTAAGGAAGCCAAAATATTTTCCAATATCTTTAAAGCTAGATTTTACTACAAACCTCATTTGGTTTCATACTCAATTGGTCAAAGCAGCCACTGAGAAGCCAAGATTCAAGGTAGTGCAAGTTCAGCTGGGCCTCTCACGAGGCATGGCTTGTCTGTGTGGGGAGAGAAGGAATTAACAGCATGTCATAGGGACAAGCTACCATGTGAGGCCTTGCCCTATTCCATTCCATTTGACTCATGAACCTAACACTCAGAATTCTTCCAGACTCCAGGTTAAAGATGGAATTGTCTTCTTATTGTATCTATCATTAAACCATATTCTAAACTGTGGAATTTTTTATTTAAGACCATACAGAGAAAGTAAAAACTAGAGAAAGGACATAATTGGAAGAATGGCAGAAAAGGCAATTCTGAAATTATAAGACAATGAATAAAAGAAGGAAAAGCCATTTTCCAAAACATCTATGTTATTTCCACTAAACAGAATCTAATATGCACTCAGTTCCCAGTATGAATTACAGAACAATCACTCAAAGAACTTTGAGCCACGTTCTTTATTCCTCTCTTTTACCTAGTATCTGGTTTCTGAAACTAGCATTCCCTCTTTTCCTCTTCATATGTGTGTTCTTCTCCAAACCACATCTTCACAAATAAGAACCAAAGCCATTCAGCATTTTTTTTCTCTTTTGGAGGTTTAAAAAAAATTTTTTTAATTAAATTCCAGCATAAGATATCCTCCCAGACTGTCTAGACAGCCACTGAAATTTAATTGAAATAGTTGTGCACATAATTACATCAGGAACGTGTCAGGCTTATTAAGACTATAATATTTAACTATGTACAATTTTTTATAATTAACATTTTTTATAGTGAACTTCTGGCCCTTGTCCTAATGATGCCTTAGGAAACATGTCTCACCATTTCTACACTGATTTTTATCCCAAGGAATTTTATAAATAGTACATTGGCTGAAGCTAAGTCATTTTTTTCCCCTTTTTTCTGTAGTATCAAAGCACCAGATGTCCTGAAGTTGAGTACTGGGAGAAGACACTGTGTTTTAGGGACCAGTAGGGAGCACAGAGTATGGATACCAAGGGCTAATTGGAAGTTAATCTCATCAGGTAGCTTTGGTGGTTCCCCTCCAAGGATGGCAGCTTTGTGTTTGAAACATCCTGAGAAAGAGCAAAGTCCCTGAGCCATAACTAGGGAGCTATCATGACACATTACGATTTTTTAAAGCATAGATGAATTTTTTTAATTCAAAGGGCAATAGTATAAAACAACTTTAAAAGTCTTTCACTTGAAGAGAGAAAATATCTTAAATCCTCTCAACTGTGGATATGCCAATGTTTCACCAGCATCTGTATTGCTCAAAGTCAGACATACTATAGATGTTTATTGAGTCTTCTAGAGTTCTGCAGAAGATTGATAACACATGTCTGAAAAACTTCCATGCTAAATTATCATGGCCATACTCTTTGGCAGAAATCACAAATTTAATATCCACAGGCCAAATACAGCTCCCAGATGTGTTTTGTTTCACCCACACCATGTTAAAAAATAATTGAGAGATTTCATCCAAAATTATTCATTCATGTATTCAGCAAACATTTACTCTGTATGTTCATGAATGCCAAGCCCAGGATCAAATTCTGGAAATAATACAATGAAAAAGACATGTGATTCCTGCCCTTATGAGACGTGTAGAAAAGAAAGAAAAGCAGACAATTAAATGAAAACAGTCAGATAAAGTCAGCATGGTAAACATGACCAAGTAAAGGGCGTTGTTGGGTGTGTATAGCAACTAGTATACATTAGCCATTTCTGTGGCCTAGGAATTCTATCACATGTTTTACCACATTGTCCTGACAACAGCCCTGTGAAGGGGATACTGTTATTACCATCTTCTTATTTCACAGGGAGCATTCTGAAGCACAGAATGATTCAGTAATTTGTTCAATATTACAAAATATTTGCCCTTTTGAATTCAATATCCTGATTTATCTATTCATGATTACATTCTTAAGTCATTTACTTCAGATGAATGTCAGTAGTTTCATAACATCAGCAATTACTCATATTTTATTAGGGATGCTACACCATTTTCTAATATGCTTTTCTTGGTCAGGGGCAGTGGCTCACACCTGTACTCCTAGCACTTCTGTGTGGCTGAAGCAGGTGGATTTCTTGAGCTCAGGAGTTCCAGACCAGCCTGAGCAAGAGTGAGACCCATCTCTACTAAAAATAGAAAAAACTAGCCAGCCTTTGTGATGGGTGTCCTTAGTCCCAACTGTTCAGGAGGCTGAAGCAGGAGAATCACTTGAACCCAAGAGTGTGAGTTGCTGTGAGATATGACATCAGGGCACTCTACCAAGGGCAACACACTGTTTCAAAAAAAAATAGTAATAATAATAATATGCTTTTAACCCATGAATAAAGTATTCATGGTATAATGAATGAATACAGATTTTGAAGTTAATTAGACATCAATTTTGAAGTTAATTAGACATCAATTAGAATATTAAGTCTGCTGCATTCTCATTTTATGGCTGTAGTAGATAGAATCCTGGCCCCACAACTTCACCCTGTAGTTTTATATCCATAATTATGTTATATTACGTGGCAAGAAAAGAACTTTGCAAAGGTAACAAAAGTCTCTAGCCAGTTAACCTTAAGATACAAAGATTACCCAGGTGAGCTTGTTCCAATCCAGTAAGGTCCCTTAAACATGTAGAGCTTTCTCTGGCTAGGGAAAGAAGAGATGCTGCAAAAAGAGGTCAGAAAGATTAGAATCATGATTCTGTGGCATGCTGGTTTATTGGGTGCCTAATATATGATGTGGTGTCCAAGATATTCAGTAAATGGGGGGTTTGTTGTCAATTAAATATTAATGAGAAAACACCTTTATAATGCATAATTACTTATAAATATACTATCAAAATCTAAGTCTCATAGTCATGATTTTCTCTTCACTGGCCAAAACAAAGATAGACCCATCTAAAGTCTAACTCTTCATTCTGCATGCAACCACTGGGTATCAAGGTTCCCTATCCCATCCCATCTTATTTCTTGGGTTATAGAAAACATTTCTTTTTTGCTTGTTATCACTCTGAATCCATTCTTGTGCATCTGTAATTTGATGCATCACAAGTTGGTCTATAACATGGGAAAATAACATTATCAACACCAAAAAACACCTCGTGGTTACTAGCCTTAGTGTTACATTGGCATTATGATTTAGCAATAAGCAGCTTCTAATTCTTTGTGGAAAAGCAAAATATAAATCAATCATCAATTAATTTTTCCTTCTAAGCCAAAAAAGAAATTATTTCTTCATGTGAAAATAGACAAAATATAATACCAAAGCCAGGAAAGGACAAAATAAAAAAGAAAATTATAGACCAATATCTCTTATGAATATAGACACAAAAATCCTCAATTAAATTCTAGCAAACCAAAGTCCACAATATATCAAAAAAATTTCAAAATCCACCACAACTAAGTGGGCTTCATCCCAGGGATGCAAGGATGGTTCAACATACACAAATATATAAACGTATAAATGTAATTGCCCATATAAACAGAAGCAAAAACAAAGACCATCTTATCATCTCAGTAGATGCAGAGAAAGCATTTGACAAAATTCACCACATAGAACATACCCCCAAATTATAAAAACCACATATTACAAACCCACAGCCAATATCATACTAAATAGGGAAAAATTAAAAGCATTCACACTTAGATCTGGAACTAGACAAGGTTGCCCAATGTCACCACTTGTATTCTTGAAGTCCTAGCCAGAGCACTAAGACAAGAGAAAGAAATCAAGGGTATCTGAGTGGGTACAGAAAAAGCCAAGCTATCATTCTTTGCTAATAATATGATCTTATATCTAGAAACCCCCAAATATTCTGCCAAGAGACTCCTGGAATCCTGATAAATAAATTCAGAAGTGTCTCAGGATACAAAATCAATGTACACAAATCAATAGCATTCCTATAAACTACTGTTGAACTGAAAATCAAATCAAAGACTCAATACTTTTTACAATAGCAACAAGGAAAATAAAATACATAGGAATATGCTTAACCAGGGGAGTAAAAGACCTCTACGGGTGGAACTACAAGTCAATGAAGAAGGAAATAACAAAGGTTGTAAACAAATGGAAAAACATACCATGTTCATGGATTGGCAAAAATCAACATTACTAAAATGTCTTTACTATCCAAAGTGATCTGCAGATTCAATACACTCCTCATTAAAATACCAAGGGCATTTTTCACAGATATAAAATATATTCATTCTACACTTTATATGAAACCAGAAAATAGCCTGAATAGCCAAAGCAACCATAAGCAAACCCAACAAATTAAAAGGCATTACTTTACCAGTCTTCAAGCTATACTACAAGGCTTTAGAAACCAAAACAGCATAGTACTGGCACAAGAACAAAGATACAGACCAACGGATCAGAACAGAGAACCTATATATAAAACCATCCTCATATTGCCATCTGACTTTTGACAAAGCAGAAAACAACATATACTGGGGTAAAGAATTCCTATTCAATAACTAGTGCTAGGTGTGTGATAGCCACATGTAGAAGATTTAAACAGGATCCATACCTCTCATCACTCACAAAAATTAATTCATGATGGATAACAGACTAAAGCATAAAACCATAAGAATTCTAGAAGAAAATTTCAGAAAAACTTTTATAGGCATCAGCCTAGGCAAAGAATTTATGAAGAAGACCCCAAAGGTAATCACAGCAACAACAAAAATTAACAAATGGGACTTAATTAAATTAAAAAATTTCTTCACAGCCAAAGAAACAATCAATGAAGCAAGTAGACAACCTACAGAATGAGAGAAAATACTTGCATGCTGTTCATACAATAAAGGGCTAATACCTAGAATCTATAAAGAACTCAAGCAAAAGAGCAATAAAAAAATTTTTTTAAACCACAAAAAAGTAGGCAAAAGACATGAACAGAAGCTTTTCAAAAGAAGATAAACTAATGGCCCATAAATATATAAAAAAATGCTAAAAGTCTCTAATCTTCAGGGAAATGCAAATCAAAACCACAATGAAATAGGTACATATCACCTAACTCCAATAAGAATGGTGTTTATCAAAAAGTCCCAAAACAACAGGTGCAGGTGTGGATATAGAGAAAGGAACACTTATACCCTGTTGGTGGACTGCAAACTGGTCCAGCCTCTATGAAAAGTCATATGGAGAAACCTCAAAAAACTAAAAGTAGACCTACCATTTCATCCAACAATCCACTGTTGGGTATTTATCCAAAGAAAAAAGTCATCTTACCAAAAGACATGCACACTTGAATACTTATTGCAGCACAATTCACAATATACGTTATCTATTGCTCCATAACAAATTACTTGAAAACTAGCATCTTAAAACAACAAATATTTATTATCTCACATAATTTGTGAGGATCAAGAATACCAGAGTAGCTCAGCAGGGGGGCTCAGGCTCAAGACCTCTCCTGAGGTCACAGTCTAGCTGCCAACAGGGGCTGTAGTCATCACCCATCTTCCCCGGTGCTGGGGGACCTGCCTCCAAGATCACAGCCATGCATCTGTTGGCAGGCCCTATGGCTATGGGCTGGGAAGTTTGATTCTTCACAAAGTGGGCCTTTCTACAGGGCTGCCTAAGTATCCCCTGAACATGCAGCTAACTTGTCCCAAATTGGAAAGAAAGAGAAGAGAGAGAGGAAGAAAGAGAAAGAGAGAACCAAGATGGAAGCCATGGTCTTTGTATGAGCTGAGCTCCAAAGTCGCACATCGTTTTAGTTTTGTTCTACTCATTAGAGACGAGTCATTAAGCTAAGCATCTCAAAAAAATTGTGGATGTATTTCTAGAAGTATCACACTGCCTAAAAGGATAATAGTGAAGAGCAAATGAATCAATGTATGTAAAGCATTCAGAACATGTAGTAAGAGTTCGATAAATGCTAGCACTTCTCATTATTTTTACCATTGTGTGCTCACTGCATTCCAGGCACTGTGACCTGTCAAGAAGAGTCATCATCTAGACTCCAGGATGGGACACGACAGGAGAGAAGAAGGAATAATAGAATGGAGCCAGAGGTCTGGGTTACATCAGCTCTGGGCCCTCCTCTCCTTCTAAACTTGTCTTATTGTGTCTATCAGTTCAAGTTTGTTATTGTTATTGTTTCTTCCATCTCAAAAACATCCTCCTTGATAAATTCTTAAATATTTTCTACCTTGTTTTACTCATTTGTTTAATTTGTGATCTAAACAACCATGAGGTCATCACTTTGGTTATGCAAAGGCCTGGGGAAAATCTATTTAGTTTGTCTAAGGTGTTTAAGGTATTTGCATTCCAAGTAACCGATGGTTCATTTTCTTCTTGGAGATTAAAATAGAGCTTACAACCTGAGGATTAGCATGTGGCAGTATGTTATTTTCACTTTGTAATATTAGCTTCATCCATTAAAGAAGGAGACAATATTAGCAGGAAAATACAATTTAGTAGCTCCTAGCAAAATATGCTCCTTAAGCATATTTTCATTTCTATGAGAATATTTAGTTTGGAAGAGGAAAGGAAACACAGAATTTTTTAATAAATTAAGAAGGATTGTGATGTAGAGTTTTAGTGAATTGTGAGAACCCACACACTGCTAATTCCTAGCCATTTATCACTAAGCAGACTCTTTAAATTTCTTATTGGAGTCAGGCTATTTTCTTTGGTTTGACATTAGTGATAGCTAAAAATTAATTTTTCACCCACAGGAAATATTAGTCTCACATTTGAAAGTCGATAATATTATTTTTCTCAGATAAATCATCAGCGAGTTGGCCAGCTCTGAAACCCAGGATTCATAAATCTTAAAATCATGAAGTTGAAGGCATCTTAGGATCTTTAAGCCCTTTCCTTATATGGATAAGAAAATTGGATCCTAGAAAGATGAAAAGAATTGCCTACAGTCATAAAAGTTGAGAGCAGGTAGATCCAAACCCAGGTCTTCTGACTCTCAATACCTTAATTTTTCAACAACATTATTGCCAGAATTAGAAATTAACTCTAATTTCTATTTCAATATAATTATGAATTATGTTTTAATTATTAATTACTAATCAGCAAAGTAGCATAAGCTGCTGTGTTCTTTTCCTGTATTTGTTTCTTTCTTTCTTTTTTTTTTTTTTGAAACATAGTCTCATTATGGTGCCCTCAGTAGAGTGCATGGCATCACAGCTCACAGCAACCTCAAACTCTTGGGGGGTTAAGTGATTCTCTTGCCTTAGCCTCCCAAGTAACTGGGACTACAGGTGCCTGCCACAATGCCTGGTTGTTTTTTTGTTGTAGTTCTCATTATTGATTTTAGCTGGCCCAGGCTGGGTTCAAACCTGCCAGCCTCAGTGTATGTGGCCAATGCCCTAGCCACTGAGCTACAGGCGCTGCCTTCCTGTATTTCTAAGGTTTGCTCTCTATATCTGACCTGGGACTATCTATACTTAACCTGCATGTGAGATCCTCAAGAAGGCTCTCTCACTTTTTACCTTCCTGAGAGTTGCAAGTTAGAAGTTAGAAAATGTCAATATTCTCAAGCAAAAGTTTTTAGCTTAATGTACATAGCTGCAAGAATTCTTAGCAAGATATATAAAAAAAAAAGGTTTTAGCTTACAAATTAGCCATTTACTTAACCACCAGGTTGGCCTAAAAATGATTTTCATTTGATAACCTGACTCTTCAATTAGTTTCCTCTTCACCAAAAATGATCAGTTTGTCCTGCAGTTCAGAGACCTCTAGAGTCCACAGAAGATTGGGTAGCCTTATTCCTCTGCTCTTCACACCACTAATCTTCCTGGGGAGCACCATAAATAGCACTTATTAATCTTGTTGAAAGAATTTTGGCTTCACATGTATAATCTGTACTTTAGGGAAAATCAGCTTTCACCTCTGCATGTCCTTCTTGAAATTTCATCACTGCATCTTAATAGGGTGGGGGAGTTTCTCTCACAAAGAAAAGCAATATTCTTATTTTACATCAGCTTATTGAGTTTCTCTCTGGAAGTTGTTGCTCAAATGTTTCTCATTTGTTGATTCTCATTTCTTATTTAATCATGCAGTCAACAGAGCCCCAAGTTCAATTTTTCACAATTTAATGTGTCTTAGATGTTCTGGAGAAGAGACTGGAATCTATACCTTGGAGATTGTTCTTGTAATTATTGAATATTGCACTTTTATTAAACCATCACCAAATGGTATTTATACAGACACGGGTTATGTCTGTACAGCTATTTAAGTGTTAAATTGATCAGGACCTGTTTTAGAATGTCACTGTGAAAGTAAAAAGAAGTATGCATAAGATAGGTTCTTCAAGAAGAAAGGAGAGAAATCAAATCAAATCAAATATTACTTGGAGAATGTAATAAATAAGATTATGGGTAAAACAGAATAAATGCCATTGTCTTTATCTGTTTTGTGCTATTAAAACAGAATACCTAGGACTGGGTAATTTATAAAGAAAAGAGATGTACTTCTTCATAGCTCTGGGGGCTATGAAGTCCAAGGTTAAGGAGCTAACATTTGGTGAGGGCCTTTTTGCTACCTCATCCCATGGTGGAAGACAAGGGCGGCAGGGGGTCAGGGGAAGGAGGCCAAACTCAACCTTTTATGAGGAACCCACTCCCACAATAACCAAACCTCTCCCTCAATAATGGTGTAAATCCATTTATAAAGACATAACCTTCATGATCTAATCATCCCTTAAAAAGTCTTAACTTTCAACATTGTTGCACTAAGATTAAGTTTCCATCACATGAACTTTGAGATACACATTCAAATCAGCATTCCACCCCCAACCCTCAGAATTTATGTTCTTCTCACATGCAAAATACATTCATTCTACTCAATAGCCCCAAAGTCCTAACTCACTACAGCATCAACTGGAAAGTCCAAAGTCCAATGTTCTGTCATCTAAATCAGATATGGGTGAGATTCAAGGCAAAATTTGTCCTAAAGCAAATTATCCTCTTGCTATAAGCCCATGAAATCAAACAAGTTATCTACTTTCAAAACACAATGGTGGGATAGGCATAGAATAGACATTTCTATAATAAAAGGGAGAAACAGGCAAGGAGGAAGGGATAACTAGACCCAAGTAAGTTCAATACCCAACAACGTTAGGTATTGTGCCCCACAATGAGGACAGCTGAGTCCTCAGTCTTCTCCTGGGCAGTGACTATTGAAGACCTGTGGGTACTTCTCTAAAAACCTTACCCTCAAGCTTCTAGCTTGCTTCAAAAATCTTTAAAATGATTTTGGGTTCACTCTCACATTATCTTGATGAATACCCTGTTTCCCCGAAAATAAGACAGTGTCTTATTTTGAGGTGTACTCCCAAAGATGCGCTAGGTCTTATTTTCAGGGGACGTCTTATCTTTCCTGTAAGTAGGTCTTATTTTCGGAGGATATCTTATTTTCGGGGAAACAGGGTAAAACCTGTCTTTCACTTTATCACACTCAGTAGAGTGCTGTGGCATCACACAGCTCACAGAAACCTCCAACTCCTGGGTTCAGGCGATTCTCTTGCTTCAGCCTCCCAAGTAGCTGGGACAACAGGTGCCCACCATAATGCCCAGCTGTTGTTGTTGTTGTTGTTGATGTTGTTGTTGTTGTTGCTGTTGCAATTTGGCCAGGGCGGGGTTTGAATCCACCACCCTCCGTAGGCTGGCCCCCTACCCACTGAACCACAGGCACCACTACATTTCTTTCTATCTCTTTAGCAAAGAGTCACTTGACCATACCCTTAACATTCTCTCCCAAACATGCTTTTTTATTCTTTACATAGCTAAGCTGAGAGCTTTCCAAATCTTTCTGTTTAATTATAAATTCCATCTTCAAATCATTAATCTCTTCTCTCATTTTACTATAGCATCCAAAGGAGGATGTATAGCGCCCTGAGCACTGTTCTGCTTATACACTTCTTCTGTCAGACATTCTAGTCCATCTCTCTTAAATTCTGCCTTCCATTAAGCCCGAGGGTGTAGACACAATTCAGCCAAGTTATTTGCCACTATATAACAAAGATGACTTTTATTCTAGTTTCCAATAAGGTATTTCTTTTTTTATGTGAAACCTCATCAGACTGACCTGTACTGTCCATATTTCTACCAATATTCTGACCACTTAAAGAAGTTTCTAACTTTCTCTACAGCTCTTCTCTTCTTCTAAACCTTTGCCAGAATTTCCCTTACTGCTCTTTTTATGGTAATCTAGGTTTTTTTATAGCCTACTCCTCCAAATTCATCCAGCCTCCATGCATTATCCAGTTGTATGCCACTTCCATATTTTCAGGTATTTTTTCTAACAACAACCCACTCCTGGTACCAGTACTCTTAGTTCATTTTTACTGTTATAACAGAATACCTGAAACTTGTTAGTTTATAAAGAAAAGAGATTTATTTCTTACAGTTTTAGAGTCTAAGAAGTTCAAGGATGAGGGGCCCACATCTGGTGAGGGCTTTCTTGCTGCATTAACCCATGGCAGAAGGTTAAAGGGCAAAAAAGCATGAATGAGAGAGAGGGAGCAACGGAGATGAGCTCAATTTTTCAGTAACTCACTCCCAAGATAACAAACCGACTCCCACAATAATGGCTTTAATCCATTCGTGAGGGAAGAGTCCTCATGACCTGATCACTTCTTGAAAGTCGGCCCCTCAACACTGCTATATTGGGGATTGATTAAATTTCCAACACAAGAACATCCAGTTGTAAACCCATACGTGTATGAAAGCATTATTCATATGTTAATATGTGAGAGTTGTTCTTTTCCTTAAGTGCCATCTATCCTATTATTACCAAAAGAGTTGGGGGAAAATTAGAGAATCCCACTCTTAAACAAAGGTAACAAGGATGCCCCCATACAATGTACAGGCATGGAAATTCTTCTCCATGGTTCCGGAGGTAATGCTTAACCTTCATGAACTTAACACCCACATGTCATGCAGCAAATGCATCTCCTCCTAGGAAACCCTAGTTCCTACTAAACTTTTTAACACTTTTATTGCAATATAATTCACATATCATGCAATCTACCCACTTAAAGTGTAAAATCAATGGTTTTAAGTATATTCACAAGGTTGTACAAGTATCACCACAATTAATTTCAGAAGATTTTGTGCTCAAATTCATGCTCATTGGCATTGCTCAGGACACATACCCAACTCTGAACTCATTTCTGAATGAAGTGTACAAATGAGCCTTGTCTAGGTCACATGTTCCTTCCCTGAGCTCAGACCGAAGACAGCTTTTCCAGATGCCCTGTATTCCTAATGAAGTCTAGACAGAATGAAAGGGTAGACAAATAAAAGCTGAAGAGGTAACCCAGTATCCACTGACTTCATGAAATACTCATGGATTCACTGTTACGCAGTTTATGAATAATTGTCCCAGCATGAAATATGAGCACATTGCACATATGCATAATGAAATGACCACCATGAATACACTTGTTCATTTGTACAGAAAATGCTATTAAATCAAAGTTATTTTGCTCTTTTTTTTTTTTGAGACAGAGCCTCAAGCTGTCGCCCTGGGTAGAGTGCTGTGGCATCACAGCTCACAGCAACCTCCAACTCCTGGGTTCAAGCGAGTCTCCTGCCTCCACCTCCCAAGTAGCTGGGACTACAGGCGTCCACCACAATGCCTGGCTATTTTTTTTTTTCAGTTTTTGGCTGGGGCTGGGTTAGAACCCGCCACCTTCGGCATACGGGGCCGGTGCCCTACCTCTTTGAGCCACAGGCGCCGCCTTTTGTTCTCTTTTTAAAGGAGTAAAAATGTTAAGGATAATCTATTCTATCCATTTCAAATTTTTGTTCTAATTAGTGAAAAATAGAATGAGTAGGTAGCACTCTTTCCTTGATTTTAGAAATGAAAGTGCTCAGTCAATCTTGGTAAGCATTATGCTCAACATAATTCAAGACCATTAGTTCACCTAAATTATGTTAGTCAGTTAATAGCCATAGTAAAGCTGTGTAACAAACCATCCTTCAACTTGTTTGTTTACTATGCTAAGCACTTATTCTCACATACATAGGAATTCAGGTCAACTGCAGTCAGCTAGACTAACCTGAATAGCTCTGCTTTCGGGTGAGATTGGCTAGTCTTCACTTCAGGCTATCATTTAGGTTCTGGTCTGATAGACAAGTGTTCATTGCAGGGCCCAGGCTTAGGGAAAAGTATTTGGGCATCTACTTCTCAGGAAAATCTGGGTTGCAGAATCTCCACACAAATATTCAAATCTCCTACAAGTCTGCTGCCGTTCCATTGGCCACAAGTCACACAGCCATGCCCTACATCAGAGAATCAAGAACATGAATTCTTCCTTGAATGAGTTGGACAGGAATTGAATATTTGCCAAACTCCGTCATATTTGGCTTCAAATACAGTTTTAGAATTTATTTTGTGACTCTTATTTAATGGAGGCACAAAGAAACTTTTTTTCCCGGAGTTGTACTATAACTGAGTATGTAGCTGCATCTAGATTAGAAATATGCTTCTCTCTGTAAAATCAGGCACCGGCATATAAAGAAGTCTTAGTCTCCAGTTTCTTTAAAGATAGCAAACAAGCTTTGGTCACAAGCATCAAATTCAACCCTGACAAAGTCAGAATATAAGAGGAAGGTATGGATTCCAGGAACTTTTGGGGAAACTGAAGATTTCTTCAAATGTGTGTAAATGATGAGGGTATTAGGGGGTGGGAGGATAGCAGGGAGGTGCCTACAGCCTGTTCCCTGCAAGTGATTAATAAACTACACTGACCTCTGACAAATCTCATCAAAGAGAAGAATAAATGAAAATAAATGAAATATGGAATACAATTGTAGCAATGCTTTCAAGCATTATCAAAAACTATACACAAATCTGAAAACCTAGTGAAACTGGGTAAGTTCCTAGAAATACCCTTTACAAATTATTTTACAGGATTTTCAGGGAAGAGTTAATTCCTATCTTAGGCAAATTGCTCCAGAAAATGGAAAAAGTAAAAGCTAGTGTAATCGTGAGTCTAGAATCAGGGAAGGATAATAGAAAAAAAAAAATAATAAGGTTCGTTTTAAGTTCAAATGTGAACACAAACCTCCAAATGAAGCATGAAGCATGAAAATGAGGAGGTGGTCTTTGTCCCAGGAATATTAAGTATCAGAAGATCTCATGAGGTAATTACCACATCAATATATTAGAGTGGAAAAATTGTAGTATTATATCTATCAATGCAGAAATGTAGTTTGGTGAATGTCAACATATATTTCTTATTTAAAACTAGGATCCATTGGAATTTTTCTTAACTGGTGTGGTAACATTGCTACTGTTCAATCCTAACAGGTTTTCTTCTCCTTACACACATCTCAACATCCACGTAGCCAGGCAGAGCCAAGTGACCTGTTTTAACCAATACATTATAAAATGACTATTATCTGTCCCAGAGGTGCAGAGGAGTGAAGGGCTATGCACAACTCCTTGGCATCTCATCTCTCCTTCTTCATAGAGGAGCCCTTTGTTGACAAGGCATGGCCCAATATTCCAACCATCAGCACATAGAGCACAGGTACCCTGAAGAGTTTGCCACTGCTATTTGGATATTGCTTTGTTTGTTTGTTTGGGTTTCTTTGTTTGCTTGTTTGTTTGTTTGAGACAGAATCTCAAGCTATCACCCTGACTTGAGTGCCGTTGTGTCACAGCTCATAGCAACCTCAAACTCACAGGTTTAAGCAATTCTCTTGCCTCAGCCTCCCAAGTAGTTGGGACTACAGGTGCCCACACAACACCCGGCTAATTTTTTGTTGCAGTTGTAATTATTGTTGTTTAGCTGGCCGGGCTGGGTTCAAACCCACCAACCTCGGTGTATGTGGTCCGTGCCCTAGCTGCTGAGCTATGGGCACTGCCCTTGGTTGGTTTGTTTTCACTACAATGTAGCTTAGTCGAGCCTGATGAATATACTTGGTATTACCCTTGATCTTAGCCAAAAGGCCGAGAAGCAATATACACTTGGTTAAAGTTTTACTCAAAGCACCTACAGCAAAATTATTCTTAATGGAAAAACTTGAGCTTATATGGATAAGCCTTTAAGATCAGAAATTTTTTTAAATGTCCAATATCTCCACCACTACTTAACATAAGGTTTTGCTCATGACAACAGGGGGGAAAAAGAAAGAAAATATCTAAATATTAGAATGGAAGCTAAAACTGTTCTTCGACACTTAGAGATTACCAGAGAAATTATCAACTTAAAGTCATTATCTTTTCTCTCCAAAAATTTTTAAATCTTTTAAAAATATCTATCAGAATAGCAACAAATTTTTAGTTTTAAATAATACTCCAAGTTTCTATGGAAAAAACTTCAAAATTTTCATTAAACATATAGTAATGATGATCTGAATGAATGGAAGTTCTTTAAAAAGGTTAAATAAAGTCTACCCTGATGGGTGTTCTTATAAGAAAGGGAAATTAGGACATACAGAGAGATGCAAGGGATACAGACACACTCAACAGACAGACCACGGGAGGGGACAGCAAGAAGCAGCCATCTGCAGGTCAAGGAGAGAGGTGTCAGCAGACACCAGCCTTGCCAACACCTCAGTCATGGACTGTCAGCCTCTGCAAGTGTGAAAGAATAAATCTCTCTGTTTTAGACACTCCATCTGTGGTATCTTATTGTGGCAGTCAAAAACAGTATTTATGGGGGTTGCATTGGCATGCCACTTTAAAAAAACAGCAGGTGCAACAGACAGGTGGTATAACTATGCTTATTTCTATAATATTGAATTTTTTCAGGGTTTTTATTAACACAATGGTTTTTACTTTTTTCTTGTTATAAATCTCCAATCATATCAATTTCAACACTTGTAGCTTTGATGACCAGGAGTGACTATGAACTGAAAGGCAAGCTTTTCATTCACAGCAAGGTGAATACAGTTAAAATGCCTTTTTGTAAAGTTCTTTTTCTACTGAGCTCCACACTGTCCAATAAAAAAGGCTGGATTCTCCTGAATTCTCCTTTGCAAGCTCTATAATATTGAACAGGTATTAAAATTAAAATTTTGTTCTTTACCTTTTTCTGCCTGTGGGTTTCAAGGTTTTTTTATCCTTGAGATTAAGTAATAGTGGCAAATCAATGCTGACGGTTTCATGAACCATCACGAACCAGTTTCATGAATGAGACTGCTAATGACATGTCTCATTCCATTACAGCTTTTGTCCTGAGCAATGAAATAATCGTAGAATAAGAAGCATTTTCCACTACTTGTCATTACAAAGAAATTTTGTGTCCTTACTCCTCTCAAAAGGAGTGTGCTTATATGGGAGTGCCATCTCTGACTATGAATTCTCTAGAGAGAATGGCGTTGAACACTGTGGTCCCCAGACCTCAGTCCACACACAGTTATCAGTTTGTGGCCTGTGAGGAACCCAGCCTCACAGTGGGAGGTGAGCAGCGGGTGAGTGGGTATTTACAACCACTCCTCGCATCATCACCTGAGCTCTGCTTCCCGTCATATCCCATTCCCCACTCCATCTATGGAAAAATTGTCTTCCGTAAAACTGGTCCCTGGTGCCAAAAAGTGGGGATTGCTGGTTTAACAGAACAGATAAAACTATACAACACCAGCATCCTATAGAAACTGGGTTGAGCTCAGGCGGTTTTCCAACACCCTCCAAGCCTTTAGCCTGACTCACCATTTCCTTCTCTTAACGGGCTCCTCATGCTGCTTGCCAGTCCCCTGCTTTCTTCACCATTACCCAAACCTATTAGGCACAAAAAACTCTCCACAATTCCCCTTTCTTCTTCTCCATTTGTCAAGTCTCTGGTCTAGCAACAGAAAAGATTTACCCCTTCCTGGCCACACTTTCTCACTCTCAATAGATGGTCTCACCTCTTACTTTAACAAGAAACATCAAGGCTGCCGAGTCTCAGCATCAACTATCTGCCTCCTCGGAACTCTTTCTCCCGTGGTTTTCCTTATTGTATGCTGTCTCATACTGTTATACCTTTTTAATATATCTTTTATCTCAATCTGAAATGTGTATATATTAAACCAGAAAATTTTGAGAAACCTTTAAGAGAAACTGTTACAACCCCCTTCTCCTACCTGGCCATGATTTACCAAGAACTGCTCTGTGAATGGCTGTCACACTCCTTCCTTGATCAGTCTATCCCTAGCCAATGAGCTCAAGAACAAAGCAGCTGTGACAGCACTGTGGACTTTGCCCGGCCTTGGTATAATGAGTCTCCACTCAAAGGCCCACCTGGCTACAACCAGAGCAGGTTAACAACATTCCAACAATAGTGAACCACCCAGGCCTACAATACAAGACCACAGCTCAAGGGGACAAGTCCTCCTGGCGTGTTGAACAAACAACAGTTTTTCTGCCATGGAGCAGTGAGCCGTGTGACTGAAGGAGCCTGTGCCAGCACTCTGGAAAATTCATCCCCACATGCATACCAAGTCCCATTTCCAGTGGGCTTCCCCAGCCAATGACTGAGCATGGCAGGGATGTTTTAACTCTGTGCATGTGTTTTTCTAATAAAAAGTTATAAACTTTAAGAATTGATGTCAGCAAGATGGTCAATTAGAAGCCCTTACTGTTCAGACAACCGGCATAATGAATAAACAACTGCATTTTCACAAGAGTAACTAACAGCTAGTGCCAGAGACATCAAAGGAGAAGGAGAAATGCAGACAAACACAGAAACTCAGGAAAGCCAGACAGAGGACAGAAGGAAGCACCTGGCCTCCAGCACCGGCGCCCCAGCCGGGATCGTCCGGGAACGGGAACAACTTCTGCCTATAGGGAGGGGTAAGCAAGAAGAACCCCATAGCCCCCACCAGCACCTTGGACACCTACAGTCCTCACCACTGGGGGCCCCAAGGGCACTAAGCTCCCCTGAGGGAGCTGCCTGGAGTCCACAGAGCTCTGCTTCTCCCCAAGAAGGAGCCGATCCTGACACCCACCCCCAGCCTATGTGACTACTGTGCTGGGTCATCTTAAAACTGGAACTACTGTGGGAGTGTGTCTCCCTCTGGGGTGAGTGCCCAGGGTACCCCTTCATCCCTGAGGCTAAGGCAATGCCAAGCCACCCCTGCCCAGTGGTTCAACATTCCTAAGCTGAGCTGTGACCAACTGTTATACCCTTCTCTATGGTGCTAGGCAGGGGTGGAGCTGTTCCACCCAGCCCTCCAGGTCCCCAGTCTCCATAGCATCCACACTTGGATGGGTTGGAGCTAAAGCTGTGACTCCGACCAGGGGAAATGTGCTTTGGCAGAATCCACTCACCTCTCTCATTTGCTCAGCTCTGCCCCTCAGGGCCTGAGCTGACACTCTGCACTGCCCTAGCCAAGCTGCTGCGTTTATCACCCCCAGGTGCTGCCATTGCATCATGCACCTGGGAACCAGGGCTAAAGCAGCACGTTCCCTGGGAACTCCTGAGGCAGGGCTGTTCACCTACCTCTCCCAGGTGCTGCTGCTTCCTTCTTAGGGGCATGGCCTGAGCTGTACATTGCCTCCTGAGAAGACAGTGCTTTGGCAGAGATACTCCAAAAATCATTCCCAGTCACTGCTGCACCTGCCCTCCTGTGCCATAGCAGAAGCAATGCCAGTCCTCCCAGGAAAAAGGTGTCATGGCCACCCAGAGCAGTCATGCACATCCCCCCACGCGATGCCTTGGCCAAGCTGAGCAGCTGCACATTTAGAAGCTGAGCTGAAGTAATACCCCACATCCCAGGGAGAAATAATAGTGGCTGAGTTGAGACAACTAATCTTACCAGCCAAAAAACCTAGTACCTTCCTTATCCCTGAAGCTGAACTAGCTCCTGGAGTTTGAGCTGCTAAGATACCCCTCTATCCTGCTGCCTTCCCCCTAAGGCTTAACTGACAGTTCTGTTCAGCCATTATGGGGTATTTGATGCCACTGCACTTGGACTCACAGAGTATGCGATACTGCTGAGCACAATCATTCCAGGGTCTAGAGCAGTGGTTCTCAACCTTCCTAATGCTGTGATGTATTTTCATTGTTACAAAGGGGTCACAACCCACAGGTTAAGAACCACTGCTTTAATACAGTCCAATGGGGTCACGACCCACAGATTGAGAACCGCTGGGCTAGAGTCACCACTACATGGTGCCTCATGCTCTGGGACCTGAGCTACCACTAATTCCTATTGGCCCAGGTTCCAGAATTTCAGCTATAAGCTTATACCTGAGCCCAAACCTCCAGAGCATTCCTTCTTCCCCCAGTGTGAGGCCAGTGTTGTGCCCTGCACCCAGGTAAAATTACAGATACAACCTGGCCCCCTCAGCCTGAGCTGCTAGGGAATGCCTTAATGTCACAGATCCTGGTTTAGTGGGAAACATACATCCAACCTTGACATAAAGACCAAACCTGTGCTCCAAGACTCAGGAGTCAGAAAGTTCACAAGAACCTGAGCCTAGGACTCTAGCCCCACAGCTGCCCTGGGCATCTGCTTCTGAAACCCAATGAGATTACAATGTTTGCAGGCCATGACCAACAACAAAAGGGATCCATAATGGTAAGAGGTATTCCTTGGCCAAGCTTACTTATTTGGGGGAAAAAGAAAATAAGAGAGGGCAGCACCTGTGGCTCAGTCGGTAAGGCGCCAGCCCCATATACCGAGGGTGGCGGGTTCAAACCTGGCCCCGGCTGAACTGCAACCAAAAAGAAAAAAAAGAAAATAAGAGGATTCCAAAATCCCTTACCACCAAAGATCTTAGCAAGCTTCAACAGCCTAGGCCAGAGGAACACACATATATTGCTAACATTGAAGCCAGCTGAAAAATCTCCATGGAGTCTGTACCACTGCATCTAATCAGTATAGAGTTACACCTTTCCAAGTTAGCATCTAAGACAAAATTACTGGTGAAAATCTTTCTCTATAAAAGCCACTATAGAAATGTCGAAAGAGATGGCTTGGCTCCCGTAGTTCAGTGAGTAGCACTCCAGCCACATACACCAAAGCTGGCGTGTTTGAGCCCAGCCTGGGCCTGCTAAACAACAATGACAACTGCAACCACAAAATAGCCGGGCATTGTGGTGGGCACCTGTAGCCCCAGCTACTTGGGAGGGTAAGGCAAGAGAATCGCTTAAGCCCAAGAGTTAGATGTTGCTGTGAGCTGCAATGCCATGGCACTCTACCGAGGGCAACATAGTGAGACTCTGTCTCTGTCTCAAAAAATAAATGTTGAAAAAGACAATTTTTTCACCAAATGTACATATATCAACTCAGGAATATAAGAAACATGAAAGGGCAAGGAAATAGGACACTACTGAAGGAACACAAAATACTCCAGCAACAGACCCCCAATGAAATGGAAATCTACAAATGCCAGAAAAGGATTCAAAATAATGTTTATAAGGAACCTCAATGAGTTACAAGAAAATACAGCTAGGCAATTCAACAAAACCAGGAAAATACTTCACAATCTGAATGAGAAATTTAACCGAGAGATTAAACATCATGAAAAAAGAACTAAACAAAAATCCTATAGCTCAAGAATTTAATGGGTGAAATAAAAAATGTAATAAATAGCTTTAACAGCAATCTTGATCAAGCAAAAGAAAGACTCTCTGAACATGGTGAGTACTCAAAGAAAAAAACAAGAAATAAGAATGAAAAAGAAGAAGAAAGCAAACTTATGGGACAACATGAAGCAAAAAATGCTTATGTTATGAGAATTCCGGAAGGAGCATTAAAACAGACACATAGATCAGTGGAACAGAATAGAAAACCCAGAAACAACTCCACATATTTACAGCCAACTAATTTTCTACAAAGATACGAAGAAAAAAAATTTTTTTTTATTTATATATATGATACGAAGAAAAGTGACAGGGAAAGCACAGTCTCTTTCATTAACGGTACTGGGACAACTGGATATCCATATGCAGAGGAATAAAACTAGACTATCTCTTATCATATACAAAAATCACTCAGAATGAACTAAAGACTTACATGTAAGACCCAAAACATGAAAATACCAGAAGAAAAAATAGGTAAAATTCTATAGGATCTGGTCAAAGATTTTATAAGGAAGACCTTAAAATCATAGGCAGCAAAAACAAAAATAGACAAATGTGATCATATCAAACTAAAAAAAAAAAAAAGTTTGTATAGCAAAGGAAACAACAAACAGAGTGAAGAAACAGTTGAATGGGACAGAAATATTTGCAAATGGGGGCGGCACCTGTGGCTCAAAGGAGTGGGGCACTGGCCCCACATGCTGGAGGTGGTGGGTTCAAACTCAGCCCCAGCCAAAAACTGCAAAAAAAGAAAAAAAAGAAATATTTGCAAATGATTTGTTTGACATGGATTAACATCCAGAATATGGAAGGAACTCTAACAACTCAGTAGCAAAAATAAAAAACAAGTAACTGGATTTTAAAATGAGCAAATGAGTTGAACACACATCTCTCAAAAGAAGACATACAAATGGCCACGAAGTATATGAGAAAATGCTCAATATTGCTAATCATCAGAGAAATGAAAATCAAAACAACAATGAGATATAATCTCACCCAAGAAGAATGGCTATTATCAAAAAGATAAAAAAAAAATAGCAAATGTTAGTAAGTAGCAGAGAAAGGAGAACTTTTTTACACTGTTGGTGGTAATAATGTAAATTCATGTACCCATCATGGAAAACAGGATAGAGGTACTCCAAAAAACTAAAAATAGAATTACCTTATGATCCAGAAATTCTACTACTGGATTTATATCCTGAGAAAATGAAGTCAGTCTGTCAAAGAGATTGCATTCCCATTTTTATTGCAGGACTATTCACAGTAGTTAAGATTTGGAATCAACCTAAGTGTCCATCGGCAGATGAATAGATAAAGAAAATTGGTATATGTGGTAAATCGTGCAGTGGAATACTATTCAGCCATAAAAAATAACAAAATCTTATAATTTGCAAAAACACAGATGAGACTGGAAGACATTATGTTAAGTAAAATAAGTCAGATGCAGAAAGAGAAATAGTACACGTTCTCACTCACGTGGGAAAACTACAACAGATGATTTCACATTAGAGAGTAGACTGCTGGCTGCTGGGGCCTACAGACGAAGGAGGCATAGCCAAGGGGTGGTTAATTGACAAGAAAAGACAGTGAGGTACGAGGAATAGGTTCTAGTGTTCTACAGCACTCTGGGGCAACTATAATTAACAATAATTTGTTGCATATTTTCAAACAGTTAAAGAGAAGATTTTGAATATTCCCAAATACAAAGAAATCATAAATGTCTGAGGTGAAGGATATGCTAATTATCATGATTTAATCATTACACTTGTCAAAATACCAGTGTACCCCACCAATATTTAAAATTATTAGTTGTCAACTAAAAATAATAAGTTTAAAGGCTATAAACTGTAATAATAAAAATGTTTAAATGTAAAGAGAAAAATAAATTTGAGAGTTCGATAAGAAAGTAGATTATGGTAACTAAGACTGGTGGTTCATTTTAACTGGATTAAAATTACCAGTGGTAAAATATAAGGTCAAAAACATCAACTTTCTTCTGATCACACCCTCCGAGGAGTGTTTTCTTGAGACAATAGAAGAGATTCAACTCATAAATCAGAAATGCTCCTAGTCTACACATTATTCAACCCTCATGCTTTTTAGGAAAGTATGTATTCTTATCAAAATTGCTACCAATAGCAGCTAAAATAGCTACTCATCACTACCTCTTTGACAACATTTGGGCTTCTCTTCCAGGGATTACCCTGACAAAATTTCTGTAACAGTGAAGAGGGAATGCTGTTTATTTTAAGTATTTCTTTAAAACTGGGTTATTGAAATAATGTGACACCAAAAGCAGCAGAGATAGAGTCTATAAGGCAAATCTAATGCACCATTACATTGCTCTTTAATTCAGGCCAATTCTCTGAAATTGGTCAAATCAATATAATATTTTATACATAAACAATACACTCAAACGAACAGGAATGTGGGCAGAAAATATCTTTGCAAAGATTCATTTTCTCTTAATAGTATTTTTAAATATTATTTTTTAAATCAGAGAAATACAGAATTATTTAAGTGTGATAATCACATGAATTTTTAAGGTTAAACACAAGAATTCTAAAGAGTGTTGTACGTGCTGTAGTCAGCTTCAGGCCACACCTTAGATTTCTCAGGATTCAAGTTCATGTTTTTGCTATTAGGAATATTTCAGGAAAAAATTATGAGAAGCATATGTTTCTGGGAAGTGTTTTGATTTTGCAAGCGATGAGAAGCCAACTATTCCTTTTTGCCAACGATATGATCTTATACTAAGAAAACCCTAAAGATTCCACCAAAAGATTCCTACAATGATAAATAAATTCAGTAATATCTCAGGTTACAAAGTCAATGTACACAAATCAGTAGCATTACTGTATACTAATAACAATCAAACTGAGAGTCATGTCAAGAACTCAATACCATTTATAATATCTGCCAGGAAAATAAAATACCTAGGAGTATAGTTAACCAAGAAGGTAAAAGATTCCTATAGGGAAAACTACAAAACACTGATGAAAGAAATCACACATGATACGAATAAATGAGAAAACATTCTGTGCTCATGGATTGGAAAACTCAAAATTGTTAAAATGTCCGTACTGCCCATAGTGGTTTATAGTTTCAGCACAATTCCCATCCAAATGCCAAAGTCATTTTTTGCAGATCTAGAAAATGAACTCTAAACCAAGAAAAGAGCTTGCATAGCTAAAGCAATCCTAAGCAAGAGCAACAAATCTGGAGATGTCACATTACCTGATTCAAATTATACAAGGCTATAGTAACCAGATCCTCTTGGTACTGGTATAAAAGTAGAAACATAGACCAATGGAACTGAATAGAGAACCTAGATATAAGGCCATACACCTAAACCAACCAATTTTTGACAAAGCTGACAAAAACATACACTGGGGCAAGGAAGTCTCATTTTTAAAATGGTGCTGGAGAGGGCGGCACCTGTGCCTCAAAGGAGTAAGGCACCGGCCCCATATGCCGGAGGTGGTGGGTTCAAACCCAGCCCCAGTCAAAAACTGCAAAAAAAAAAAAAAAAAAAATGGTGCTGGAGAACTGGATAGTTGCATGCAGAAGAATAAAACTGGATTGCTATCTCTCACCCTATACAAAAATTAATTCACGGTAGATTAAAGACTTAAGTGTAAGACCTGAAAGCATAATAATTCTAAAAGAAAACTTAGGAAAAACTCTTCTGGACATTGGCCTAGGCAAAGAATTTATGACTAAAACTCCATAAACAAATACAACAACAACAAAAAAACTCACTATATCAAAAAGACACCCTCACCCAAATGTCTATCACAGCACAATCCACAACTGCACAGATGTGGAATCAACCTAAGTGCCATCAAATGATGAGTGGATAAAGAAAATGCAGTACTCCACACCACAAAGCACTATTCAGCCAAAAAAAAGGAATGAAATAATGTCTTTTGCAACAACCTGGGTGGAACTGGAGACCATTATCCTAAGTGAAGTATCTCAGGAACGAAAAAGCAGATACCACGTGTTCTCACTGATAAGCAGGAGTCACAGAGCAGGGTAATGAACCCTGAAAACTAGAAGAGTGGGAGCCGAGAGGGAAGTGAAGGGTAAAATCCTACCTGTTAAGTACAAGGCACACTGTTCTGGTGATGGGTACACCAAAAGCCCTGACCTCAGCATTATACAATTCATCCATGCACAAAAAAATCATTTGTACCCTCTAAATCTACTAAAATATAAAAAAAAATAAAGTTCAAAGTAGAAAAATTATATCAGCCCATGAAGAAAATCAACCAGAGGAGAGAGATTCTGAAATTGTAATGATTTCAGTTAAAAGTTAAAGAATCCTCACATAATGGCATGTTCAGGGGAGATAAAGGAAGAAATGAATCCTTTGCCAAAACTTCCCGTCATCTTGTTTCTGCGCTATGCCCACTAAGCTGGCACCATAACCTCTTACAGCTGTTATTAAACTGCACTCTACTGATCACCCCTTTCTTACCACTCTTTTTAACAGCCTCATTCCTCAAAGTCATTACCAAAAAAAACTTCAGAGTTATGAAAAGTGAATCTGGGACTCAACTGTTCCACACGTTTTTTGCCTTTGTCTATATTTGACAGAGCACAAAGTGTCAGCAAAGGCCAAAAGACCTGGCAATTATTGTTTTGAAATACTGAATTGGAGGAAGCGCAACTGCTTCTAGCGAGCGTATGATTTCAATTTTCCAAATGCATGTCTAGGCAAAGCTGGTTTGCCCTCAGGAGGTGTCAAAACTAAACAAATGAGTTATTCACACTTCTCTATGCCCTTTTTTTTTTTTTTCCTATTTCTCTTTTTGGAAGAAATCATGATAATGTCATTGTTGAAACCCACACAAAGAACTTACATCATATTCTTTCTGTCCTCTAATGCTTCCCATTTTCCCTTTCCCCACACATTGCAAAATGTGCTAATGAAGACATTCAATCGATAAATGACAGATAAATAGAGAGCTAGACAGACAGACAGACTGGCATAGCTAGAAATATAGACAATATATACATACATCCATAAAGACATACCAGGATTGAGGATTACATATGGCTAAGCGGCCATACTTACTTAGGGTAAAATAGGAATATTTGCATTTTTAATCCTTCTGTGTTATTTGGTATTAAGCACTTCAGATTGTCTTAGAATTATTATACAATCCAGTGAATTAGCCACTAGCCACATGGGGCTATATAAATTTAAGTGTAGCTTAATTGAAATTATAGAAAATTTAAAAATTCAGTTCCTCTGTCACATAGTCACCTTTTAAATGTTCAGTATTCATGTCTGTCTAGTAACCACTGTACAACAACACAGATTTTTATCCTCACCGTTATTTTGGACCACTGCTATCTCTGAATTTTTCCTCACGCGTTTTTTTCTGCCATTAAAAGAAGATTTAATTGAATGTTCAAGGGCTGACACATTCTTTCCCCAAAAGGAAAATTGCTTTCCTTAAATTCAGACAGAAATCCTGTAAGTGCTCTATAGATCAATTTTGAATCACCAGATTCGATTATAGAAAGCAGAGCTCAAGACCTCTGGACTTCACATTCACGATTTTCTCCCATGGTAATTGAATTTTAGGGTTGAAATAGACCTTAGAAGTCCCCTGACCCAATCGTTCTTTCCACATTTGCCATTGTCCCTTCAAAACCTCTACTAAATTACAATCTATCTCACGCTTGCAAAACCATTAATAAAACTTATCCAGGCCTCCGGGATGAACCCAAATGCAAAGGAAATGCCCAGCCTAAGGGGTTGCAACACCAACAACTAATCACAGAATCGTAGTTCCTAGTTGTTGATGGCTTTGCCACTTGTGATTTTATTAAATTGCTCCTCTGCTGAGCACTTTAAGACTCTTCCTTTTGTGTTTTATTTTTAAAAAAATTAACTTCTGCCCAAAATGTCATTTGATAGCCCTTTTTAATAAAATTTAGCTTGAGGGGAAAAACCATAGCTTGCTTTTCATAAATCACTTCGGATTTGACAAAGTGCCTACTTGCTCAACAAAACGCTCCTATCATTTTGCTAATTCTTCTAGTAGCACATGGTTAAGACTCACGGTAAACCCAGCAGAGTTTTTTGCTGAACTGGAGCATATACATTACCCATGATTGGACAGCAGCTATGAGAAATAACAAGGACTGAACTTGACTTGCTTAAGATTCCCTCAGAAGCAAGAGAACCAATAAAACGTTCATAGGTGGGCACTGACCAGGGTCTGCAGTATTATTAAAGGGGGTAATGTCATTTTCCCTTTTATGTTTATGAAGTCCCAGCTATTATAAAGATACTGTCAGTCCTCCTAATGAAATTGTCATGGTTTAGTTCTTTCATGCCAATAAATCTCCCTTCACCTTGGCATAGCAATCTAGAAAATTTGTGGTTAAGAGTATAATGGTTTCTGCAGTTCCTAGATTATAACGAGTATTTGTAAGCCTATAAATACCTAGGCTTACATACAATTTCTTCAAGAAATAATAGTCATCCATTCAAAAATATAAGTTGTTCTCCACAAGGTAGCCATAATGGTGCCTTTAAAACATGAATCAGATCACGTCCCAGCTCAAAGCCATCTTGCTAGAATAAAATCCAAAGTTCTTTCCATAGCTCACAGGCCCAGAAGGCTCTGGACCCAGGCTGGGCCTCCATTTATAACCCCTGCTTTTCTCCCTTCCTGTCTGCACCTGACTCCTTGCTGAACACTGTGCTATTCCTCAAATATGCCAAGCGCTCTCCTGACTCAGGAGTTTGTATTTGCTGATCCCTCTGCCTGGAATGCTTCCCATCGGATATTCCTTGCTTCAACCCGGGCTCAGATCAGTTGTCACCTCTGCAGAGAAACCTGTGTGGCCACACAATCAAAAATAGCACCTGTTGGTGCAGTGCAGTGGTTCGCACCTGTAATCCTAGCACTCTGGGAGGCAGAGGGAAGAGCGTTTGAGGTCAGGAGTTCAAAACCAGCCCAAGCACTCTACAAAAAATAGAAAAAATTAGCCAGGTGAAGAGGCACATACCTGTAGTCCCAGCCACTCAGGCAACTGAGGCAGAAGAATCACCTGAGCCCAGGAGTTTGAGGTTGCAGTGAGCTGTGATAATGCCACTGTACTTTAGCTGGGGTGAGACAGTGAGACTGTCAAAAAAAAAAAAAAGAAAAAAAGCCCTCTTCTCTGTCACTTTCTTGCCCCTTACACTGTTGTCCTCAAGGGAATTATCCCACCTCACAACAGCTTAAAATGTTATTTTTTTGTTTGTTTTAATATAAACTCTGTGACATAGAGATTTTGTCTTGTTCATTGCTATATTCTGTGCTAGTAGCCAGATTGGTGCCTAGAATGTAGTAGGTGTTCAATTAACATGTTTAATAAATGAGCCAATAAATGAACACCACCTGTCAAAGGTTCTCTCTCTCTCTCATGCACAGTATTTTCCACGGATAACACTCAGAGCTCCTTTAATGACATGACATTTTTATTCTCTACTAGATTATGAAAGTCCCCAGTGACTTTCAGCAAAGTATTCTTTAAATGTATGCTGAGTAGAAATGAATGAATGAACTGCCTACGTGGCAGTTCTGTTGGCAGGATCCGTTCTGATGTCATATTTGGTTCTCATCCTCAGAGAATAAAAGTAAGCCAGAAAAATCTCATAAGTTCATTAGTATTATCACTATCTCTGCTAGGAGGAGAGAGAGTGATAGAATGAACGGCCAGATCAAATCAGATGAAGCTGTTCTCTCTCCAAGGGAGTAGCTTTGTAGTACCCAGGAAAAGTAGTCAGAGGGCCCTACAGGCTGAAGACTGATGGCCGTCCAGGCTTCCAGGCTGGGGAAGAGTGTAGCCACCACACCAGTGGACAGGCTCATAGTAGGCCCTCTACCTAGTAGCAGAAGGTAACTTGTGGGAGGGTGATGGGTATTTTATAGCTAATTTTATTATAGAATGTGTGTTAGACTGAAGAATTCTTAGAACTGGATAAACAAGAACAAGGGTACTTGCACTTGGCAATGAAAGAGTGAAATGTACTAGATTTATGGTATGTCCCCCAAATTAGCCCCACCTATGATCCCCTATACAGAAAAGCTAAGCTAGGCTATTACCGTGCAGAATTTCCTCTAATTAGAGCATTGGTGTATGTGTCAACACAAAAAGAAACACATTTAGACTTGGGGCTAAACACCTACTTATGACGTGAGCTAGCCCAAGCAGAGAAGGAAGAAAGGAGAAAGGGCAGACAAAGCAATAAACTCGCATCTTCACACTCTTTCCCCTGAACACTGTGGCGCTGCATCCAAGGAGTGTGGAAGCAAATCTGCCCTTTGGATCATGGGGTAAACACAAGGAAAAAGTATCATACTTCTGTCATTCCATCATTATCTTGAAAATCAAGTTTAAAAAACTAAATCAGAGGTTATAGGTATCCCCAAAGGACGATTTTATTTCTTCCTGATGACTACCTAAAATACTTCCCCTTAGAGAACTATGACATTAAAAGACAATGAAATGGGCTACAAGCTAGACAATGGGAGAAAGGTGCCAAACCTCACTCCACTGCTCCAACAAGGCCCTCAAAGCTACTAAAAGTTACACAGTAAGAGATTAATGCCCAGTAAGTGGGTTTTTTCATTAGCCCAAGTCCTTTTTATGAGCCGACAAGGCCTAATTCAGTAATTTGAATACATGGTAAAGTGTGTGGTCTTATAGGAAAATACCATTTGCTAGAAAAATAATTAAGTTAACAAAATAAAACTCTTTTAGAAAGATATTCATCGAGTTCTGAATTGCTACTGTGAACAAAGAGCTAGAAGCTGGGAGGTGAGGCTTCATCTTTAGCGTATATTTGGAAATTCACTTAGCTTCACTCAAATATGGGGAAATAGACTCAATGTAGGAAAACTTCAGTGAGATGCAAATATACATACACAGAGAGAAGGCTCAGAGTGGGGGCAGCCAGAAGGGGGGGATGAGTGAGAGGGCAAGTACTAAAAATGACCCCAAAAATAAAAGTGTTAACAAGAGGTCTTTTGGTAGAATTTTGGGAGATATCACTGCATTGAGAAATTCATCCATAATTCCAACAGGCAGCCGTTGTTGGGCACAGACCATGTCGGTCTTTTTAATGCATTCTCACATTCATTCTTCACTACAATCCTTTTTTGCAAGGGGCAGTTTCCACCCTCTCCCCGCGATGCCCCCTTTTCGTCATGGCCTTCCTTCCCCCGTCCACCACCCCCAAGGAAGGAAGAATTTCCAGTCCGACTGCTCAGAGCCCAGGATATTCACAGGGGCACATTCCTCTGGGGACCCCATGCCTTTTTCTTTCTCTTGCACTTCTGCCACTGCCCACCATGAACCTGACAAGCTAAGTCAGAGTCCGGGGTCTTTTTTCCTCACATGAGCACCTACTTGCGGGTACACAGACCCCCAAAATATACATTCCAGGGCAGTCTAAGAGGCCACACTTCACCATATAGCACTGCATGTGCTAATTCAGCTTTTTACCAAAGCTCTGTGTTGAAATGTCAGAATTACATTAACAGTACTAATTAAAAGGTGAGGAGAGCCCCAGTCTGCTACAGTTCCAGGCTACAATTTCTTGGGAACATAAAGACAAAGAAAGACTCCAAGCAGGCAAAGGTCAACATTCTTAGTCCACGGCTACAACACCATCTAACTGCACCAAAATCCTGCCTTTGAACACTAACAATCCTGTAATACAGGTACTGATATCAGCCCATCTTACAGACAGAAACAGAGGATTAGGTAAAATATTTGAGGGTCATAGATTGTGCTTGGTAGAGCTAAACGTCATGTTCCATTCAGTCTAACTCCAAAGTTTATTTTTATACCCCCTAGAAAATTTAATTGTAAGTCCCTCATTTCTGTGATCTCAAGGGTAAAATACTACTCTTTTGAAAACTTCAAGTAAATAACTTGCTTCTACAATTTACTCTATACCAATATATAAGAAATTGTAAATCATTTCTATTATCCAGGCTGAAATCCTAACACAGTTCATAAAATACAATCAGACCAATTTCCCACTGCTCTCAACTCAACACATCTTCATTTTACAACTGTTTATTCACAACATACTTACTGCATAGCCAATTGATAAGATCAATTTTTGATTTAAGCAAGATACAAAGAAGTTTTTGCTAACAAAGGGTAAAATGCATTATGGATGGATTGTCAATTCAAATATTCACAGGTGAAGAGAGAAGAAAACTTTCCCAATTCTTGACTTTTCCCAAATAGTTCCTATAAACTCACTTCCAGCCTAGAAATAGTACTCAAAGTATCCAGGTTCAACATCAAATGAAGAAGCCTCATAAAAGACAGGAGAGCAGCGGCTTTTCTTCAGCACATAAGGCCCTCTCACCTGTTACTATTGCACTGTACAGGGCTTATCCTCTCTGAAGTTCAGACTTTTCATCTGGAAAATGAAGAAACCCTAGAAAAGAAACCCATCATAGAAACCCTCAGTCTTACCATCACAAGGTGAAGCTGTTATGAGACTCAGAGAAAGCCATTCAAATGAAAAGGGGTTTTGTTTTGCTTTGGTTTGGTTTTAAACAGAGTCTTTCTCTTTCACCCAGGGTAGAGTCCAGGGGTATAATCATAGCTCATAGCAACTTCAAACTCCTGAGCTCAAGCGATCCTCCTACCTCAGCCTACTGAGAAGCTGGGTAGCTGAGTAGCTGCCATCACACTCAGTTAATTATTTTTTATTTATTTTTTATAGAGAAGTTCTCACTCTTGCTCAAGCTGGTCTCAAACTCTTGGCCTCAAGCTCATCTTCTCTCCTTGTTTTCCCAAAGTTTTCCAAAGCTAGGATTATAGGTATGAGCAACCATATCTGGCCAAATGAAACACTTTCAAATAGTACCTGCTATGGGTTGAAGGTATCCTCTGAAGGTCAGGTGTTGGAAATGTAATCCCCAATGCAACAGTGTTGAGAGGGGTAACTTTTAAGAGATGGTTAGACAATAAGGGCTCTGCCCTCATGAATGGATTAATTAATGCCTCTATGGCCAGAGTGGGTTTGTCATAAAAGTGAGGTTGGTCCCTTCCTTCCACTTTCTACCCTAGGATGATGTAGCAAAAAGACCCTGGCCAGACGCCAGCCCCTAGATGTTGGACTTCCCAGGCTCCAGAACTGTAAGAAATAAATCTCTGTTCTTCATAAATTACCCAGGCATTTATAAATGTCTCTGGCATTCTGTTACAGCAGCATCAAACAGACTCAGACAGGCCCCAGGATGAAATACCAACGGAAGAGCTGGCTGTCTCGGACCACGGTGGAGGCGAGTGTAGTTATCTCTCAGCAGACAGCACCCTGCCCTGCATAGCTCACATTCCTGGTTCTTCTGTTCCTGCAGAACCAGGGGGAGAAATGGGAGCTAATTTTTGCTCTTGAACTGCATTTACCTTTCTGGAGACCCTTGGAGTCAGAGTTTATAGTCACCCCTTAAAAGGGAATTTTACTTCTTCCTGATCATTACCTAAAAATATTTCCCCCCAGAGAGCCACTGTATCCATGCCTGCCAGATTTGGAAGCCTAGTCTCCAGAATTG
The DNA here is from genome assembly GCF_027406575.1 of Nycticebus coucang. Classification (NCBI taxonomy): domain Eukaryota; kingdom Metazoa; phylum Chordata; class Mammalia; order Primates; family Lorisidae; genus Nycticebus; species Nycticebus coucang. The sequence continues at coordinate 183,709,221 of NC_069780.1, forward strand.
AAAGAGAATAATTTCTGTGGCTTTAAATCACCAAATGTGTGGTGATTTGCTGTTATAGTCCTAAGAAGCTAGTGCAACAGAATTTAAAACATTGAGACTGGATAAAATCTCCCAGGGAGTGAATATTGATAAGGGAAGAGGACTCAGGATTGGGCCCCAGGGTCCCACTGCTGTAAAAGGCTGGGCACAAGAGAAGCATCCAGAAAAGGACAGTGCTGTGGAGGAAACCAGGGAGGGGGTGTGCGGAGGTGTAGGAAGAAAGGGATGGATGGATGAGCCAAGGGGTCAGGTGCTGCTGGAGCCAAGTCTGGTGAGGAATGAGAACTGACCAGCAAGGTGAAGGTCACTGAAGACCTTGACAACAAAGCTTTCAGTGGAGTAAACCTAATTTGGGTTCGTTTAAGACAGAATTGGACAGAGAAATTGGAGACTGCAAGAATATAAGCCATTCTTTCAAGGTTTTACTGCAAAAGAAACTAAAGAAAGTAGATCACTGTGCTGCAAATAGGTCAAGACAGAGTTCTTAGGCTGAGAGAGCTCCCAGAGCATGATTACTATACACTGATGAGAACGATCAAGAAAGCACAAAAAAAGGTATTTCATAAAACAAAGGGAAAGTTGCTGAAATGATGTACAAAATGTTTTCTAAAAATTTTTACACCTCCATCCTGCCAAGATAATTCTGTAGTAAATGTCCATAAAGTTATTTTTTCTGTGCTTTTTTTACATTGTCAATATTATAGCTGACAGAATACATATATATACATACACACACATATATATTTAAATATATATTCTTTTAAGTATATTTAACTGAGCAATACACAGAGATCCAGAGTGGAGTATTCTTTGAAAAAGAGTACTGTGAGTAAAAATATCTGCTATTGAGTAGTTTTTAAAGTGACTCAATCCATTTCATATAAAATATCAAAAACTGTTGAATTCCTTGGCAACTAAAATGCCATTGTGGAGCGCTATGCAATTCTGCTTCTGTGATACCAAAAAGACTTTTTGTTTAACAATTCTCCTTACGTTATGTCCTCCTGTATTCTTAGTTGGTACATTCTTAGCAAGTGCTAGACACTGAAAAGTACAGCAATTTGTATTATGTAGTTATCAGATAAATAACTCTTGAATACATATCTTCAATCCGAAGAATGGGTTGAAAGATGTGCATTAGGGAACTCATTTCCCGAGACAGAAAAAGGAGCAAAAGAGAATTAAGGAAAAAGCAAGTAAGTTTCCAGTTTCACAAGTCATCTCCTGAATGAATAAAACAGAAAAAAAATACAAAGAGTTCCTGCTATAACCTCTTCATTTCCAACTCAGAAATACACATACACCGGCATCCTTGAGTCTTTAATTTCTATTCTGAAACCTTACATTCCTTGTGATATCTTTCTGTTGCTTTTCCTATGAGGGACAATTGCCCTATGCATCAAATTCTTTGATCACACCATTTTCCCTCCATACCCTTTAGATTTTTCTCTGTTATCTTTTGGTCTTTAGATTCTACAGAAAAATAATATTTTTTGTTGAACCTTGGATAACTTTTTCTTTATCAGCCCATTACAAAACTTTCAGCAGGATCTCTCGAGGTAAGTATTTCTCTTTGGTTTAAAGAAATAGAATGAGAATGCTTAAGGAGCGTAATCAATTCTCTGTTCTCCTGTCTTCTATGGAAGCCTATGTCCCATTTATTCCAAGTTACAACTATCATTTTTATGTTGGATACCTTTTCTTTATAACTTGCCATATCACTATTTTCTCAGCTTGATTCTTTGCCTTCAGAATTTTACAAATTTATTTTCCACAATGCCCATTATGTGTCACTTTGAATTTGAATTCTAATACTAAAATCTTAATTCATTAACATTTCCTTTTCTCACTCATTTCCACTTTCATGGTATCCTGTTGTTTTTCAGATTGGGCCTGGTTTGTTTGTTTTGCTTCCATTTTCTTACAATTACCATCTCTATTACATAAATTCCTCTAGTGTTCTTTTGGAGAGAGAATTTTCAAATACCTTTTCTTCTGATTTTTTTTTTTTTTTTTTAGACAGAGTCTCACTCTGTTGCCTTGTGTAGAGTACCATAGCGTCACAGCTCACAGCAACCTCAAACTCCTGGGCTCAAGAGATCCTCTTGCCTCATCCTCCCAAGTAGCTGAGGCTATAGGCACCCACCACAATGCCCAGCTAGTTTTTCTGTTTGTATAGACAGGGTTCTCGCTTTCCTCAGGCTGGTCTAGAACTCCCAGACCAAAGCAACCTGCCCACCTCAGCCTCCCAGAGTGCTAGGACTACAGGCCACCACACCTGGCCTTTTTTCTGATTCTTATAATAACTAATTTTTAGGTTCCTGTTATTTTAAAAACACACTTGTTCCCTCTATTTCTCTATTCATTTGTTTATCCATTTTTTAAATGGTAAATTGGACTCCATTAAAATTTAAAACTCTGTTCATCATCCTACCCCCTACTATGTGTGCATGTAAGGGACCATTATCAACTTTAGCAATTATTATGTACATACATATTTAATTCAGAAAATTTATTCAGTAATTGTTAGATAGCAAAAAGAAACTACTAAAGAGACAAAATAATATGATTCTACCTTTGCCTTAAATATAATTGTACTATTTGACTGGTTGGGGAGCGGTGGCTCACGCCTGTAATTCCAGCACTCTGGGAGGCCAAGAGGGGTAAAAAGCTTGAGCTCAGGAGGGGTAAACCAGCCTGAGCAAGAGTTAGACCTCGTCTCTGAAAATAGCCAGGCATTGTGGCGGGCATCTATAGTCCCAGCTACTTGGGAGGCTGAGGCAAGAGGATTGCTTGAGCCCAAGAGTTTGAGGTTGCTGTGAGCTAAGACAACAGGGCACTCTACCAAGGGAATCAAAGTGAAATTCTGTCTCAAAAAATATATATATACTATTCAATCATTTGTTAAATAAATATTTATTTAGCACCTTCTAACTGCCAAGACCTGTAAATAAGATGAACTCTCTGCTCTTACAAGTACAGTCTACGGGGGGGAAATGATAGAAATAAATAAATAGTGTAATGGTTTTAAATCATTAAAAATGGAGATGATTCATGTGAAAAAGATAAAGAGGGTGAAGGAATTCAGAGTACAAAGACCAGCTCATGCAGGTAAGCAGAAGACCTTGCTGTGATTTCACTTTGGGAAAGAAAGCCCCTCGGGTAAGCATGGCAGGACAGTGAATGCCCTTTCTGCAACCACTCTGTGGAGTCTCTCCTCAAAGAGGAGGCAAGTGCAAAGCCCGTGAGGTAAGGAAGAATTGGGGGTGTTAGAAAGGCAAACAAATGGGGCCACGTGCCCGAAGTGCATTTTAGAAAGGAACAGAGATGTGAGATGCAGCTGAACATCCAAACTAATTCCATATCACGGACGGCCTTGCCGGCCTCGCTAAGGAATTTAGATTTGATTCTTAGAGCTAGGAAATGAAAGGTTTTTAGTGAACAATAATTAAAATTCAGAGTTTACTTCATTCCTAAATTACCACTATATCTACTACAAGTTTAGATTATAAACTTAGCTCTACTGTGAGATTTTAATTGTGAATTTTATTATTCAATTTCAAAGACTCATGAATTCTTTTATATTGTTTTTGAGGCAGAGTCTTACTCTGTCACCTGGGTAGAGTGCTATGGCATCATACCTCACAGCAACCCCGAATGCCTGGGCTTAAGTGATCCTCCTGCCTCAGCCTCCCAAGTAGCCGGGACTACTGGCGTGTGAGACCTGGCTAATTTCTCTATTTTTAGTGGAGACGGGATCTGGCTGTGTTACTTATGCTGATATCAAACTCCTGGCCTCAAGCCATCCTCCAGCCTCGGCTCCCCAGAGTGCTAAGGGTTGCAGGTGTGAGCCACTGCACCTGGCCAAAGACTAATGAATTTTAATTATTATTTCAGGGTCTGATTGACAACTAATGTATTGTCTTGGAACACTTTTTAACATTTACAAATTTAATATTTCATCTTCTTTCCAATTTTACAATTGCCTAAACTTTCCCAAGTATTTACTTAGGCAATTATTATAAATATGCTGTAAATATGACTACAATGATTCTTAGTCTCTTATATGTCCCAGTAGTGTGTATAAGCTTAGAGATAGAAGACATCACAAGTCTTAATTAATTTTACTCAGTTTTGACTTTTTTTTTTGAGACAGAGTCTCACTATCTTGCCCTGGGTAGAGTGCTGTGGCATCAGAGCTCACAGAAACCTCAAACTCTTGGGCTTAAGTGATTCTCTTGCCTCAGCCTCCTAAGTAGCTGGGACTACAGGTGCCCACCACAATGCCCGGCTACTTTTTGTTATAGTTGTCATTGTTGTTTAGCTGGTCCGAGCCGGGTTCGAACCTGCCACCCTTGGTTTATGTGGCTGGCACCATAACCACTGTGCTACAGGTGCCAAGCCTCAGTTTTGCATTTTAAACTGAAATCACAAGGTGAACTTATTGCCACTTTAACATGTCAGATATTCTTAAACACTACAGATACTCAACATAATAAAGGTGTGCGGATTATATCAAAACTGCTGTATATTTATTTTCTTCATATCTGCACTTAATGATAAACTTCCCTGGAGTTAAAGGGGCTTATCTACTAAGGGAAAAACTATGTTGCTTCACACTATTCTGAGCTTGCTTTTCCAGGAGAACATTTAGGGTTTCTTGACATCCTGAGAATTCTTAATAACCAGACTTAATCCCTGAGTGTTGTAATAGCCAGGGCCCAGACATCCAAGGACATCCTCCTTCCCTCTCTGACTGCCAAGCCAAGTACCATTTTTTTAGTCCCATTTATAGTTAAGAAGGGAGAACCAGCATCACCTCATTATACGCTAATGTAGTCTCTACCTCCCACCCAGATGGCTTCTGCACTTGATTGGAGCTCACAAATCTGGTTACCAGTTCAATCTATCTTTGTCATATCCTTTTCTGTCTTTTAGAACCATAATTTAAGATATTAAAGTAACATTATATTGAATTATGGAATGCCCTGGTGGCTTTGTCTGACAAGAACAGGACATGAGGTAAACGGTGTTACATTTTCAAAATACTCTGGCGACTCTGGGGGAAATGAGTTAGAAAGAAGCAGAGTGGGTTCAGAGAGGCACTTTAGACAAGAGCTTGCCTTGCGACTCAAGCAGAAGGGTGCACGTCCCTCCTCCTTGACCCAAGGATGGCCTCCTCTTTGGGAAACTTAGCCCCTTCCACAAACTTCCCACAAAGGCGTGAGGGGAAGCAAATCCCATCCAGCCAGACCAGACCAGTGATACCATCTCCATCATATCGGCTCCTTCCTATCCACAGGCATCAAACCTGAGGAAGAGGCCAAGAAGGAGGGAAACCATCACGGAAGGGGAGAGACCTGAACTGGAGAGAGCACAGGATTGCAGGGCTGCAAAGGCACCCTCTGCCATCTGAGAAGAGTTGGCCGCTGAGGCATATCCAAGGGTATACACCCTTCTCCAGGCTCTGCAGCTGGTAAGGGGAAATAACACCTGTAAAGTCTCTTGCACATTTACCTTTATGTTGTCATTTCATTCACATTCATGAGAGGGAAGAAGCCTGTTAACAATCACCCTTTTATGAAACAACATGGAAGCATGCAGATGTTAGCACCAGGCAGTATCCACAGGGGTTTTGTGCACGTGTGTACAGACACAGACACAGACACACACACACACACACACGGGACGGAGCTAAGACTAGACCCTTCCTTCCTTCAGGAATCCACTCACCTGGTTTAGGGTTTTCAGCAGGAAGCGTCTCAGAGCCACAGTTGCCAGCCCATTTCTGATGTTTTACATGATAAAAATAATATGAAGTGCAAATACTAGGGCTAGACGCTATATGTGGGGAAAATAGGCCTGTAAGATTTCTGCTGTGCTGAGTGGTTTGTCCCGGGCCTCGCGAGTGACTCTGGCAAATGTCCACTGTCAGATGAAAGTTCAACTGGGTGTTGGTTGCTGTGTGTGCCCCACCCTTCGCTCGCTGCGCAGACACATTCCACGGCTGCAGTAGACCCAAAATGAGACGCGCGGGCTGGGTTCCTGCAGGGTGACTGCCAGCCTGGCAGCCCCGAAGTCCCCTGCTGGGTCCACAGCGCTAGTTGGGCTTCCCACGTGGAGCCCAGGAGCCCCTCTACCTGACCACTGCGGGCAGGCGCCACTCTGGTTGCTTCTCTCGCTTTTCTCTCTGACTCCTGCAACCACCCCAACTCTTCTGCAGCTCTGATTAGCGCCCAGGATTGGTTAGAAAATCCTCTTCCTTCCGGTGGAAATAAACATGAGAAAAGCAGAGGCTATCTATTCAGAGTTCCCACAGCAAGGGTGTCAGCTCCTTCCCTTGGGTTTCGCTAGAGACTCAAAGCTAGCGGAGGAGCTGTCAGGTGGCTCTGCCTGGGGAGGCTGCGGGGTCAGGTGCACCCTGCCTGGGGAGGCTACGGGGTCAGGTGCAGTCCTGCCTGGGGAGGCTGCGGGGTCAGGTGCGTCCTGCCTGGGGAGGCTGGGGGGGTTGGGGGATGGGGGGGCTCACTAGAAGTGGGCAGCCCGTGTTATTAGGTTAGGGAGAATATTTGGCTTTCTCTGTTTGGTCCTAAATGAGAAGTGGGGACAAAAATCAAGGAAGCTGTCAGGTTCTGGTCTTTTGGGGCTGACTGTTACACAAGTTATTATTTGGCTTCCTGAGTTGTTTTAGAAACAGAAATCTAACCTTTCAAATCTGACGCAGACAGCAAGCCACTTCCAGGATTGGTGACTGTAGATGACAGGTTGGTTTCCTGGGCTTGTTGTCGTAATTGTGGGTTGGATTCCATTTTTATATCTGCTCTGGCCATAATCTGTTTGTATATTCAGTCTCTCCACCTTGAACTCTGCTGAATTCTGCTATTGAGCCAATGTTAGGAGTACCTTTTATCTCACTTTTCATGAAGCGTGGGGCAATACAATTCTAGCATATGACATGCTTCCTACTGAAACATCTTTTTTGGCCAGGTGTGGTGGCTCACACCTGTAATCCCAGCATGCTGGGAGGCCGAAGCAGGTGGATTGCTTGAGCTGAGGAGTTCAGAGCTCAAACTGAGCAAGACCTAGATCCATCTCTACTAGAATAGAAAACATAGCCAGGCTTGTGGCAGGCACTTGTAGTCCCAGGAATTCGGGAGGCTGAAGCAGGAAGACTGCTTGAAGTCTTGGAGGTCAGGACCATCTCTACTAAAACTGGAAATATTAGAAGGCATTATGGTGTGTTCCTGTAGTCCTAGCGACTTGGGAGGCTGAGGCAAGAAGATTGCTTGAGCCTAGGAGTTTGAGCTATGATGATACCATGGCACTCAACCCAGGGTGACAGAGTGAGACTCTGTCTCAAAAAAAAAACAAAAAACTCTTTTTAATTTTGAATCTGATCAGAAAAGAGGGCTTAGATAATTTAGGAATCGAGAATCCCTTACCGCAACCCCCAGAACAGCCCGTGAACTTCCATGCACTTACACTTTCTCTCCTCCCAGGATAATTGTTCTTCCTATCAGCTGCTCCCCTTGGGGCAGACACAGGGCTGTGCTGGCCAGATCACCCTTCAAAGTAGGACTTAGGCTCATCTATGGGAGCCCATTCAGCAGACGGCACCCAGCTGTGAGCACTCTCTGGTTCTGCCTCAGCTGCTGAATGCCACCTAGCCTAAGGTTACAGCTCAAATGTCACAGTCTACACCCAGCTCCTGAACAGGGGGGGTATGAAAAAGACACTGCCACTTTGGCCCAAGGTGGACAACTCTGGCCACGATTTCTCAGGCCTACAGCACATTTCACTGTTTCCTGTGCCTAGACCTCACCCCCTTTCACAACAACTGATTTCCAATAAAATCTCACACTTCAAGTTCTGTGTTAGCAACTGCTTCTGGAAAACCCAGCCTGGGACTCGATCTCAGTATCTGCTGCCATCGGCATGTGGGTCTTGGCCCTGTAGGACATTCTGGTCAACATAAATATGAACATACTCTCAATTTGCATCTTCATGCCTCGCTGCGTTAACTAAGACTGAGAGTGAACACACACATGTGCAAACACACCTGTGCACACACGGAGCAGTCTGACCACTGTGAACAACCCACTCTCTGACTAATTGTGTGCGTAGACAATACCAAAGACAGATGAGCCAGTGGCTGCTGATAGTTGGCTCTGACATGCAAGAACCCAATTTAACCCAGAGAAGAGGCTCTACCTCTCTTCTCTGTGAAAGTGATGGGGCAGCTGGGGTACCCATGGCTCCCCTGTGCCCCTAAATCTTACGTAGAAGTGTCACATTGAACCTGAGATGTTCTTGTCAATAATAGAAGAACAGAAAAATGGAAGAAAAGAAAAGTCAGTAATAAGAGGAATATGAGCTCTCACAATGGCTCCCTGTGGCCCAGAGCCAAACACTATTAGCTCCATCCAGCTCAGCGGTTCAGTCTGGGGCCCTAGGCAACACCCAAAGTTCTCCGCACTCCTGCTCAAGCTCTCCCCAAGGCAGTTCAACTGAGTGCCAAGTCCAAAAACACCAAAACAGTTCAGAGCAGGTGCTGTAACTGGGTTTCCTGCATACCATCCCATCAGATTGTGCAGCCAGTGGATTCTGGCACTGGGCATGTGGTAAACCCAGGGAGTATGCAGCAGAGGCAGAGGTAGAAAAGGGCTTGTAATCAGAGGCTGGCACCCTGAACCTGTCTTCTACAAGGTGAAGTGCATTGTACTGCAGGAGCAGAGTAGACATGGGTCTTTAGGCTCCCATCCAGAAGGAGAGTTAAAGGACAGAAATTTAGCAAGTAACCTGGTGGATTAGAGCTGCACCAAGAGAGAAGGTTGAAGAACGCACGTCAACCCAAATGAGGCGAGCTGCGACACCAAGGATACAAACAAAAGGTACAAAATCCATCACCAAGCGGACGGGAGTCCCCACCCCTATGAGAACAGCTCGGAGTGCCCCACAAACAAATGAGCAGAGTTCAAAGGTCCTCCCATTACACTCCATGGAGAGACCCTCTAAAAACTGGACCTACCTCCCCTACTAGGGTGCCACGCTATTCTCCTGCCAGGCATAAGACTGTATATATTCTCTACCTGCAATTCTGAACTCCCAGCACTCCCCTCCACTCTCACTCTGAGGTCTAGAGGCTGTCCCCCAGGAGTCAAGATTCTTGGGTGATTTCTCGAGGAGTGTGGACAGGGCCTAGACTGCAGCTGGTCAGTGCTGATTCTGTGGCACAGGAGTGAGGAGAGAATGGTCGGCTGAGAGGGAACCACACTAGAGCAGCCATGCCTCGAGGCGCAGAACAGCAGCCATTTTTGGCAACAATAGGGCTCACTCCCAAATATTTCAAAGCCACACCCTGTCTCCCTGGGCAACCAGAGGAGGCCAGGCATCTTCTCAGGTGGCAACCACTATGGAACAGATCTGGGATGGAAACACAGGCCCCAGGAATTTAGCAGGGTCAGGAACAAATTCCTGCAAAGTTGTTCTGTTCTGTTCTGTTCTGTCAGTAACATCAATCAGAGGCAGAGCTGGAACTGAGTGAACACCCCCCAGCCTCCATCAAGCGCCCGAGGTTGTCAGGCCTCACCTCCACCTGCTAGATAGAGGCAGAGCGCAGTGGCCTGGCTGAGCAGAAAATAGATTTCCTTGTGATTCAGGCAGGGGCAAACCCCTAAAGTATCTGTTCACTAGAGGCAACTGGGTCACAGCCCTGTGGGGCTATCAGTGACCGGGTGTGACAGACGTGCAAGATGGGGAAGGAGGCATCAACCTTCTCAGACTAATCTATTTGCTGGGTGGGTCCTCCTGACTCCACGGAGCACCAGAGCAAGCCATATCTGAGTTGGCACCAGACCCCTGTGATCCAGTTGCCAGAGACCTTTTAAACTCTCCCACCTGAGACAGGTGCTGACTGAGATAATTGATTTGGACCTGTTGAACTGAGCCAATCGCCCAAGGACTATTCAAATGGTGCCTTGGGTGTCTGGTTGTAGGAAGGTTTGATTTTCCTTTTTTTTTTTTTTTTTTTGCCGGGGCTAGGTTTGAAACTACCACCTCTGGCATATGGGACCAGCACCCTACTCCTTGAGCCACAGGTGCCACCCTGATTTTCCTTTTCTAATTGTTGCCCATGGGGGGCAGGGTGACTTAATTGCTGGTATTTCTCCACAGGTGAGACTTCAACCCAGAGTAACTGTTTCACTAGGGTCAAACAGAGACCAGCTAAAAACAAGACAGAAACACTTAGCCCCACCACACCAAACAGGTCCCCAGTTTCTCAGGCCATAGCACTGTATGGGTCCTTGACAAAGCACCAGGGGAAAAATCAAATGATGTAAAACAATCATGGGGCGGATTCAGCAGAAAACCTCTGGTAACACGAATAACCAGAATAGATCAACACCACCAAGGAAAGATATGGCAGATGTAACTGAAGATTCCATTTATAAACAGCTGGCCAAGATGTCAGAAATCGAATTCAGAATTTGGACTGCAAACAAGATTAATAGCATGGAGGAAAATTTGGAATTAGAAATTCGAGGAACAATTAAAAAGTCAGAATTAGAAATTCGAGGAGAAATTCAAAAGTCGTCTCAAGAATCTAATGAATTTAAAGACAAAACCACCAAAGATTTTGATACATTGAAGCAAGAATTTGCAGCCCTCAAAGATCTGAAAAATACAGTAGAATCCCTCAGTAACAGAGTGGAGCAAGCAGAAGAAAGGATTTCTGACATTGAAAACAAAGCCTTTGAACACTCCCAAACTCTCAAAGAGGAAGAGCAATGGAGAGCAAAAATGGATCATTCTCTCAGAGAGCTCTGGGATAATTCGAAGAAGACTAATATCTGCCTCATTGGAATCCCTGAAAATGATGAAGTGGCCTCGCAAGGCACAGAGGCCCTTCTCCATGAAATTATGAAAGAGAATTTTCCAGACATGCCAAGAGATTCTGAAATTCAGATAGCAGACTGTTTCAAAACCCCAGCATGACTCAATCCGAATAAGACATCCCCCAGGCATATCATAATTAACTTCACTAAAGTTAATATGAAGGAGAAAATTCTGAAAGCAGCCAGACGTAAGAAATCCATTACCTACAAAGGGAAGAATATTAGAATGATGGCAGATCTCTCTGCTGAAACTTTTCAAGCCAGAAGAGGGTGGTCATCAACTTTTAATCTCCTAAAGCAAAATAACTTTCAACCCTGGATCCTGTATCCGGCTAAACTGAGTTTCATTTATGATGGAGAAATTAAATACTTTAATAACATTCATATGTTGAAGAAATTTGCCATAACCAAACCAGCTCTTCAGGATATTCTCAGACCTGTCCTCCATAATGACCAGCCCAATCCTCTACCACAAAAGTAAACTCACTCAGAAACTTTGGATCAAACAACAACTTACACAGTGGCGAAAGGATTAAAAATGTCCACTGGTGTTTCAAAAAACTCGATAGCCAAAATTTTACCAGACTTATCAATATTCTCCATTAACGTGAATGGCTTAAACTGTCCTCTAAAGAGGCACAGGTTAGCTGACTGGATACAAAAACTCAGGCCAGATATTTGCTGCATACAAGAGGCACATCTTACCTTAAAAGATAAATATAGACTCAGGGCGAAAGGATAGTCGTCCCTATTTCAGGCAAATGGTAATCAGAAAAAAGCAGGTGTTGCAATTCTATTTGCAGACACAATTCGCTTTAAAACAACAAAAGTAAGCAAGGATAAGAATGGTCACTTCATATTTGTTAAGAGTAATACTCAATATGATGAGATTTCAATTATTAATATTTATGCGCCCAACCAGAATGCACCTCAATTTATAACAGAAACTCTAACGGACATGAGCAACTTGATTTACTCCAGCTCCATAATAGTCAGAGATTTCACCACTCCTTTGGCAGTGTTGGATAGATCCTCCAATAAGGAGCTGAGCAAAGAAATTGTAGATTTAAACCTAACCATCCAACATACACATACTTCTCATCAGCCCACAGAACATACTCCAAAATCAATCACATCTTAGGTCACAAGTCTAACCTCAGCAAATTTAAAGGAATAGAAATTATTCCTTGCATCTTCTTGGACCACCATAGAATAAAAGTTGAATTCTGTAACAACAGAAATCTGCATACTCATACAAAAACATGGAAGTTAAATAACCTTATGCTGAATGATAGCTGGGTCAGAGATGAAATTAAGAAGGAAATTGCCAAATTTTTGGAACAAAACGACAATTAAGACACAAATTATCAGAACCTCTGGGATACTGCAAAGGCAGTCCTAAGAGGGAAATTTATAGCACTGCAAGCCTTCCTCAAGAGAACAGAAAGAGAGGCAGTTAACAACGTAATGGGACATCTCAAGCAACTGGAAAAGTAAGAACATTCCAACCCCAAACCCAGTAGAAGAAAAGAAATAACCAAAATTAGAGCAGAATTAAATGAAATTGAAAACAAAAGAATTATACAATAGATCAATAAATCAAAAATTTGGTTTTTTGAAAAGGTCAATAAAATAGATAAACCTTTGGCTAACCTAATCAGGAAAAAAAGGAGTAAAATCTCTAATTTCATCAATCAGAAATGACAAAGACATAATAACAACAGACTCCTCAGAAATTCAAAAAACCCTTAATGAATATTACAAGAAACTTAATTCTCAGAAATATGAAAATCTGAAGGAAATTGACCAATACTTGGAAGCACATCACCTTCCAAGACTTAGCTAGAATGAAGTGGAAATGTTGAACAGGTCTATATCAAGTTCTGAAATAGCATCAACCATACAAAACCTCCCTAAAAATAAAAGCCCAGGTCAGAATTCTACCAAACCTTTAAAGAGGAACTAGTACCTATATTACTCAACCTGTTCCAAAATGCAGAAAAAGAAGGAAGACTACCCAACATGTTCTATGAAGCAAACATCACTCTGATCCTCAAACCAGGAAAAGACCCAACAAGAAAAGAAAATTATAGACCAAGATGCAAAAATGTTCAACAAGATCCTAACAAACAGAATCCAGCAACACATCAAACAAATTATACATCACGACCAAGTCAGTTTTATTCCAGGGCCTCAAGGCTGGTTCAATATATGTAAATCTATAAATATAATTCAGCACATAAACAAATTAAAAAACAAAGACCATATGATTCTCTCAATTGATGCAGAAAAAGCTTTTGATAATATTCAGCATCCCTTCATGATCAGAACACTTAAGAAAATTGGTCTAGAAGGGACATTTCTTAAACTGATAGAGGCCATCTGCTGCAAACCCACAGCCACTATCCTATTGAATGGAGTTAAATTGAAATCATTTCCACTCAGATCAGGAACCAGACAAGGCTGCCCATTGTCTCCACTGCTCTTTAACATTGTGATGGAAGTTTTAGCCACCATAATTAGGGACGAAAAGGCTATCAAGGGTATCCATATAGGGTCAGAAGAGATCAAACTTTCACTCTTCGCAGATAATATGATTGTATATCTGGAAAACACCAGAGATTCTACTACAAAATTCTTAGATGTGATCAAGGAATACAGCAGCATCTCAGGTTACATAATCAACATTCAAAAATTGGGTAGCCTTTACATATACCAACAATAGTCAAGCTGAAAAAAACAGTTAAGGACTCTATTCCATTCACAGTAGTGCCAAAGAAGATGAAATATTTGGGAGTTTATCTAACAAAGGACGTGAAAGATCTCTATAAAGAGAACTATGAGACTCTAAGAAAAGAAATAGCTGAAAATGTTAATAAATGGAAAAACATACCATGCTCATGGCTGGGAAGAATCAACATTGTTAAAATGTCCATACTACCCAAAACAATATACAATTTTAATGCAATCCCTATTAAAGCTCCACTGTCATACTTAAAAGATCTTGAAAAAATAATACTTCATTTTATATGGAATCAGAAAAAACCTCGAATAGCCAAGACATTACTCAAAAATAAAAACAAAGCAAGAGAAATCACGCTACCAGACCTCAGATTATACTATAAATTGATAGAGATCAAAACAGCATGGTACTGGCACAAAAACAGAGAAGTAGATGTCTGGAACAGAATAGAGAACCAAGAGATGAACCCAGCTACTTACCATTATTTGGATCTTTGACAAGCCAATTAAAAACATTCAGTGGGGAAAAGATTCCCTATTTAACAAATGGTGCTGGGTGAACTGGCTGGCGACCTGTAGAAGACTGAAACTGGACCCACACCTTTCACCATTAACTAAGATAGACTCTCACTGGATTAAAGATTTAAACTTAAAACATGAAACTATAAAAATACTAGAAGAGAGAGCAGGGAAAACCCTTGAAGAAATCGGTCTGGGTGAGTATTTTATGAGGAGGACCCCCCGGGCAATTGAAGCAGCTTCAAAAATACACTACTAAGTTTATGGTGCCCCATGATCACATTAATGTACACAGCTATGATTTAATTAAAAAAAAAATTTTTTTTAAATAAATAAATAAAAAGCTTCTGCACAGCCAAGAACACAAGAAGTAAAGCAAGCAAACAGCCCTCAGAATGGGAGAAGATATTTGCAGGTTATGTCTCTGACAAAGGTTTAATAACCAGAATCCACAGAGAACTCAAACATAAAAGCAAGAAAAGAACAAGTGATCCCATCGCAGGCTGGGCAAGGGACTTGAAGAGAAACTTCTCTGAAGAAGACAGGCACATGGCCTACAAACATATGAAAAAATGCTCATCATCCTTAATCATCAGAGTAATGCAAATCAAAACTACTTTGAGATATCATCTAACTCCAGTAAGAATAGCCCATATCACAAAATCCCAAGACCAGAGATGTTGGTGTGGATGTTGAGCAAAGGGAACACTTCTACACTGCTGGTGAGAATGCAAATTAATACATTCCTTTTGGAAAGATATGTGGAGAACACTTAGAGATCTAAAAACAGATCTGCCATTCAATCCTATAATTCCTCTACTAGGTATATAACCAGAAGACCAAAAATCACATTATAACAAAGATATTTGTACCAGAATGTTTATTGCAGCCCAATTCATAATTGCTAAGTCATGGAAAAAGCCCAAGTGCCCATTGATCCACGAATGGATTAATAAATGGTGGTATATGTACACCATGGAATATTATGCAGCCTTAAAGAAAGATGGAGACTTTACCTCTTTCATGTTTACATGGATGGAGCTGGAACATATTCTTCTTAGTAAAGTATCTCAAGAATGGAAGAAAAAGTATCCAATGTACTCAGCCCTACTATGAAACTAATTTATGGCTTTCACATGAAAGCTATAACCCAGTTATAACCTAAGAATATGGGAAAGGGGGAGAGGGAGGGGAGGGAGGAGGAAGATGGGCGAAGGGAGGGTGATTGGTGGGATTACACCTGCGGTGCATCTTAAAGGGTACATGTGAAACTTAGTAAATGTAGAATATAAATGTCTTAACACAATAACTAAGAAAGTGCCAGGAAGGCTATGTTAACCAGTGTGATGAAAATGTGTCAAACGGTCTATAAAACCAGTGTATGGTGCCCCATGATTGCATTAATATACACAGCTATGATTCAACAATAAAAAAAAGAAAGAGGAATATAATTTGATTTAGTAATATTGTTGCTTTGAGTCATTCCTAATTCACAGCTTGAGTCCTAGGCTTAGCATCTCAGGCCCGTGCAGGACTGGCTGGCTTGGGAGCTGATGTCTGGGCGTCAGAGGATGCATGTGCAAAACCGCCAGCAAGCACAGGCTGGGGCTCCAGACAGCTACTGGATTATGGAGAAAACTTTCTCATGGGTGCTGAATTAAACATGATCCAAATCCTCTCATGGCTAATATTTTGTAATTTTTTTTCTCATCAAAGGAGGATTTATTGAGTGGGGGAAATGGACATTGGGAGCAAATAGCAGAATGAATAAGCACGAATATGTGGAGGGAGAAAAATGCACTAATTTGGTCTCGATTTGCTGGTGAATCTCTTCAGTAGAATGATCACCAGCAATGAGAAAATGCATCCATCAGGCAGACAGTGTGCTAGAGAGTCTATGGACAAAAGCCAAGGAACCAGCCACTGCTTCCCGTATTCCCAACGCGAAAGCATTCCAAAATTCAAAGAGCAAAGACAGGAGTCCCCTGTTGTCCATATTACACTCAAATGAAACTCATTACTGTGAGTCATTATGTTCCAGTAGCTTTATCTCTGGTGCCTTAAAGCTGTGAAACTGTGAATATTTCATCTGACATGAGAATAGGCCTGGAATGACTTGTGGCTTGAGTTGTTATAGTATCCCAAAAGGCTACCTAAATCACTTGAAGAACATCAAATCAAGTTAGATTAAAACAACAGACTGAGATCATAGACTTTTCCTGCACCAAGACCCCAGAAATACAGGCAAAAAGTGTACATGTGTGCGTACGTGTGTGTGTGTGTATGTGTGTGTGTGTGTGTGTGTGTAGAACGATAATTATGCACCAGCATTAGAAAAAAAAGAATTATCGGTGGACCAAAAATCTGGCTAATTCACAAAAGATGGGAGGCAAATGAGGTTGGATTGACAGAGTAAATAGGAGTCCAAAACTCAGCCGAAAAGGTGGGAACTATGAAAAATAAAAGCAAAGCTAGGTATTATCCAGATCTAGACATCCAGTTTCAAGGACCTAGGGATGTCCTCAAGGTTATGGGAACACATTTGGGGGATTTAGAGCAGCTGGGTGGGTCCACCTGGCTTCACTATGCCTTCACTCCACACATCCACTGGAATCAGAAGAAAGCATTTTCCCCAGACCAGTGGTTCTCAACCTTCCTAATGCTGCGATGTATTTTCATTATTACAAAGGGATCGCTATCCACAGGTTGAAAACCGCTGCCCTAGGCTGTGGTATTGATTTGAATACTTGGGTTGGAATGGCTAGTCTGTGCCAAAGGTAACTTTTGACAAAAGAAACAGGAGGCCTCCACGCTCAAAAAACAAGGTAGCCAAATGGTCTATCAGTAAGAACATCCTACCCCTTTCTCCAAAATCACTGGAGGCAGTTTGCAGCAAACAGTAACATGTGTAAACGGGGAACATCAACGTTTAAAAATTAGTCATAGGCAAGAAATAGAAAGTATTTAGGGAAAACCAACACTGACAGAGAATCTCAAAAGACAGGAAGCAGAAAAACTGATGCACAATGAAATTAAGCTAATGCAGCAAACATTGGGGGGTTTTAAACAAAATATAATTAATAACTTCAGAGTTGCAAGAGAGGCCATCGCATCTATGAAATAAAAATGAGTCATATTGACAAAGAGACAAGATATTGAAAATAAAAGAATATGAGTATCAAAATAAAAATCTTAAATAGGCCAAGTGTCAAAATAGGTACCACTAAAGAATAAGTTACTCAGCTAGAGGACAGAGTTGAAACTTTTTTTGGAACTCTAAATACAAGGCCAAAAAGAAAGAAATAGTATGAAATAAAGGTTTATAAATATTAAGAATACTTTCAAGAGTATTCCATTGACTCAGAGAAATTCAGTGCAACGTAAATCAAAATATCAACAGATCTTTTGTTGAACTTGACGGGTTAGTTACAAAAGAGAAGAGAAAATGTAGACAAAGAATAATGACAGGAACTTGACTTACCAAATATTAAAAGTAGCTGTAAAGTTCTCAGTTAACACATATGGTTGTTATGTACTGGATTCTCAGTGCTTGAACGTCATATGAAAATAGATTTTAAAAGTCCATAATGACATGCATTGCCTATGGAGATGTTGTCCCGACCCACGGGACAGCAACGGGGGACACAGGAACCACCTAAAGGAGAAAAACAAACAAGGGGCATGAGAAAGGGAGACAAGACAGTTTTCCGATCAAGTCTCAAATTTTATTGAAAAAACTTGTGCCTTACAAGCATTAAGGGGAAGGTGGGTGTGTCTTGTTGGGAGGTTCAGAGGAGTTGCCAACTGGGGATTGGCTAGAGTAAGTAAGATGGGGCATAAGGTGATTGGTTGGCTAGTTGCCAGGTAAAGTTACCGGGAAAAGGTAAAACTGTTTTTTACTTGAAGAGGAAGTAAGGCCGAGCTGCACCTTATATGGCTTCCGACAAGATATCATGTTATAAACATAGAGGTTTAAACCATTCTCCCTTTGAGAAACAGCTTCTGACTTACTGGGCCTTGATGAAGACTGAAGACCTCACCATGAAGCCTCAGGTGACCAAGCCCTACAAACAGCCTTCCAGAGACGGCTCAACCACTCCCATGCTGCATAAGCTAATTCCCTATGACTCATCTCATGTCTATTAAACTCCTACTGGCTGTTCTATGACAAGATCCTCATTTACACAAATAGACAAGAGACAAAGTTCAAGCATATCCAGAACATACAAATAAGTTCCATGAACAGGTGGCTCAGAGTCCTTCAACAACAACTCTAGATGGAGCTGCCTCCTGTCCCTCACTTGATGCCAGTGACCTCCTATGGTGTCCCTTATGACCAATTAACTAAGGAAGGAAAACTTCTTCATGACATGCTGCTAGCAGCCCACTCAGGGCCAACAGGGGAGAATCAGGAAAGTCCTCTGCTGGGCAGATCTTTGAGCAGTTGACGTCCACTGTGACTGCCACGAGAGATGGCCAGAGGTAGGGATCGACACTGATGTGCAGGCAGTTACTAATGGTTTGGCTGGATTACCAGAGCTTCCATGTTTGGAATATAGGTGACAAGGAAACCTGGTGAAAGGTATCTGTATGAACCTCTCAGACTTTGAAATATTTTGCCTCCTGTAAACACACAGCAAAGGGCATCTACTACAGAGGAGTCCCTTACTATTATCAGGGGGACAAAAAAAATGCTCTGTGAATGTTGTCTTCCTCAGGCCCCCCATCATTTGTTTTTCTGTCTTGTTCTATTTTTTCCCATTGTAATTGTGTTTCTCAAACTGAGATGAGTTTACCCCCAGGAATGCACATTAGTATACTGGCATGTTCAAAACCCCAGTATAAACAGGGTTCAGCTTCCTTGGGGATCAATTTTTTTTTCAATGACAAGCGATGGAAAATGTTATCTTGATAATGGGGAGTAAAATACAATATTCCCCCTCTAGATTATTTAACATGAGACTGGAAGTAAAATTTCCTACTTGTGGCTATGCTTAGCCCCCGCCCTCCCTTCCTTGTTGGTCCAAGCACTATTCTGGACCAACACACCAGCCATACCCAACCAAAGATAGCACTGGCCACCAAATTATTGATCATGCTGCCATTTGCAGTAATGAGTGACACAACAGAATTATCTTTAACACCCTCTAAAATACTAGATAATATCTTAGGTATTATTTTATTAGAATTTACTTTACACGTGTATGAAGATCCTTTGAACTCATGAATGGATTAAGTTTTTTTTTCTTCATGATTTCTAAGTGTTTTAGGGGTTGGGGTTATTTTTTGTTATTTTTGTGGGGGGGGTTGTTTTGTTTTGTTGTTGTTGTTGTTGTTGTTGTTTGAGACAGAGTCTTGTAGAGTACTGTGTGGCGTCACAGCTCACAGCAACCTCAAACTCTTGGACTCAAGTGATTCTCTTGCTTCAGCCTCCCAAGTAGCTGGGACTACAGGCAGCCGCCACAACGTCCAGCTATTTTTTTTTTTTTCCAGCTATTCTTTTTTAGAAATGAGGTTTCGCTCTGGCTCATGCTCATCTTGAATCCGTGAGTTCAGGCAATCCACTGGCCTTTGTCTCCCAAGTGCTAGGATAGGCATGAGCCACCATGCCTGGCTGATTCTAAGTTTTTAAAGACTAATTAAAAGGAACAGATGAGCTATTGAACAAATAGTTATTATTGCATAACATTAGTTGTAGACAAATTGACAATAAATATTATGGCAAAACACAGCTGGTGTTCCGTTTCTGGTCACTGGTCTGCCACCAGAGGACATGCATAGCTTATGGAAAAAGAAGTGTCCTTACGGGGCAGGGCTGAGCAGTAGGCGCCCTGCTGAAGAGTAGGACAGGTACGTGGAAGTAACAGGAAGCACTGCCCTGTGTTTTCTAGGATATTTGGCAACATCTCTGGCCTTTACCCATTAAAGCCAGCAATGTTACCCTGACTAGTTATGACAATCAAAAGTGTTTCAGACATGTCCCCCTGGGAGGCAACACTACCCTCCCACCCCCGCCAATTCAGAACCACTATAGCAGAAACAATAACACAGATGATCAGAGACACAGAAGCTAATGTCTTTTTAAAGCAGACACACATTCTACTTTGACTCTTCCATGGCCTCTAGAAGAAAATTAATTCTGCCATAGAACAACTGCCCGCACCTGCCAGCGATAACATGCAGCCCATCCTCACTGTTGCAAGAGTCGTTTTTAACCAAAACTAAGAAAAGCTGCTTTCTCGGAGCCTCTCACTTTTCTTAGCCATGAATCCAAATTCCATTCCTTTGAAAGAAGTCACTTGGAAGGGCTGCCTACATTTTTTTCCCCACATGTCAGAAATCGTGGTAGATAAGACCTAATTCACATTATAACTTTCAAATTCCTCAAACAGCAGCCTGATTCCTTGTACGCCCTGGACTGAGCGCCATCTCTTTGCTTTTGCAGCCAGCAGTGCTAACATACTGGAAGTCTTAGGTGGCATCTGAAATTGCCCACCAAAGAGACCAGGGCTGGCCTAGGGCACACTAATCAGGCACCAGAGCATCAAGAGCTGACCTCATCTCACCAGGAGCAGGCACGTCGGATCAATAATGCATTAATTCAATTCCAACTGAATGGATGGCTTTGAAAATATGTATGTTCCAAATGTCCAGAACTGAAACTAAACCCAATTTTAAGAACAGCAGCCAAAGAGCCTGTTCTCCTGCTCCACTGAAATGACTGTCACCTGGAAGGTCTGTATTGTTCTCACTGCCCAGGGTGCAACCCTGGCTGGGCTCTCTTGTCCCTTGTTCCTTGTTTCTCTTTCTAGGTTTTATTTCAAGCCTAAGGAAACTAGCCTTCTCTCAGGGACGAAAGGAGTCTACTCTGTGGGTAGGGGAGGGAGGGGCAGAGGGATCATTTCTGGCACCTTCACTTTTCCCTTGAAACCGTTTTGTACCAGGTAACCTAGAAAATAAAACAAGCAATACCCGCAGCAGGTATTGGTAAAGAGGATCCTGTTTTTAAAAAAGCTGCTGAACTTGTGGCATTAAACTCATCTGAAGACTACCCTCGTGCCTTGTCTTTTTTTATAAAACTCAAACCATGTGTACTTTTTATTTTTACATGTCCTTTCTATATCACAATCAGATGTTGGGAATCTGATATTGCTGTTAATTTTTCTATTTTACAGAAGGGGAAACTATTAAATAAAGTGTTTCCATTGATGGCATGACTCTAATTAGAGCTCTGGTCTCGGGAACATTTTGTCCAAGAGTGCTCATCACTGAATTTATAAACCTCTCTGCTGCTCTCAGTGTCATCAGAACACCATCATGAGCCATGCCATGGACTTTCTTAATGGCTCTATTTTCAAAATAAAGAGCAGAGCATATATTTGAAACAAGAATTCAAAGATTATCCTTTGCCGAAGCCAACAAAAGTTCCTCATTGTAAATGCATATCAAAAGAAATATACATGTGCAATAGAATAAAACTCAGCTTGGCATCCGTAACTCAGTGGTTACAGCACCAGCCACATATACCGGGGCTGGTGGGTTCAAGCCCCGTCCAGGCCTGCTAAACTACAATAAAAAAAAAAAAAAAAAAAGATTAAAACTCGAGTTACAGATCCCTTAAGTTGAATAAATGCATGACTTTTCAGTTAAAATATGTGATTGTAGGGGGGAAAGTGGTGAAATCTACATGTAATTTTTCCATGAAAGTCTTATAAAATCTATTTAAGGAAAATTGGTCTTCAGTGAAAGATTAAGACCCCAGGAAAAAAGTAGGTTAAAACTGTCCTAATTTATAGGATCTGGGTTTTGTGAGAGTTTATTGTTGTATCAAGAACACTACAGAGATATAAAGTGTCCATTCAGTCAACAGTTGACTGAATTAGAAAACTAAACAAGGCCTTGAGGTCAGAGAGGGCAGGGGGAATTTTTTCTAGGCAAGAATCTTGGTCATTGGAGTTATTCCAAAGCCAGACAAAACGTAGATAGAGATAAAACTTCTAACTGACTTTATCACACTCAACTCAACTTTACAGATGCAATTATTCCACCCATGAAGAAAAACGCTCAGATTATCACATTGTCTTTCAAAAGAAGAAAAGTTGCCTCTATTTTTTTATTGTTTTTTTATTGTTCTCTTCGGAGGCTGGGAACTCAGAACCTCAAGTATGCAACACATTTAGAATCTCAAAAGTTATAGTAAGACACTAAGCACACCAAGGGCTCTAATTTGAGAATGTCGCTGGGTCACCCGTCTGGAACTCGGCATTGCCAAGGGATGGCAGCACGGGCACAAAACACAGAAATCTTTTCCCCTACACATCTTCATTCCCCAAGTCCAAACTCAAGAAGGATGAGTAAGGAGATGCTGAGCTAGACACTGATAAAAATGCCTTCTCCAAGACAAGGTCAAAGTCACAGGAGAAGCAAAGACAACAACTCAGGACATTTTTGAAAACCTGCAGGAAACCAAATGACTCACAACATGGTCTAGAGAACATATACAAAACCCTTGTTAAAAAACAAAGTGCAATGCCAATAAAAAGGAAGTGTGACGACTTCATTTCCCTCTTGCCTTACAGAATGAACTAAGTTCTGAACATCTGTTTTAAACCCTGGTAGTAATTCTTTCTCGACTCACTTGGTCAAGGTCCCAGGCAACAATTCTATGTTATTATTTTCTTGTGAGAGGATGATTGAGACTTCCTTCTGTAGCTTAGAGGAGCAGCTAGAACATAGTAAAGTCAGCGTTATGATTTTCATGAAAATGACCCCTACTTCCTCAACAAAACCGGAGTCTAACAAAGGAACAGATCTACAAATGGCCCGTGCCTGGGCAGAACCACCTGCCTCCCCAAGCCCGGGTCACTGACCTCTGGTGATGACCTTGAGGGTGTAGAGCCATTTGTAGATGCTGAATGGCAAGGGTCTAATGAAAGAAAGAAAATTTGGAAGAACACAAACCTAGGCCCGGGGCTGGTTTAGGGGCTGCAGTCATGTGGGGCCCTCTTTCATTTAATATTCCATGGTCATCATCTTGAAAGTAGCAAAAATTGTATCTTTGACTTTGCACTTCATGAGTGAAGTCAAGGGGACAACGGAGCATGCTCAGTATCTTCCCAGGCAGGGTCTCAACAGACCACTCCCGCCAAAGTGGCTCTCCGCTGGCCCCTGCCAGGTCCCAGCAGTCACTGCTGCTGCCCACCATCCTTGGAGGGACCAAGGCCCAAGCAAAGGGTGGTTCCAGGTGTACATTCATCTCACAGTGGGCATGGCTGCAGGAATTTCCACCCCATGTGGCACCACTGTGACACTTTAGGCTGTCTATCTGTCTGCCTATTTCTCCCTCCCACTCTCATCAAATATGAAGCCCCTGATATGGAGGTTGTCCACCCTTAGAGGTTGCCCCGCATGGTGGATTCGTGCCACCAACTGTAGGAAAGAAGATTGATGTAGCTGCATAATGCCCCCACACATACAGCCTTGTCTAGAACATTCAAAGGCTAACAATGGATAATGAGCAGCATTCAAGGAATTTCTTAGAGATGAACCATCCATTCACAAAGCAAGAAGAAACCCCATATTTGAGGCATTGCTTCCTGAAGACTGAGCCTTAACATATGCCAGTGAAGACAAAATTCTTACTGTGTGTTCCATGCAAGAGACATAAAAACAAAATGCCAACCCCCTGAAAGAATCCTGGTGGTATTGTTCCAGCAACTAGATCAAGGTGTCTCCAAAGTGTTGTCTCCTCTAGACATGTAAGAACCCGTACTTTTTCTTTGGTGTTCAAACTGATCTGAGTTGGGCTCCTGTGTCTTTCAACTGGAAGAGTCTTGAGTTATACAGAGATTGCTGAGATTAGTGGTTGTGAGGAAGGGTGATTTCCAACCTCCTTCCTCACCACCCTGAAATTTCCATAAGTTCCAAGAATGGGGCTTGCTTAAGAGAAGACACATGTTACATCAGATCAACTGACACCACCTCCCCAGCCCACATCGATAAAGACCATGTGAATTGAAAGTTTGTTCCAGAGTCCACAGTGAATTATAAAAGTAGGAAAACCATGAGGACAACTTTGATGGGAAGATAATCCCAAACAATGGACCAACAGGAAATTAAAAGGAATTTCTGAAGAGTTAGGAATGTAAGAGCACCCATGAAATAAGGGAGATCTGCCCCCACGGAAGGGGTCACTCTGAATTGTGTAAATGACTCACAACTTCGGCAACAGTTTCAAGGCAATTTTAGAAGAAACATAAAAGAGTTAAGTGACTCAGTCCAGAGGACAAAAATCAGGACTGCTTTGCCTCTGGGTGTCAGAAAGAAGAGTTTACCATTTGGGTTACAGAATTTGCTTTAGGATCTAGAGTGTGTACTTATATCACTGCCAAAAATAATTCTAAATGCAAAAATTTACTCTTATTTTACCCTAAAGTACCCTCGTATTTGTTAGACAAACTCATTAATACAAATAATCCGTGATGTCATGTTCTCCTTTGTTAATGGTTAAAATATACTGTGCTAGGCACTGTGCTAAATGCCTTCCATACTTTATCCTATTTAATCCTCATGTCTCTAGGAGATAAATTAAATGACTTTATTTCTGTTGTACAGAAATTGAAACTCATAGAGTCTGCATATCTTGCCCAATACGTCAGTGAAAACTGGCAATTCCAGGGCTCATCCTGGTATGTCTGACAGCCCATGCCATAAACATTAGTGTTACATAGTTTCTTATGAGCCAGAGAGGTCCCGGTGGTCACAGTTTCTTCAGAAAAACTGTAAAAGGGGGAGGGTCAGCTGCACACTGCAGACCAGCCCTTCCTGAATATTGCCAGTATATTCTACCTTTTTGTTTTTTAGAGATGGGATCTCACTATGTTGCCCAGCTGGCCTCAAATACCTGGGCTCCAGCGACGCTCCTGCCTCAGCCTCGCAGGTAGCTGGGACTGTAGATGCTCACCATCGCCTCTGGCCTTTATTCCCAGTGTTGACTTCACATGGCCCTTTCCCTCAAGTTGAAAATGGGGAATGATATTATTATCTTTCTTTCACCCTCTTTACTTCTACTTCTCAAAAAGAAATATCCTTATTAGTTCAAACTAAACATTTTTTTGCTCATACTCACAGCAAGATGAGAAAAAATAGGGTTAAAGGTTGTTTTATTTCAAGACGTTTGTTCTAGAAGAATGATTTTAATAAAAATCCAAACCATGTACATTGAGTATAAATTTTGCCACTGTTTGCCATGTGCTTAGACTCGACCATTTCCCTGAGCACATTGTGCATGCCTGAGAAAGGGGTAAACCATGTTTGGCTATCACCAGATGTTGGACTGGCTATGACCCCACATCAAGGTTCTCTAAGTCGGCGAACTTTCTGCCATTGGTCCAACTGATCTTTATCCTGGTCTCTTCCAATTAGTGATCTATTCCTACTGACCAAAAGAAAGCACTAGTAGTATTTTCACTTTTGTAAGAACTGAGAATGTCACTAAGATCAGAAATAATGAGGAAAACTTGACTTTGCACAGACCCTTCACCACCCTTTCCAGCACAAAGCAAAAGACATGGCCTTGAACACTAGAGGGCGACATCATTCCTCAAATATATGTTCAGGAGACAAACTAGGGACGTATAAAATCCCTCAATATTCTTTCTTCCCTTTAAGAAGACTCTCCTTGGTAAAACGTTCCTAGTTTCCAATGGCAGTAGAAAATAATGCATCGTACTCTGCATAGTCTGCCTCCAGACTCAACATATCCCACACCAAGTTCATTGTCTTTTCTGTCTTCTGGACTTTCTGATTTAGTGGGTAGTGCTAACAGACACCAGGACAGAAATCTGGAAGGCATTCCACCACCGTCGCATGCCTCTCACTTCACTTTAAATGTGTGTTTTGTTGTCTTCCATCAACGACAGTTCAGCACGGGTAGGAAGCTGATTTATCTCACCTACCATGACGTGCTCAAGGTCAGACAGCATAGTCGTCATGGGTGAGGGTTGAGTAAACCCTGTGGGAATGTCACTGAATACTGCACCTTCTGATGCCCGCCTTTCCCTCATTCCCCACTTTGTGAAACTCACCAAGCCCCTGAGTCTGTTCCTAAATGTCTCTCTAATTCGCCCTCCCTCTGTGGACAAAGACTCTTTGCTTGACCAAACTTTAGTGACCCTTCTGAAGCTTCTCCCAGGCCTATCTGTGTACTTCCTGGTAAAATCCACTTGTAGCAAGAATCTCGGTGAGTCAGTTCAGCAAGAATCTCCCACCTTCCATCTCAGATGGGGTTCCTCACTCGGCACCGTTCCCCAGGTGATGTCTGATCCCCCTGGCTGGCCTTCAGCAAGAATCCTCTCAGGTCAGTTTAGCCAAAGTACCTCCCTTTCTCTTGATATTTCCTTTCAGTAGGTTTCCACCCACTGATCCCAACCCTGTTTTTCAGCTCTCAATTCCCACTTGCCCAGGCCACATTTGGAGTAGATCCCAATCTCTCTCTCCCTCACTGCAGAATCCCATTGCTGTGGGCCTCTGCCTATCAGGATGGTTCTAAATAAAGTTTTCTTTCCCATCCTTTGACAACTTTTGAATAACTTTTCCCTCAACACCATATTCAACAATCTGTCCAAGATTTGCTTGTTCTTCACATTAATTCTTACAATCACCTATTAAATAGGCTCTGTGTCCATACTAACAAGTTCCTGTCCACCCTTCTTTACATCACTACCTCTTTCTGAGCATCTGCTTTCGATTTTTAAAGAATTCACCTGGTCTGCACAAAAAGTATCACCTCCTTTGCAGGACCGAAACCTCCTGTCTCCAAAGACCCCTACTTCCCCAACTGGGCCACAGTACTCCTGGTTCCCAAACGTCAGCAGGCCCTGCCCTGCCCCTGCCTGTGCTGGGACCTGCACCTGAAACATTCCCACCCACTCGTCCTCATTTGCTTAATTAACGCCTGCTCATTTTTCCACTCTGTTGGGACATAACTCTAGGACACGCCACTTTCCTGAAACCCTTTGTTCACCTTCCTTGCCCACCTATGTCTTGAGGGCAGGGATTCTAAATGATTCCTCTCTCGTTCCCAAGAGCCTCACTAGATGCCTTTGTGACAGCAGGCCCTAGAAAAATATTTGCTCAACTTGGCTTGGAAAGATGCTCACTTACTGGTACACGGACAAGCCTGTGCCAAGACAGTGCACATCGCTCCTCTGGACTCTGCGACTTTCTCTCACTCAACTTTTGGGTATTTTGTTAATGCTTTTTGAAGAGGTTGAATTTTTGTTTACATAATGACTTTCAAGAAGTTATTCTTTTCAAAAGGACGCATCGAAAATGTATTGTGGTGACTGGATTGAAAAACGAAAATCCAAGAGTGAATTTTCAGACAATTTCTTTTCCTAAGACATGAGGTTTTCCAGTTTTTCTTGAGTCAGGGGTGCACTGTGCAAGTTCTCCTTGCCCAAAACAGCACTTGCCCCATGAATAGCACTGCCTCCCCACCCCAGCAAGAGCAGGGTTGCCCCCCCCCCAACTCCCCGACCAGGACACCCGCTATGGGCTGAATTAATCCCCTCCCCCCAAAATCATGTGTTAAAGTCCTAATCCCCAGCACCACAGAATGTAGTCGTGTTTGGAGACATTGCAGAGATGGTTTGTTCCTGAGATCATTAGGGAAGACCCTCATGGATATCCTTATAATGAGGTGTTCTTATAAGAAAGAGAAATTTCTGGACACAGACGTGCACAGATGGAAGACCACGTACTATGCACAAGCCAAGGATGAAGGCCTCAGGAGAAACCAAGCCTGCAGACACCTTGACCTCAGACTTCTGACCTGCAGAGTTGTTAGCTAAGCCACCCAATCTGTGGCACGCTGTCACAGAGGCCTAGCAAGCTGCTCCCCTAGCACCTGCATGTCCGTCCTACCCCCGGATGCCTTTACCCGTCTGGAACCTCACCATGCCTCTTTCACTGGGGCTTTTCCATGGACTAATAGGTGAACATCTTTCCAAGCCAAGTGCTTTTAATGGCCCACTGGCCATGTTGAATGTAAAGCACTCAACAGTTCCAGGAGCCGTGCTTGTCTCTCCAGGACATTTTAAAACCCATGAGAATGCAGAACACTTCAAAGGTACCCCATGGACTCCTCACGCCATCGACCTACTTCCCACTGTTACTTTTTGGGTTAGCATAAAATCCTTCTCCACCAATTGTCTTCCTCCCACCTCCCCAATTTGTACCCATTATGGAGAATTAATGATTTCCCATCTTCATGGTAAACACAGAAATCTAAACTTTTCAAATACCACAGGCCTGAAGTAATTCTGATTTTGAATATTCTGGAAAGAAAAGGCATAGTCCAAGAAGCAGTTTGGAACTCACTTGGAGTTGACTTGTGAATAAAAGGAGTACAAGCCGAGATACAGTGTGGCTTGCTATATTTTTATTCAATATAAGATTCAGTGTGACTTAGCGTATTAATGCAAGCTAAGATATGGTGTGGCTTACTATACTACCATTATTATCTATGAAATACAGTGTGACTTGTTAGAGTAAGCTGATATGCAGCGTAGCATACTATGTCATTATTATCACTCTCATATAAGATATTAGGCTAGGTATGGTGACTCATGTCTTTAATCCTAGCCCTTTGAGGGACTGAGGTGGAAAGAATTTGAGGCCAGAAGTTCAAGGTCAGCCTGAAAAGAGTGAGACTCCCATCTCTACAAAAAAATAGAAAAATAGGCCAGGTGTGGTGGCATGTCCCTATAGTCCCAAGTACTCAGGAGACTGAGGTAGGAGGATTGTTTGGGCCCAAGAATTGAGGTTGCTATGAGCTATGATTATGTTACTGGGCGACAGAGTAAGATCCCATCTCAAAAAACAACAACAACAACACCACTGTGGCCTATAATATTATTTTTTATAGCTATATATATGTGTATGTATATATGATACAGTGTGGTTTGTTATATTAATATAAGTTGGCTTACTATATTATTAATATATATAAGATATGGTATGACTCTTTGCATTAATGCAAGCAGATACAATGAGACTTACTATATTATTATCATGTATAAGATGCAATGTGGTTTACTATATTATTATTGTATATAAGATGCAGTGGGGCTCATAATATTATATATACCGTGCATAAGATATAGTGTGGGTTATTTTTTATAGATTAATGCTACTTTCATATGTATCTGTTGTTTGACATTTGAGTTTGTTTCCTAAATTAGACTGAAAGCATCTCATAATCATGTGTTCTATCTTATAATCAGACTTTCTCACAGAAGTCTTTGTTTATGAAAAACACTGCATGAAGTGGGTAAGAACTCAAACTCAGGTGGCCGCCAGACCTCCATTCAAGCCTCAGCTCTGCTACCAATGACCCACAACCCCTGGAGCAAGTCTCCTCCCTCCTCGGGGTCCCCATCTGGACGTCTGTGCTATGGCCAGACTAGCGGAGCCTCTCTCAGGTTGCAGGGAAGAATAAGTGAAATATAAAGGATTTAGTGTGGTACGCGACACTTAGTCAATTTTAAAAAACATACATAGATGCATATATTATATCAGCATTGCCTCTACAACTCTTCTATAAGGAAATCACCTATTCAGAATAAAAGATTCATGTCCTCAGTGTATAAAGCCTGCTGACTTAGGTGACATTTCATCCCAGTGCTCACTGGTTGACGGCCTATCTAAAAAGGCAAAGTGTGTAAAAAGGAAAGGACACAGAAATTATTAACTCAGATTTTATGTTGCACCAAAACCTGCCAGTGGATGCTTTTTAAAACTTCTTTTCTCTTTGAAAGAATGCCTTGTTATGAACAAGTAGTTTAGCTGCTGCAGTTCAGCTTTGTGTACCACCCCTTGGTAAATGTCACAGAATTTTATAAAGTAAAAAAGGACAAAGTGACAAAGAATTACAAAGGTTAGTGTTTCCTGGGCCTAAGGCCATAGGAACTGAATTTCCACAGATAGAGTGGAGCAGATCTCAGCCCTCCATGGATACCAAGGTTCTATTCTTTTGTGTAGAGAGGGCTTCTCCACCGCAGTTAAGGAAAGTCATCTGTTTCTGTATAATTTGGGAGAGCAACAATTTAAAATAAAGGCACTCTCCTCTCACAGCAGTTGATCTTAGTATTTTAAGAACTGGAATAATTTAAATGGACCATTATAATGTAAATTAGCCATATTTTCTAGCTAGTTTGAGCTTTCTTGGGGAAAAAAAATTATGCTTCGCCCTTCCTTTGCTTAAGAAACTAAGTCATGTTGTCGCTTTTTTATTTAAACTCCTATCTCCTTCCTCAAGTCTGCATCATGGCTTTGAAGGGTCACACCCATTCCCTCTGCCCTTCATCAAACTGACTTTGGCTATTTTGTCAAATGCCCCGCTCTGGCCCAGAATCCCCTGACCCACCTGCTGATAAACCGTAACTAACCCCCCCGCCTGAACCTCTGAGGCTTCTCCCTGCATCTTCTGCAGAAAAACCAAAGACCACCCGGGCCTTGAGAGAGACCATCTCCCTCCTGGAGTCACCCTGAACCAGGGTAATTCCTGACCACTTTGTGAAGTGATTTTCTATGTTTCTTTCCTCTTAGGAAGTGAATTAAGGAATGATAGGTTAAGGCTGTATTTCTCTTTTAAGGGTAAGGGAGAAGAAGCTCTTAAAGCAGACAAGCTTTTATTGTTGAGAAATTACTCTGGGCTTCACTCCATCCCGCCTCGCTGCCTACCCACACCAGTGCAGCAGGCAGCTGCAAGAGCCAGGTAGGGCCAAAACACACTGACCGCGCAGAGCCGTGGGGCTTCCTGAGCTGCCGAACTGCAGCCCGGGACGCTGCGAGAGAGCGGGACATGTGAGTCATGCACAAACAAGAGCGGTCCTTCTCTGGCTCTGTTTGCTTGGGTTCCAAGTATCACCACCTACACTGTACCAAGCTTTGAACGATAATGACGGTATTCTTTCCTTTATTCATGTACTCAGCAATTGCTTACTGAACACTCTAGCAGGGACAGCAGGAGCAAGTTTGGATACAGATGAAGTCTGTGTCCACAGTGGTCAGTAACTGACAATCTAATGGAAAAGAGGACAGTTCTAGAACAACATGGAAACCCCGGGATGGGATGCAGCATTAAAGAGGAACTCCTAACCCAGAGGGCAGGGGAGCCACAATTAGCAAAACTTCCTGGAAAAGGTAAAAACGGAGCTGAAATACTGGAGACATCAAAGATCTTCAGAGATGAAAATATTTTTATATGCTTCATGAATTCCCTGTGTTCCAGAGAGCTCACCTCTCCAGCCCGCGTGCTCCACAAACCCCCCAAATTCCCATTAGAAAACAGGCTCCAGGAATGGTGGTTTCTTTACAGAATTAATTTTTGTCCATTTGCTTTCACTTCTCCTTCTCATAGGAATGAAACCATAAATCCTGTTCACAAAATAGGTATTTCTCGACTTTCAAAACGTTGGTACGGAAAACATCCATTTCCTGCTCAGTTAAATAAGGTTTTTGCAGATGCTGGTTCTCACCCTTCTGCCAAAGCCATTATAGACGTAGGCTGTGGTGTTTGGACAGAGTTTAAATAGGAGCATTGAATCCCAGCGGGTGTGTCCTGATGTGATAATTGCTTTTGGGACAGGTTATTGTGCACAGCTTCCAGTATGAGACATTTGGCTTAAAATACATTTTTGCATATTGTGCAAATCACTTGGAAAAAAAATCCTTGGTGAACTGCCTATTAAATTCCTAGCACTGACTAAGTCATATCCTCAACTAGTTCATTTTTCCATTGGACCTAACTTCCCTAGAGCTTTAAAAAAGAGAGACTTTTAACTAAAAGGAAATTTTATGACTTTTCTTCTAGGGATGGAGAAACTGAGACACTATCATAAAACGAATCCTCCCCAGCTGCCAAGGGTCAGAAGCAAAATCTATCTATCAGTAAACGCTAGCTCAGATGTCTACTCACGAGATGTTACTACTTCTCACGTTCTCCTTCAATAAGACACTTTTCCACATGTGTCATAGAAGGCAAGAAATCTGTAGAAGAAAATGCTAAAAAAAAAAAATGCACTATTGAAATGGACTTGTCTCAGCATTTTAATTATACAGTAAACTACACATGAAAACTGTCCTTAATTTTCTTTTTTTTTTAATTAAATCATAGCTGTGTACAGCTATGTGATCATGGGGCACCATACACTGGTTTCATAGACCATTTGACACATTTTCATCACACTGGTTAACATAGCCTTCCTGGCATTTTCTTAGTTATTATGCTAAGACATTTATATTCTACATTTACTAAGTTTCACATGTACCCTTGTAAGATGCACCGCAGGTGTAATCCCACCTATCACCCTCCCTTCACCCATACTCCCCTCCCTTCCCCTATTCTTAGGTTATAACTGGGTTGTAGCTTTCATGTGAAAGCCATAAATTAGTTTCATAGTAGGGCTGAGTACAATGGATACTTTTTCTTCCATTCTTGAGATACTTTACTAAGAAGAATATGTTCCAGCTCCATCCATGTACACATGAAAGAGGTAAAGTGTCCATCTTTCTTTAAGGCTGCATAATATTCCATGGTGTACATGTACCACAATTTATTAACCCATTTTTGGATCGATGGGCACTTGGGCTTTTTCCATGACTTAGCAATTATGAATTGAGCTGCAATAAACATTCTGGTACAAATATCTTTGTTATAATGTGATTTTTGGTCTTCTGGCAATATACCTCGTAGAAGAATTGTAGGATTGAATGGCAGGTCTATTTTTAGATCTCTAAGTGTTCTCCAAACATTTTTCCAAAAGGAATGTTTTAATTTGCATTTCCACCAGCAGTGCAGAAGTGTTCCCTTTTCTCCACATCCACACCAACATCTCTGGTCTTGGGAAAACTGTCCTTAATTTTCTATCATACTTCCAAGCATACATCTATGCTATCCCCCAAGACAGCATGTAAGGAGCATGAACTAAACCAACTCCTGCACTTTATAGAGCACATTCTAATGACATCTATTTTGATGTCATTAGGCTATTTTCCAGCAAATGTATTTCTTGTTCTTTTAACTTATTTTTAATTTGTTGATTTATTGTCTTCAGCAGTGAATATTCACCAAGAAATAACATTGTCAATATTCCACAGTCAAAAGGGACTGCCTACTGAGTGTTGAAAATGTATTTCTCAGTGGAAGTTCACTTCCTGAAGACAAGAAATTCAAAATAAGTTAACAGGCCAGTACCTTTGTGGGAAGACAGCTCAGTGGTCAGATGTAACACTTGATATTTCTGGTCCTTGTCATGACCTGGAAATAGATGCATTCCTAAAGGCAGGGAAATAATCTTGTTGGTGATAAAATTGTGTTCTCCTCCTAGTGGGGAGACTCTCTCTTCATAGTGGTCATTTCAGAACTTATCACATGGGCACTTGTGTCCTAGCTGGACGACCCAGCTACAGCCTCCCATCCTTTGGATAGTCCCATTGGCTGATGGCAGGCAAAGTGACAGATCCACATTAGGGCTTTCATTCCTTCATGTTATTTATGGAGCAGCTCCCAATGCCAGGCTCTGTGCTACACATCAGCAATAAAGCACAGAACTCAATAGACACAGCCTCATGGCGCTCACAGTCTAGGGGGAGATACAATCAGCAAGGAGGAACACACAGAGTACTAGGAGGCTGGGAAATCAGGACGTTAGATTTCTAAGAGGAGAAAACATTTCAGCTAAAAAAACAGGTTCTCAAACTTGCCTACACATTGAAATCGCCTGGAGCAAAATTGCTTTTGCCTGGGTCTCACCTCCAGAGATGAATTGTTATGAGGAGGGTGGATCTTGAGTACCCAAGATACTTTAAAGTTCCCTAAGCAATTATAATGTGCAAGAAAGTTTGGAAAAAGATGAGTCTAAGGATAAGTAACAGTGAGTCTAATGATGATTGTCCAAGCAGAAGGAAGAGTATATGCAAAGGTCCTGTGGTCAAAAAAAGCTTGGGGAATTCTGGGAATGAGATGTCTGGAGTGTGAGGAGGACACCTGAAGGGCCAGAGATAAAGCTAAAGTGTGGAGAAGCAGAAAGAGCTAAATCACACATACCCTGCTAAGTCAAGTTACAGATGTTTCATGCTTTGAGCAATGGCTATATGCCTTTAGGCAAGAAAGTGACTTTATCAGATTTGTGTTTGCAAAAGGCATCTCTACTGGGCAGAGAGTATAGTAAAGGTGACATGACATCATCATATTAACCCAAGGTACTCTCCATATTCAAGGAGCTCAGGCTGTGCAAAGAGCAGATAACAGATCAGGAACAGCGCCATGGTCATGCCAAGCCAAACAACAGGAAGGCAGGCTCTCCTAGCTGTCCTGGACAGTGGGAGGGCTCTGATTGTCTCATAGATAGCCACAATGAGACCACCTCTCCACACCAATTCCACTCAACTCCTGTCTTCCACCCTCCAGATCTAAATAGCCCCTTTGCCCACCCATAGTCTCAGCCCCTCCAGCAGTAAACTCAGGCTGTGCCGAATGAGTAGAGGCAAGAGCACAAAGCCAGAAGGAAGAGTGTCCAGCAAAGAGGTTTCTCTGCTGACCATGGTAGCCACCACCTGCAGAGCCCTAAGAATGGGAAATAAAAGCCAGCCTCGTGCAGGAGGTGACCGTTCCCAAATCTCCTCCTCTGGAAGAGCCCCCTGACGCTGTGGGAACCTTCTCTAAACTCCGTGTGGGAACAAGAATTGCCAATGGCAGAGACACTATGTAGTTGTGAAAGAGCCGCTCGTCACTTCTAGATCAGCTACAAATTAAATGGTATCAGGCGGCACTATCTTCCTTTCCACCTCAGATTTGTTATTGACCCTAAACCAAATGTTTCTTGTCCCATTTCTGTCTATCTGTAGAAAGAGTGTTTTGAGACCTGGGGGTAGTGATAAAGGACTCTAATCACTGAATTTTTTCAGCATTCAAATAAAATAGAAATGTACAAAGTCTTTTAAAATATTAAAATAGAATCTAATAAAAGTTCCTCAATGACCCCTATGAGCCAGACCCTACGCACACATATCTCAATTAATACTGTCAACTCTTCCTCCACACATAAGGTATTATTATCTCCATGTTACAGAAGAAGAAACTGAGGTTCTGAGAGGATACTGTCATTTTCCCAAGGGCACAGAAGTAATATCTGGCTGAGTTGTGACTTGAGCCCAGTTTAGTTGGGCCCTGGAATACCTGTTCTCAGCCAATCTGCCCCACTGTTTTCTTTTCTGCTGGTACTTTCTAAGTTTGTGAAAACTCCTGAGTTCCACCTGTGCCACAGGTGGTTGCAGGTGCTGTTAGGTGCTGCCCCTGACAGCACCAACCTGCGAAAACCTGAGATTCATTATCAGCACAATAGAGAGGGTTTTGTCCTCTAAATACCAGATGAGGGACCTAGGCAAGAGGAGCTCTGTTTGCCTCAATTTTCTTACCTGTAAAATAGGGACAATAAAAATAGTATTTACCTCTGAGTCTTGTAAAGAAGGAATGAGATGATTAAAGAGAAACGTCAAGGACAAAGTCTATTACGTGTTAGTGCTCAGTAAACACGAGCAGTCATTCTAATGCAAGTATTGCTTTCACTGGTTGCAACTTCTCCTTCATATTTTTGCCCCAGCTGTGCAGCACCTTTAACTTCAGAGTGGAAAGTAGCAATAAATTTAGCTCCAAGACTATATACATAGAACACAGTGAGCTGTGCTTTGGCTGTGACTTGTTTCTCAAATGTGGGGCGAGGTAGGGAAGACAGAGACAGCGTTGCCTATCGCCACTAGGTGGCGCTACGATATTACAGCCCACCCACAGACTATTCCTGTAAATTACACAATAAAACGTGCTTGAAGGCGGGCAGGGCATTATTTTCTAAATGGGGCCCATTATTCTACTTTTGGCACAAGGGCTCTGCAGTCCTCTTTAGATAGGGTCATGCACTGGCCTGCAAAAAAGACTGGGATTGTATTCTAATGCCTTCATTTTAAACAGATGATAATTTATATTGGTATCTTGTTATAAAAATTAGACTTACACAGTCAATGTAAGAAATCTGTATTGTTTGGCAATATAAAGTTTAAGAAAGTGTTTCTATACAAAAAGTAACTTTTTGTAAGCAGAGATTAGTGAAGGAATCTTAAAAGTTTTACAGTTAGGTTTTTCTCCATTAAGAAAGAGCATTTTACCTCCTGGAATTAGTCCTGATAGTCTACAGATTAAGAGTCATTGTGGTAGTGGATCATGCCTGGAATCCTAGCAGTCTGGAAGGCCAAGGTGGGTGGATTTTTTGAGCTCAGGAGTTTGAGACCAGCCTGAGCAGGAGTGAGGTCCTGTTGCTACCCAAAATAGAGAAAACTAGCCAGACATTGTGGCAGGCGCCTATAGTCCCAGCTATGGAGAGGCTGAAGCAAGAAGATCCCTTGAGCCCAAGTGGTTGTTGTGAGCTAAGACTCTACCCAGGGTGAGGGGTGAGATGCCCTCTCAAGAAAAGAAGAAGAAGAATTGTGATAAATTTTCCCTATTTTTAAAAGTAAATTTCTCCTTTTCCTCAAGTTTACCAGATCAGCAATACCCAGCGTCATCTACAGATGGAAACTCAGAACACAGTTTCAGGCTTGTTTCCAGGCAAAGGTCATTCTGGGATTCCTGTTGGTTGCCACGTTGTCTGGGTGAGGAAATGCTGTTGCCGTTGCTTCCTGGGAACCACAAGTGGGAAGGCTTTCTGGCATGCTCCATCACAGTGGAGAGGACTCAGCTTCCCCAAAACGCATGACTGGCTCTTCCACATGGAAAGGTTTTCTCTTCACACTCATTATCAGAAGATTTCACAAGAGGTGTTCAGATAGCTCCCATTCGTGCATGTTCCACATGACGAGGCGAACGAGCTCTCTGCCAAGGGGAAAATATCTTGTTTTCGGTTCTCATAGCTAGTCATAATTTCAAAAGGAGTCTGTTTTTAATTTCTTGTTTTAATTTCCATTTGGGCAGAGTTACTAGTCTTTAAAAGCTAAATTGTTAAGATATTCTGAGTACAACGGGAAAGGCTTGCCTCAGCAATGTTAGCATGATGCAGATACCCCCATATTTCATCATGCAGCTCAGTGCCCTTTTTACATGGATTTTCTCATGCTGGTCTCCACACCAACGTTGGGAACAGACGGGCAGGTGGTTGTTATCAGAGGACAGATTTGCCCAAGATTTACAGCTGGTAGTACAGTTAGGAGACAAACGCATGTCTTGGTACGTGTTGCTTTGGTTTTGCACCATTGCGAGTGTCAGTCTGCTTCTTAATCACTCTTGCTCACGTGCTATCCAGTATCAACTGCCTTCAGCTTTTCTTGGATATGAATAGTCTCTATCCAGATAAACTTGGAGTCTAAAGACAATGACTATGTCTCATAAACCTACCGTTCCCACAAAGCCTTAAATACTCAAATAATTATTGGTCGGGCTCTTACTGTACAAAGAACGAGAGCCATAAAAGTGATTTATTTGTATACTCTGAAACCTAAATAAAACTGAATGCCTACATTCTCCTTTCATATAAAGGAAAAAACACATCCGGACTGAAAAATCAACAAGTTTTTCAAGGTTATTTTAAATGAGAAAAGTATGTCAGTTCAGGGCAGACTCATTTCCTGGTCTATACCCTTGTGGGTTTAGATTATAATTTGGGATGACAGCAAAAAGAATGGGGTGTTTTGCTGTTTTCCTTTGCTAAATGACATGATTTGGGTACAAGTAAAATTGTGTTTCTGTGGGTTTGCCTCCATATTTACTCGCCGCCTGAGTCCCATTTTCCAGTGTTTCATAGTCTGGAGAGGAAGTGTGGTCTAGTGGTCAGAAAAATAGTTCAGGAGATTAGAGTCGTGGTTTCTATTCCTGTCTCACTCCCTGACTCACCGTAGGGAGAGTCACTTCAGCATGCGAGCCTCAGTTTATCCATTTTTTTCTTACCTAGCAATGTTGCTCAGAACTAATAACCCGACAATACAAAATAAAAAATGAGGAAGGGTGGCTCTGAAAAGAAATAATACCACATAAATGCAAAGCTTTAGGAAATGGATAATACAGTCCATGCATGGAAAACAAGATCTTCCAATTAACTTACCCACTGGAAGGGTCAATCATAGGCTCTTCTAGTACAAGCTGGTTTGTTCAGCTGGTTACAGGTACTAACCAGGATGGTAAAGAAAATCAAAGAACTGGGCGGCGCCTGTGGCTCAGTGAGTAGGGCGCCGGCCCCATATACCGAGGGTGGTGGGTTCAAACCCAGCCCCGGCCAAACTACAACTAAAAATAGCCGGGTGTTGTGGCGGGCGCCTGTAGTCCCAGCTACTTGGGAGGCTGACGCAAGAGAATTGCCTAAGCCCAGAAGCTGGAGGTTGCTGTGAGCTGTGTGACGCCATAGCACTCTAGTGAGGGTGATAAAGTGAGACTCTGTCTCTAAAAGAAAAAAGAAAATCAAAGAACCAAGAATTTAGAAAGAGGAGGGTCAGGCATCTGGGGGTCTTACCACCGACTACCAGAGGAGAACGTAACTGCACGGAAGCACTCACAGTTCACTTGGGGCCCCAACTCTTACGCAACCAAAGGCTTTCTTGGACCTTTTCATGTGGTCAGGTACACATTCAAGATCAACTTGAGGTCTTGGTTTCTCTTCACTCATTCTTCTATCCAAGTTATCCTCTCTCAAAATGCGAAGCTACTGTGAATGTTCCTTCTTGTTGTGTTACGAAGGAAGGACTATACAAATTGAAAACCAAAGCCAGTCCAACTGCTCACACGTGGGTAATCATTTTCACTATTAATATGTTTAATTGACACATAATAATTATACGTGCTTATGGGGCACAACATATTTTAATACATGTATACTATGTGTGATGATCAAATCAGGTATTAGCATAGCCATCGCCTCGAACGTTTCTTTGTGTACAGAACATTCATAATCTGTGCTTCTGGCTATTTGAAGATATATAATAAAGTGTTGCTTATTTATGGCTACCTTATAGCACTACAGAACACTAGAAATCTCCAGTCTAACTGGAGAATCATTTTTATTTCATCATCTGGGCTATTCCCCAGTGGACTAACTGCCATTCCCAGTCACCAATATCCACCAGGGAGAAGAGAACAGGGCTGGCCTTGGAACCTCACTGCTGGCCCTGTGATTGGTGTCCTTGCCTTAGGGAGCATTGTCACCTTCATAGAGTCTGATGACTTGATAGTTGCTTATAGTTCTGACACTAAAACTAACAATAATCATTACCATAAACATGGCAACTCTTCACTAAGCACACACTAACTTCCAGGCACGATGCTCAACATATGCTATGATATATAGATATAATCTCCGTCAAATCGATAAGGTAAGAAACGTTAACTCTGTTTTGCAAACAAGGAGACTTAGACTCGGAAATAAAGTAACTTGTCTAAAGCCACACTGGAGGATGAAACCCAAAACTGTCTGAACCTGAGGCCATGATCTTGACCACTAACCTGTGCTGCCACCTCCAACGGGGACAGGTCAGGAGGAGCTCGTTCAGGAGTTGTAGGGAGAACTTGACCCTCAACAGGCCTCAAATTCCAAGAAGTAGAGAAGCCGAGGGGACTGTTTCTCTGGCATGTGTGGACTATGCTGGGTTTCTTTGCCTGCTGAGGCCACCAGTTGGCCCTGCTGGTCTCACTGCTTGAAGAGCAAGTGAGAAGGCAGAGACTGTTCCCATCCTCATGCCTGCTTGTTAGCCACAACAAAGCACTCCAGTGCAAAATAAAGAAAATAGTAATTCAAGGTTTCAGCATACAGGTTGGTGAAAAAAGAGGAGAAAGAGAAGATATTCATAGCTAGCTCACCTGTTCAACAGGTATATCCCAGCTTCTTACGGACAGTGAATTCAGACCTGCTAAAGCTGAATCCTTCATTAAACCATGTGGGAGACAATGAAACGAAGGAGTCAAAAAGGAAAAACACTTCAGGGAACATGGTACCCTCCAGCCACATGGGGACATCACATAGCCGGGAGCATGAGAATGGAAAATCCCCAAGTGCTGGCAGTGCTGATCAGGAAATTAGAGGCCCAGGGGACACAGGTGCTGTTTTTATCTTTGGCTCCAATTTAGGATTCAGAATTTGAGATAGGATATAGAATGTGGGAAGGAAGTTTTGAGAGGTGATCGTATCATTTATAGTCCAAACTAGCACAGTTTTGATAACAGAAAGAGAAGTCTTGATTATTTATGACTTCTGGAACAACAGGCAAACTAGGACCATCCCAGACAAACTACAACATGTGGTCACTCTAACTTTTGGGGAAATGTGTTAATAAGAATACAATTATAGTGGAGAAATTTGGATAATGATGTATACACATACACACGTATATGCACACAAAAAAGTGTGTACAATATACAGAGAAGAATAAAGGAAGTGCTGTGAGAGGAGTATGCCGGGGAAATTGGGTAGTACACTCCTGACAGGGATCATAAAATTGGCACATTAGCAAATTATAGAAGTAAGGAGAGGCTTCAGTTACCCAAAAATACTAGAAGTTTCCATCTGAAAATGAGTTCATCAGGTCTAGATTTAACTTTGCTTCCTTAGAATTTCACTTCTCAGAAAATAAAGGAATGCTATTTTATTTTAATAAATGCTATAACTCTGTGCTTTATTAATAAATTTAATAAATTTATTAAAATAAATAAATTTTAATAAAATGCTATTTTATTAGGAATGCTAAAATAAAGGAATAATAGCAATGCTATTGCCACTTTGGACATAATTCTCCCTAATCATGCAGAACTTGTAGAAGATGTGAGATCTGCTGTGTGCTCAAATTCGTGTCCTGCTACTAATCCCAACAGTTTCCAAGGAAAGAGAGGTAGGATAACTCAGACTGAAATGGCTCAAGAGAGAAGAAAATCCCATGAAAATGAAAAGCAGACAACATAGTCACAATCTCTGCAAAGTCAAGGGCAACTGCTAAAAGACTTATAAAAACAGAGCCAGAGATGCTAAAACCAAAACAAGGAGGAAAGGACTAAGTGAGGAACAAGGCTTTCTTTGGAGGAGGATGGAAGACATTCTCAGACATGTCAACCCCTTAGAGAATCTCTGTCCTGTGGAATGAGCAGAGTAAGTGGAAGGATTGAGGGTGGCAGGGCAACAGAGTCCATTTCTGCTGCTTTTTCATAATCTCTCTCAATAGAGGTTTGCACTGGTAACTGAGAAAAACGATAACCCTGATAGACACCAAGCTATGTCTCAAATATAAAGTTTAAGCTGAAAAAAAAAATTACAAGCTTAATGTTGTCCAGAGGAAAGCAAAGGAGATGATAAAGAATGTCTCAAATGATGCTATCAAAACTGGAAAAGAATAGAATTACTGTCTAGGCATCAGAGAACAAAATTAGAAGGTCAAAGTTTGATTTTATAGACATTCACACATATAGCGTTACCCCAAAGTGACATCAGGGCAGGTTGTAGTCCCCTTGCTGGCATTATGCAGAGACTGGGAAATCGTTTGGCACAGATATTGGTTGCCTCAAATCCAGATAGACTATGGGCATGAATTGAGAAATAGTGAAGATACTTTTGAAGAGGTCAAAGCATTTATTGAGTGGCTTAAAAACTTTCTTGCAGCCCTCAACTTCTATCCCCTTACTATAAATGGCCAAACTCAGGGGCCGATTGGGCCTGGGCAGGGCACTGTCTCTCTTGCTTTATGGGAGGTGGAACAGCATGGAGGTGACGCACCAGGACACTGAATGGTGAGTCTCAGCCTTACCTCTTACTAGCTTTGCGACCCTGGGAAAGTGACTTAACCTCTCCAAATTTCAATATTGTCAGCTCTAAGATACAGGAGATAATAGGGCCCACTGTCTAACATTGCTATGAGAATTAAATGAGATAACATATATAAAGAACATCAATATCTATTATGTAATAAGTACTCAATAAATTTTAACTATTAGTTTGCACAACTGAGTTTAGGGAGGGACAACAATGACCAATTTTACTTTCTATATTTTGTCCATAAGTTGAAAATCATCATAAAGTACAATCAGTTTACATTTTAAGGCAGTGTTTTTCAACCTTTTTTATCTCACAGCACACTTGAACCTGTAGTTAAACTTCCTTGGCACACTTAAATTGTGTTGATCAAAAAAAGAGTTTAAAAAAGAACATGTTCACTGTGCTTTGAACTTCTTTTGAAAATAATTAATGATCTTTAAAAATTTTCGCAGCACACCTAAGATCCTCTCACAATACACCAGTGTGCCATGGCACACCGGCTGAAAATCACTATTTTAAAGTATGCTTTTGTGCTATTGTTGGTTCTGGTCATAAGTTTCTATAAAACAGAGACCTCATGTGACTTCTAAATTTCTTGTTTAGCGTGACAACAATGAGTCTGTGGTGATAGAGAAACCTTCTGCTCTCGGCACTGATTGCCGAGCTGCTGTTATGGCTGCCACAGAGTTAATTTCTGCCGGCCTGTGCTGAAGGAACACCAAGAAATAGAACAGCCTCCGTTGTTTGCTCTTCTTAACATCACATGGATTAAGTGAATTACTTCAGCTCTGTTCCATTAAGCAGGCTACACAAAGAAAAATTTAAATGAAATTATTAACTAAGTCCTAGACATTTTGACCCTTTTCAAACCTGGAGTTTCTTTTAAAATTGAGTTAGAAGAGTCCCTCATCAGATGAATGAATACAGTAAACAGAATTACATGATTGTCATGAAAATGAAGTAAACTTAACAACCATTATAAGGGAACCTTAAACTGAGGAATGATGTCTTCTCGGTGAGGTATTTATGTGGTAACTTCTGAGAATGTTCTGCACATACTTCCAGCTTTGCTGTGGTTGTTCAAAGCTCATCTTTGCCCATCTGACAATCTTCAGGGAGTCAAAAGGGAACGTGACATTCCCATAAGATGGTCTGGTACCATGACTGATTGTGAATAAAATAGGACTAGTCCAATGAAAGAGAAAGACTAAAAGAAGATGTAGCAGTCACAAAGGCCAAGTAAGGTCAATCCCATCTCAAGTACAGATAGAAATATTGGGGGGTAAAAGAGAATTAAGTTCAGGTATTATTTACTAATGCAACGATAGGTAAGAGTACAAATGTTCATGTGGCAAAAACGTTTGAAATTTGTTATAAAGGTGTTTCACCTTATATTACATCGTAATCACTGTATGAGACTTTGGTTCTTTTCTGATTTAGTTGCCGTGCTGAATTTGATATTTGTGTTAAATTTCAATACCCATGCTACTTTTATAGCCAAGCCTTCTTTGACATACAGTATTATTCTTCATCACTATCATTTGCATGGGAGGACTGATTATTCAACATGTTATGAAGTGACGACCTTCGGCTTTTATCAGCTAAGGGCGGCCAATCGTGCACATCTCTCTGCACTAACACATTCAGTGACATCAGGTTGGTAGCCTGATGTCTGCCGTAAAGAGAGTATTTGAACAAGAAATCAGCAAAGGCTACAAATAAGTTGTTAAATATTTACAAGCACACCACTGGTTTTATTTCTGGCCATATTATTCTCAGGCATGGTCCAATGAGTGGTTTTGGCCAATGATAAGAAAACAAGTGGCACGTGTCAATTCCAGGCAATTTTAAAAGCCAGCGTGTTTTGCTACGGTGTTCTTCCTGCCATTGCTGTTGGCAAGGCTCTAATGAGTACCCGCCCTACCAGCGTGGATCCTGAAAGCAGGATGGAGATAGGCCCCAGGTCAACCCATGTGAACACATGGGAGTGTAAGTAGTTTCGTTGTTTAAAGCCACTGAGGTTCTGGGGTCGTTTGTCACATAGTGTAATTTTATTTATCCTGCCTGTATCTACTCTGTTGTCTTCAATCAGTTACTTCACCTTCCCAGATCTCATTTTTCTTGTCTACAAAATGAGGGTGCTGAACACAAATGCCCTGCCACCTCCACAGCCTAGGGAGGCTTTACCTGGATTAACACTGAGAACATGAGAGATAACACATTCTAACAAAAGAAATTGCAATCACAGTAATGAGCTCTGTACCTAAGCCCAGTGTGACAATGGGCAAGCCATTAAATCTCTTTGGATTCCAGTTTTTTCTCTCTATGAAATAAGAAAATCAGACCAGATAACTTCTAAGTCTCCTTCAAGATATAAAATTATTTTATTTATTGAAAGACTTCAAGTGAAACAAATACAGGACACGCTGATACTTTAAACCCATGTTTCTCACACTTGAATGGGTCATATGAGTCACCTGGGGATCTTGTTAAAATGTAGGCTCAGATTTAGTGGGTCTGAGGTAAGGCCTGAGTTTCTGTGTATAGAAAAAGCCTCAAGTGATTCTAAAACTACTGGACCATATTAAGGCTTCTCTGGAGTGAACAGAGAAGAATAAAGCCTATTTCTTGATTAAAGAAGTAATATTTATTGCCAGGGAGCCACTGCCATATTTCGAAGCAATAATGCAGAACAAATAGGACAAAATGGCCTTTATTAGGAACCTAATTTTCTATTTCTAATTCCTCA
The DNA here is from genome assembly GCF_027406575.1 of Nycticebus coucang. Taxonomy (NCBI): domain Eukaryota; kingdom Metazoa; phylum Chordata; class Mammalia; order Primates; family Lorisidae; genus Nycticebus; species Nycticebus coucang. The sequence continues at coordinate 183,754,001 of NC_069780.1, forward strand.
AAAAAGCAATCAAACCATAATAATAATAATAATATAAAATACTTGCTCTTGATTTTAGAAAAATATCATTAAGAGAATCAGTGCTTTCATGGGCTTAAGCACAACGGTGGAGATACATGACCCTCATTACAGTCCCGTTCAAGGGATGATATTGAGCACATCACCACATTTAGACCCCAAAGGACTGGCCCACCTCTATGTGGCACATCACTCAGCAGCTCCCCAAACCAATTAAGCAGAAGTCTGAACATAAGACAAAGGCCAGAATGTCACCTACAAAGCAAAGATGTACCAGTGGAAAGATATGCTGATAAAAATATGGACTCAATTTTAACCCATACAGATTATATTTTACAATCCTTATAAGCAACAAATTACTTCTATAACAAAAAGTATTTAAATGGAAACTACAATTGATTTTCCTCAAATAACTGGTTCCTGCATTAGTCAGGATACTCCAGAGAAAGACAACCAGTAGAATGTAAGGTTCTATATATGTAGAAGGAGATTTATTATATAGAAAAACAACTACATCCCCATACAAGACAGTAACACAAGTATATTCAAGTGGGGGGAGGAGAAAATTAAGGGGGATTAGGAAGTTCTAACCTGATGGGCACATTGCATGTACAGCATACCCCAGGATGAAGGCCTCACCTGCCTCAACTACAACTTGAACTTCACCTCAGAAACACAAACAATGTAACCTAATCATGTGTACCTTCACCTTAATCTGAATTAAAAATAATAGTAATAATAATAAAAGAAAGTGGTTCACATAAGTCTTGAGCTAACAAGTCTCAAGATCTGCAGTCTTCAAGCTGGATACACAGAAGGGCTGATGGGATAAGTTCCTGTCCAAAAGCTACCAGCTTCAAGACCCAGCAAATGTCAATGTTTCAGTTCAAGTCCAAAGGCAAGTTCAAAGACAGGCTGGAGGAATTTTCAATTACTCAGGGGAGAGTCAGCCTTTTTGTTCTATTCAGGTCTTTGAGTGATTGAATGAGACCCACCCATTTAATGTCACTTTTTTCTAGAAACACCCTTAGAGAAAGAGTCAGAATAATGCTTGACCAAATATCTGGGCACCCCATAGCCCACACAACTTGACATACAAAATTGGCCATCATAGCCCCTTTTGAATATGCTTTGCACGAAGTGCTAGTATTTCTCATTTGAAAAAAAATATTAATATAACTCAACAACACAAAATTTTTAACTGGGGCAGTGCCTGTGGCTCAAAGGGGTAGGGCGCTGGCCCCATATGCCGGAGGTGGTAGGTTCAAACCCAGCCCTGGTAATAAATAAATAAATAAATCATTTAAATGGACAGAGGAGTTGAATAGATGTTTCTCCAAACAAGGTACACAATCAACAGCAAATGAAAAAATGCTCAGCATCACCAGTCTTTACAGGAATCCAAGTCAAAACCACAACGAAGATACCTTACAACCATTAGGATGACTATTAACAAAAAAAAAAAAAAAAATGGAAAACAACGAGTGTGGACAAGGATATGGAAAATAAGGTACACTTGCACATTGGTGGTGAGATGGTAAAAGCATACAGCTGCTATAGAAAATAACAGGTCAGTTCCTCAAACAATAGCAATAGAATTAGAAGTAGACAAGATCTATGGTTGATGTCTAAAAGTTCTTCCCTTTAATGCTGTGTTTTTCAACACTTTTTATCTCTTAGCACACTTGAAAATAAAAGAATAAAAAACTTGTAAAAAAAGAAAAAGTAAATATTTGGGTGTAAAAGAGATTTAGTCTCAGGTATTATTTACCAATGCAACAATAATTAAGAGTACAAATGTTCATATGGCAAAAGCATTTGAAATCTGTTGTAAAGGTGTTTGACCTTCTATTACATCTTAATCATTGTATGGGACCTTGATTCTTTCCTGAGTTAGTTGCCATGCTGAATTTTTTCAGCCTATAGCTAACCTATAGTTAAACTTCTACAGCACACTTAACTTATGTTGATCAAAAGAAAAAGTGAACAAAAAGAATATTCTTGATGTGGTTTGAACTTCTTTTGAAAATAATGATCTTTAAAATTTTTCATGGCATGCCTAAGATCCTCTCATGGCGCACTGGCTGAAAATCACTGCTCTCAAGCAAAAGGAAAGGAAGTAACATACAAGGGACCAATGGAATATGAAATATCGAATTGGGAAATTTCCAGGAATTGTGTTCCAGCTAATTTCGAACCGTCTTGGATACCATACGCTCAGGTACTTGGAGTTGTATGTGTGTCTTCCTGTTGTTCCACACCCATCCTGTGCACATAGTAGTGTCCGATAAATATTTGCTAAATAAAGGAAGGTGGGAGTGATTCTCCAGGGTTTTGTTGTCTTGACATCCAAGCACAAAGCTGAAGTACCGTCTACTGTTCCTAAGCACAAAAAGTCTGTGACATGCTTTGTGAGCAAACACGTGTATTAGACAAGCTTCGTTCAGACATGAGTTATAAGGCTATTTGGCCATTAGTCCAACATTAATGAATCAACGCTGTGTGTTAAACAAGCCATCTCTAAACAGAAACACAAAGCAAGGTTATGTTTTCATCAGTTCACTAGATGTGATGAGAAGCTCCCATGTACCTAGCCTTTTATTTCCTGAAGGCTGAAGCAGTGTTCAGTCATTGCTAATCCAGTGTTCATGGTGACTTTGTAGAACACAACCATTGCAAACAATGAGAATCAACTGTATAGGGGGCTCTGCAAGCAAAAAGTGGATGTTCCCCGTTGTAGTGAATCAGTAAGTCCTCGGTCGTATCTTCACAGCCCTCACTGCTATGGGGGAAAGCTGCTAAGTGCAAACATCAGTGACCCTGCCTGAGATCTTCTCCCTGACTGCAGGATGTGCGGACAAGCAGGGAGTACGTTCAGTTCCCCGAACTCTCCCCAACCAACACCCTCTGGGCGCACGTGACAGATGACACCCAGCTTCCTAGAGTCTCAGATGGGGTGACCCTCAGCTATGCTCTGTAGTCAGAGCTCCTCAGAGGAACTGGCCTCCAGATGCCCATAGAGGTTTGATAACACCCCCCTTTTAGCAGCTTCATTCCCTTCCTGTCTCACTTTCTCACTCACTTAACCTGGGACCATCTCCCAAGTAAACTATTTGCACTCAAATCCTTGCCTCAGAGTCTGCTATGTGGGAAACAAGACATATGCTGATCCCAAAGCTGTCACAAGCATCTCAGTTGAGGCAACACAACAGTGAAGTCACAACCATTGTGATGATACCTGCACCAGTATAATAACTTATGACTTAGATTTGCTCTCAATGACACAAAGTGGTCCCAATCACAGGACTGCAGAACCTCATGTTATGGACCGACCTCTGGGCCATTCCCTTCATGACCCTCTGGAGAGCGTAGGGTCTCTGTTAAGAGAGCTCTTAGCAGTGTCTGGCATGTGATATGTGCTCTAAAATCAGTTGTTTAGTGAATGTAAGCCAGATGTTTAACTGCATTTTGTATGTGATGAGGGGTTTTTCTGTATTTTTTATTGACATATCATAACTGCGCATATTGGGGGTACCCTGATATTTTGATACATGTAAACAATGTATAAGTGGGATTTTTGAGCAATGAAATGGCAATGCAAATTATTTCAGAGAAACTAACAAGACATTGGCAGAAAGAATGGGGAGGAAGGAAGATAAACTCCCATTTACCAGTTAAATGAGAAGATGAAGCTTTTACGTGGACATTTTAATCTAAATATTAAAATATTCAAAACAAAGGACTAAATTCTAAATGGAACTGGATAGGGAGTGAGAGAAAAAAGAAATTCCTGTAATAAACAGAGGAAAGACATTCACCCGCACCAAGAATGTGTCACCCTTAGCCCGATCCCTGTCGATAAAGCTGTGGAACAAAGGTCCGTTCAGAGCAGGGCTGGTGGGGGCCTTGAGCTCAGCCCCCACCAGGCTGCTGGTAGCAGGCACTGGAGCGGGCGGCAGCCTGTGCGAGGGAGAGACCACTGCAGGAAGCAGCCTCTGTCTTTAGGCCTGTCTAAGATATTTATACACTCCACTGTGGCCAGCAAACATGACTGGTGTAACTTGGATGAAATTTTAATTATACAGGATTTTAATGATTTCAGTTGCCGTGGGTGGAGAGGGCAGATAATAAGGAAGGAGCAAAGGTTCACCCAAGTACAGCCGTCTGCTTCCCCTCGGCCCCACAGAAAAACCAGCATTCCAGAGGAAGGTCTCAAGGTTCATGGTGGAAGGTAGGAGAGAGCCACATAATTCTAACTGTTGGCCACGGGTAACTGGCTGTGTCAATATTCAGTCTCACCACAACATGTCAACAAGTTTGCAGATATAGAGTTGAAAACCGTGCTATAAAAAGGATTATGGGGAATGCTGGCACCTCCATAATCCCCATCCTTACCGCCATCCTCCTAGTCTCCCTTCTCTCCATTCCTGCTTTGCTGTCCCTTCCACGCTCCCCTCCACCACAAAGCACCACGACCGGTGGCGACCACTCTGCTCTGCCCGGAACGTGCTCACCATTATCTTGCAAGCGCTGAGGCAAAGGCTGCCAGGGTTGGTCTCCACGTGGATATGAAAGGCTCCGCCGGAGACTTTCACCCAACACTGACTTTGGTGACACACCCCTGGCCCAGGCAGGAATGGGTTTGTCCTGGCCTCAGTGGTACTCACTATGAAGCTCAAGAGGCCCTTTGCTCTGTTATCACATAATCCTAATCAGCACACTTACGACACTGGACTGGCCTAGGAGGAGTTGCAAGATGGCACAGTGGGCCATATGACAATAAAGTATGTGTTTTCATTCACTCAACCATTTACTGAGAACTAGTTATTCTGGGAGACACCTTGAGGGCCACAGCAATGAAAGTGACAGAATTTCAATCTTCAAGTCCTTGACAATTTGGCAGGAGACAAGATACATCCACAAACAGTAATAGAACACAGCAAAGCATCCTGACCAAAAACCGGGGTTCCGGAAAGCTTCACACACAGCATTTGAACTTGGCCTTGGAGGATACATAGGATTTCTATAGAGTAGAAAGACAAAGGATTTCGGGTAAAATGAAAAGAAATAGCAATGTAAAGGTGGAAGGCATTCATACGCAAGAATTACTCCATTTTGGCCAAGTTATAGGTATGATTTTTTTTAGAGACAGAGCCTCACTTTGTCACCCTCGGTAGAGTGCCGTGGCTTCACAGCTCACAGCAACCTCCAGCTCTTGGGCTTAGGCGATTCTCTTGCCTCTTAAGTAGCTGGGACTACAGGTGCCTGCCACAATACCCAGCTATTTTTCTTGTTGCAGTTTGGTTGAGGCCAGGTTTGAAACCACTACCCTGGGTATATGGGACTGGTGCCCTACTCACTGAGCCACAGGCACCGCCCAAGTTACATGTATCTTAAAGGTGATGGAGTTAGGAGTTAAGATTAAAGTAGGACTAAAAGAGTTTGCTGAAGGCTAGGATTTTAATTTATAGGCAGTGGAGAAGCAATGAATGTCAGAGGACCTACTTTGAAGATTAGAGCCCCATACCTAGGGAAGCTCAGACTCTTTCCTAAGACCCCATTGCAAGTTTGAGCTGGCTCTGGGTTCCCAGCCAGGGGCCCCTCACTGTGTGTGGCTATTTCATGATCACAACTGAGCCTTAAGACAAATAACCTGGCAGCAGAATAAAGAATGGATGGCAGAGGTGAGAGACTCGAGCCACGGGAACTGCAACGCGGCTACTGCATGTTCCAGGAAAGGCGCGATGGGCACCTGGACCCAGCCCTTGGCAGTGGAAACACGAGGGGAGGTTGGAGTCCAAGAGTAACTGTGGGGGGAGAATTTACAGGACACGATGACTGTTTGGATGTGTGGGCTGTGGCAGCGGGAGGAGGAAGAGTTGACTCCAAGGTTTCAAGTCCAAGTGACTACCCTTTTATGGACAAAGGAAACCACCCACTCTTTCCTTAGACCCTGGCAGAGCACCTTCCTCTCCAACACGCTGCTGCCAGGAGCACGCCCTCAGGGTTTGTCCTGGGCCCCAAGTCAGCGTCAGCACAGAGCCCCTGCTCCCAACATGTGACATCACTAGGCCTGTCCGTCCTTTCTGTCTCTTTGGATTCCTTGTCCCCACAAGCTTTTCCTACCTACTCTTTTCCTTCAGCCCTCTAAAATGCAAGCATCTTCTAAGTTTATATTCTTTTCTTTTTTCAAATTAGTATCATACTCATATGACAGAAAACTAATCCACACTAGTTCAGGTGAAAAGGGTAATTAGTGGTTCCTGAAACTGAAAAGTTTAGAAGTATATATGGCTTTGATTCAAACAGATGTGGGAGCCTAAACTGCATGTCTCTCCCTCTGTCTCTCTCGCTCACACACACACACACACACACACACACACACACGCGTGCACACACAGTTCTGCTGTGTACTTTTGTTTCTGTCGGCTTTCCTTCCAGGCAGACTCTACTGATAAGATGAGTTCTAGTAGTTCAGTTGCTGCAATGGAAGGAAAAGAAAGTTCCAATGGTTCCATCAACAGTGCCAAGATTTAGAGACTTTTTAACTTTTCATATTTTATTTTTAGAGATGGTGTCTCACTCTGTCATTCATCCTGCAGCACAGAGGCACAATTATAACTCCCTGACTGTACTCTCAATCTCCTGGCCTCAAGTGATTGATCCTTCTGCCTCACCTCCCAAATAGCTGGGACTACAGATGTGCTATATCACACCCAGCTAATTTTTCTTTTTTTTATAGATGGGGTCTTACTATGTTTCCCAGGCTGGGCTCAAACTCCTAGCTTCAAGTGACCCTCCCCCCTTTGCTTCCCAAGCTGAGATTATAGACATGAGCCCAAGCTGGTCAGGTGCCAATCCTAAACCAATCACGGGGATCAGAAGGACAGATTGGCTGATTGGCCTGGGCTGGGTAGCGTGGCCAAATGCCAGGAACTAACATCTGGAGAGGGAGTGTCCACCCAAAGGAAACTCAAAAATCAATTGAGGTTACCAGAGAAGAGCAGTGGATGCAGGCTAGAGGAAAAAACATGCTGTTGATGTTGACATTGATGTTTATTTACATCTATTCACAACTAAGTATCTTACCTATAGTCTGGGTTTCTCTTTGGGTTTCTGGACCTCTTACTGGAAACTTTCTCCTTATCACCTCACTTCTATTTCAAACTCTATAGCCTCAAAGGCAAATGCCTCTCCTACCACATTTTCTATTATCTACAGTGTCACCATGTCCTAAGTCACCAGCAGTTATGACTTTGGAGTCATTTTTATCCTTCTCTCCATCTTACACCTGACATGAGCTCCCATCCAAATGCCTGTACTTACACACATGGGCACATCCAGCTCCTCTAATTCATTCTCAGCTCCATCTTTCATACCAGCTACCCTCTATGGTCGATTGTAAAAATGGCCAGATCTTTCACTTTGTGGTATCCATGCTTTTTCCATTGTGATTTCACACTTCATCCTATCAACAGAGTTTATTTCTCCCTCCTCCCCAGTGAATACAGGTTAGACTTGGGGCTTGGACCTTGGCCAACCTAAGCTGGTCTTTGCGACTTTGCTTGGTTGCTTCTCTGTCTTCACCATGAGATCATGCACAAGTTCACCTGTGAAGTTCACCTGTCTTTACAGGTATCCCAGCTGAGCCCATTCTAGACCAGCCAGGCAGCAGATGTCCTACCGGCTGACCACAAATGCTTGAGAGAGCAGAGCCAAAAAGCAGAAAAACCACCTAGCTGAGCCCAGTTCAATTTGATGACCCAGAGAACCCTGAGCTAAATAATAAATGGTTGTTATTTTTAAATCATTACATTTGAGGTTTCTGTGTTACACAGCCAATGCTGATATGCTTTCCTCCCTAATTCATGCTCTCCATTTCCATCTCACCTGGTTGATGAATTGTTTGAAATGGTCTTGGGGTGGTGCATAATAATTATTTCTAACACTTACATAATGCTTTGTTCTGTGTCAGCATTCTAAATATCTATATGTAATAACTCATTAAAAGCTTCACAACAGCAAATTGTCCCACTGTCCAGGATGTATCCTGTAGGGACACCCATATGGTAGAGAATCACTGGGAAATATTATTTAGCCTGGAAACAAAAACCAATCATTCAGTAATATTTGGTCGCCCAAATATCAGGAAGTACCAGGGACTTCCATGACCAATTTCATCTGTTATATACCACCTCTCTCCAGCCCAAGAATATAATTTTCTTTTTAAACAACCAGACTAAACTATCCATCATTCTAAAATATACATGCAAATTTTATACAAATCAATGGGAATTGTACTAATTTGCTCTTTTTTGATTTAAAAACCTGTTCAAATAACATATTATGATATCAAAGCAGGATTGCATGACTATATCCCTCTGGCAATGTTTATCAAAGCTACTGTCTTTAACAGACAAATTTAATCAGGACAATCACCTATTAAATATTTAAGGAAAGGCAATACAAAGTAATAAAGATTTCCCCAGCCATCTATCAATCTGCCATTGTCCTTAGAATTACCCATATCTAACGTGAACCCTATCACAATTCTACCAGGGATAGCTCTCTATTGTAAAGGATTCCCAGGGTGCTGATAGAGGGGTAGGGAAGAAAGAAAAATGTTTTAAGAAAACACAGCATTTTTCAAAAAATTAAATTAAGGATTATAGTTTAAGACTATTTGAGAATCTTACACAATTTAAAACCAAACACAAAACTTTTTTTTTTCCAGTTAGTTCGATAGTTCTGGCAGCTATTTTGTTTGTCGTTTTTTATTCTACTTATTCCAAGTATCTAGGAAAAGGAAGGGCTGGTTTCTTTATTAACAGGTTAGGTTAAAAGGAAAAATTTTATAGTGAGTCATGAAAATGATCCCAGTAAATAATTTTATTTTTGTTCAAAAAGCACCACAAGATGATAGTGGTCAACTTTCACAAAACTATAAAACAGGGAGAAGTAGCAGACTAAGTGTGGTCTGAGTCCCAGAACAAAAGAGCTCACTGGGCTGGCGACACCTTCGTAGAGACACAGGGAGACATTCTGTAGGCTGGAAAACATCAGTTTTGTTCTTGGAGCCTGAAAAATAACACTCCTCTAAATCTCGAACTACTTTCATCTTTGCCAAAATACACACAAGCGTTCCATAAACATGGAAAAGCACCAAGAGCAGGGGAAAAGGTGACCTGGTTTTGAAGAGGTAAGATGACACCTGACAGTCCAATGTCACAAAGCCACTAACCATGTGCTATGCAACCTACCATGCATTTACTCATTTGGTGTCCTGTTAAGATGCTCTTTTTACATGGTTTGCAGACACATGGGCACTCCATGTCTCAAAACTGTCAAGGTGGCCCACATATTAGTAAATGCAAATGCCAAAGGTAAAAAACCTTCATAACAGGTAAAGCATTAAAAAAAGACAAAAAGAAAAATGTGCTAGATTAGGTGAGAGAAAATGATGTTAACAATGTTATGTTTTATTGAATGCCCGAAAAAATTGGAAAATGTTATAAAATAGACAAGTTCCAGTCTGTTTTATGATAGAATGCCTTTAAGGAAAAAGGTGTAATCCTGTTTGCCGCTTGTTATCCATATCATATTGCTGAGTATTCTTTCTGTCTCAAAACGGTTCCCTGGGTTAGCCTTTTGGCCTTTTCTCAAAGACAAACCTAAAACGCATTCAGCTTTAAATGGGTCATAGAAACTTCTTTCTTCTTATAGCACAATGAATGCGCACAGCTGGAGGACTCCAACATGGCACTTCAAAGACTTTTCCCCATAGCTGCTGTGACTTCCTCTTCCCAACAGTGTTACTGCATAACCATTTTCTAGTGGTTAAAACATATTGTTCTAATCCACAAAAGTAACAGATGATAGGGTAGTTTTGTGCAAGTGTTAAGAGAATAGTCTAAATTGCAATATTCTAATACACCCTACGTCACCAATTTTTTCCTATGGATCAAAAAATTCATGAGCACTTTGAGTTTTCACCTACATATCAACAAAAATGTTGCTATCATTTTGCTCATGGAATGGTGGAGTTATACTTGGACAAGACCCCAGAGACCATCAATCTTTTCTTTACAAAGTGGAAATTGAACTTTAAATGGAGGCTGAGTAAAGTGACTCAGGCCTAGCACTCTGGGAGGCCAAGGCGGGTGGATTGCCTGAGCTTGGGAGTTCAAGACCAGCCTGTGCAAGAGCAAGACCCTGTCTCTAAAAATAGCTGGGTATTGTGATTGATGCCTGTAGTCCCAGCTACTTAGGAGGCTGAGGCAAAAGGATCACTTGAGCCCAAGAGTTTGAGGTTACTATGAACTGTGACGCCATGGCACTCTGCTGAGGGTGACAAAGTGAGACTCTGTCTCAAAAAAGAAAAGAAAAGAGGAAGGGAGGGAGGAAGGGATGGAAGGAGGGAAGGAAAGAAGGAAGGAAAGGGGGAAGGGAGGGAGGGAGGGAGGAAGGGAGAGAGGGAGGAAGAAAAAAAAAGAGATGTTTTTAAGCTCACACATCCAGTCAGTTGCAGAGCAGGCCTGAGTCTCTGAACATTCATCTGGATGCTCTTTCCATTCATGAGAAATAAGTAACTTATTTACAAACCTTGAAGCTTGTAAAATAAACATGTGATTGCTTGTACCAAAACTGCTAATGATAAGAGTGTGGAAAACTAATATGTGGAATGAGAATTTTGCTTTCTAAGTGTATCAGAACATTTTATAGCAGAGTTTTGTAATCTAGCTAAAGAGAACATCATTGAAAGTCATTGAGAGCTTATAAACAATTTTAAGACCTCTTTTTACAAAGGATAGTCTGATAAGGGTAATCAAGGGCTCTGGAATGTTTAGCAACCCTGACAGCAATGATCCCCTTTTAAGATTGCTCTATGGAGCACCAGAAATGACTAGAGAATCACTTAATGACTGCTGGATGTTTCCCATGCCATTCTGTTGGCTCTCCCATCTACTCTGCTAACACACTCTGGGCTGTTGTCACCATCCTTGAGCTTCATACAATATGCTTGTGTTCCAGATGCCATTTCTCACTGGAAATTTCTATGCATGGCAGAATAGCTCTGGCAAAGAAAGGCAAAAATAAGCTCAACTGCCATTTAATCAACATTTCCTCAGCGTGTGCACTATGCCAGGCATTGAATTAGCTGCTACAAGTAATACAAGAAAGAATAAGCTTTGACCCTTGCCCTCAAGGATCTCAGAAACGTTAACAAATTCTCAAGTGCTCGTGAAATAACTAAAATGCTAAGGGAGCATAGAAAAAAAGCTCTTAGTTCTGGGGAAGCGAGAAAAATCCAAGAGGTCATTCCACTGTTTATTGCTGTTTAACAGGCTACTCCACCATGTAATAGTGTAAGATAATGATGACATTTATTTTGCTCTGGAATATGCAATTTGACCAGGGCTCAGAGTGGGGTGGTTTGTCTCTGCACCACTAAGCATCACCTGGGACTACTCAAAGGCATGGAACTGATTTCACCAGAAGGCTCATTCATTCACATTTCTGAAGATTGATGCTGATTGCCTGGGGCCTTACCTAGGACAGTTCAGTTAGCTAGAACACCCATACACAGTGTCTCCATGTAACCTGGGATCCTTTACAACATGGTTGGATTTTTCGAGACAGTGTCTCAAGCTGCCACCCTAAGTAGATTGCTGTGGCATCACAGCCCACAGCAACCTCAAACTTTAGAGCTTAAGTGATTCTCTTGCTTCAGCCTCCCAAGTAACTGGGACTACAGGCGCCCGCCACAATACCCAGCTAACATGGTTGGATTTTAAGGGTAAATTAGTTTCCTTTGGGGGTAGGGGAGGGGAGAAAGGGATGGAGGGAGGGAGAGAGAGAAGAGTTAATGGGAGCCACATTGCCATTTATGATCCAGCCTCAGAAGTCACACATCAGTTTAGTTGGAGAAACTGGCATGGAAAAATTGTAAGGTTCTAAAAGACTTTGGATTGAAATATCGCTGTGGCCATTTTAGAAAACTAAAATCTGCCACTAAAAACTAAGGTAACTTTTTAGAACTTGAAAGATGAAAACTTTTTTCCAAGTAGAAAAAAAAAACCTGAATGTTTAGACAAACACAGAATCAGAATATTTACACAGTAGATAGAAACACATATTATGTGGCCTTAAAGAATATCAAAATCATAAGAAAAATAATTAAAGTGCACCAATTCAGAAGCAGTTTTCCCCTGAGGTGAGAACATTAAAAATAAAATATAATTTCTATCTTATCATTGACTATTTATCAGCCACTGTGAGAACTATTTTTTGTTTAGTCTTCGCAATAATCCTAAGTAGTAGTTATTACGTCCCCATTTTATGGATGAAGGAACAGAGTTGCTGAGAAGTTAAGATATTTATATAGTCAGTAAAAGGATCCAATCCAAGCTTCATCTGATTCCAAAACTTAAGGTCTAAAAACAGTGCTAGTCCAGGAACTGAAAATGAGAACCAAATCTAAGCCAAAAACCTACAGCTTTTATGTTGGTGAAGGAATTGCCAACTGATGAGCAGATAAACCCCAAAATCTTAGCAGAATAATATAACTGAGACTTATTTCAGTTCTAAAATGAATGTTTCCAATTCTAAAATGAATGTTTCCAATTAACAAGACGCTCTTTTAAGCATAGTAATTCAGAACCTATGCTCCTTCTAAATTGTAGTCCCACTGTCTTCCACATTTTCCCTCCAAGATTGCCCTTGAAAGGGAAAGACCCAGAGATTTTTGTGGCTCCGGCCTGGGGGTGACACCTCTCACTTCTGCTCACATCCTATTGGCTGGACTCTGTCACATGGTCACACCCAACCCCCAAGGGAGTTGGGAAAGGCCCTCCTACCACCTCTGCTCAGTGATCCAAGTCCCACTTTCATAGAACTGTGACATCTGCTTTACAGAAATAAATAAGTACTTCTCTCATATTGTTGAAATCAATAGATTTTTGCTTATTTCTCCTCATATCAAGATGTGAAATTCAGCAGAAACCATTAGCATATAATTTAAAGGAGAACTTATTAGTATTCATTTTCTGTTTGTTTTTAAAATAAAAATAAAAATTATAAATTACAAAAATATTATATAATTATCAAAATTATATCATGAATACCATAGTCAAGGGAAGAGTTATAGGCTGTGTTAGCCACTGCCAAAAACATAAGTGAATAAAGAATGTAGATTTTTCAATAAATAAGATAAACTGTAATTAAAAATTAGCAAGACATAATGACATAAACATAAAGGTTCCCCTCATTTTGGATTTTGATGTCTTCCCCTTGTACACTGAAGACCTTAACTACCTTTATCAAGGCCTTCCGCATCCACCCCCTCCCCACCTAAAGCTCACCCCCAGCCACAGCTGCTCTTTGTTCTTTGAACACCAGTCAAAAAACGTACTCCCAACTCGGAGATTTCGCTCTGAAGTAAGAGCTTTCCAGCCAGAGGAAACAGCTAGGACTTCTCCCGGTATAATTCATAGGCAAAGAAAAGATAATCCATCCACAGTAATGCATAGCATGGGAAAGCAGCTACTTGTGCTTCAGAGCTGATTTTCCAACTTGATCTGGAAAAGGAGAGCTCCAAAACACAGCCCAAGGCCAGGTGCTAGGTGTCACAGAAGGGTCACAGAGCATTAAATGGTTCTAAAACTGAAGTCTTGTCAATGGATGGAACGAGCTTGGACTTAGTTTTCCTTGGAGAAAACAGAATCTAAATTCCTACTGATGCTCTTCATACACAGAAGAAGTGTTTTAAGGGAACTTCTTTTTTTTTTTTTTGAGACAGAGTCTCATTATGTCACCCTCGGTAGAGTGCAGTGATGTCACAGCTCACAGCAACCTCAAACTCTTGGGCTTAAGCAATTATCTTGCCTCAGCCTCCCAAGTAACTGGGACTACAGGCACCCACCACAATGCCCAGCTAGTTTTTGGTTGCAGTTGTCATCGTTGTTTAGCAGGCCCAGGCCAGGTTCAAACCCATCGGCCCCAGTGAATGTGGCTGGCGCCCTAAACACTGAGCTATGGGTACCCAGCCAATTAAGGCAATTGAAGATCATTAACTATATCTTCAGCCCACTCCACTCTAACAAGGACATGAACCAAAGCACTAAATTACTATAGGCTAGATTTCAGTTAAGTATTAAAAACTTTAGAGGATTATTCACTAATAAGAATAAGAAACAATAAGAAAGGGTGCTTAAAAAGAACTCTCAGGGCAGAGATTGAACATGCTTTTGGTAGGTCCTTTTAAACTCCAGTTGTAAATATACCAGGCCTCAGTGACATGAGCTGGAATTCGATGGTGCAGTCCCAAAACTGCAATTGCCTCTAGAACAATTGCACATTTCCGCTTCAGAGAATCTCCTCTCAGAAAACCCCTACTCCTGCCCTCCTGATGGAGACTGCCATGGACCGAATGTTTATGCCCCACTCTCCCAAAAATTCACAGGTTGAATTCCTAATCCACAGTACAATGTTATTTGGAGGTGAGACTTCTGAGAAGTACAAAAGCTCTTTGACATATAATGGGGTTACTTCTTGATATGTAGTACACCCTTTGTAAATTAGAAAATCATAATTTGAAAATGTTTTTAATGCACCTAAACTAGTGAACATCGTAGCTTAGCCTAGCCTATTTTAAACATGCTCAGGACACTTACATTAGCCTCCAGTCAGGCAAAATCGTCTAACACAAAGCCTATTTTATAAGAAAGTGTTGAATATCTCACATAATTTGTTGAATGCTGTACTAAAAGTGGAAAACAGAATAGTGATATAAGTAGTCAAAATACTTATGGAATGCTTATTGCTTTCACACCAGTTGAAAAAGCATAAATTAAACTATCATAAGTCAGGGACCAGCTGTAATTAAGTCTTGAGATTGGAACACTTATCAATGGGATTCCTGCCACTATGAAGACAAGCATGGGACAGAAAGTCTCTCTCTCCCTACCACATGAGGTTTCATCAAGAGGGCATTTGTCTGCAAACCAGAAGGAAGGCCTCACCAGGAACTGAACTGGCCAGCACCTTGATCTTGAATTTCCCAGCTGCTACAACTATGAGAAATAAATGTTGTCTAAGCCATCTAGTCTGTGGTAGCTGTTATAACCCAAACTGACTAAGAGACTAAAACCTGTGTCACTTCAACTCTGAGAGTCCCAACTACTCAGATGAGCTTTCTCTTAGCACAGAGGAAATGCATGCCTTTCACTTACTCTGTGTTTACAAACCCAGCCATTTAAGGTAGGGACAAAGGTACCGAAGAAACAAGGTCAAGGAGTTCTTCATAACCTCAAGTATACTTAGCTAAGAGCAGGAAAATCCAAATACAGAAACAGAATTACAATGCTTTTACCCCACCCATTACTCAAGTGCAAAGTCATTTGTCTCATACTTCCTTTGATGTTCTTTCTTCCAATTGCTTCACAGAAGAGAAATATATATCTATATATATATACATTTTTTTTAATGGAAGCCTGGGTATGTGTTAAGAAGAGAAACATTTTATCAATCTGAAAATCCCCACTGTGATATAAAAGATCACATGTAATACCAAAATTTTTCATCAATCATTTCAAATATAGATGGCAAATTATATTGACTTTGTCCACTTTTGATATAAAGGCATAGAAGGAATCCCAATTTAGTTATCTCTTGCTATTATTTTATCACATTTTCTACCAGGATTGGCTATAATAGCAAAAAGGGGGGGAAATGGGAGCAACCCCTATAATGGGAGGATAGTTTGGCAAATTAGAATAAAAATAATCATCCTAATAACAACTAGCAAGAGGTTATTTTGTGGCAGGCACTGTGCTATGCAATTTAGATGGATTATTTCATCCAGTCTTCACAATAATCTCTATGTCACATGTGATGACACAAAGAGGTTAAGTAACTTCCCTGAAGCCACAGAACTAATAAGCAGAAGTCTAGATTTATCCTTGACGCCAGTGTCATTGTTCTAATCATCATACGACGCTACTACATGGCCCAATAAATCCCCTCTCAGAAGAGGCAGAGGTGTAAACTAAAGTAACTACAATACCTTGTACTAAGTACAATGGCGGAAGAATGGTGTCTAGGGAAGATCCCTAAAGGAAGTAATATATACACTGCATTTTCAAGATCAAATCAGTGAATAAGGAAGGAGTAGGGGTAGTCCCTACAGGAGAAAAAAAAACTCTGCAAAGGCCCAGGGGAAGTTACAAAGGAATGAGACAGCTTCCAGAAAGCAGTACTGTGCCAGAACATTCCAGAAGGCCATGACTGAGGGTTAGACTGGAGATTGAGGCCTGATCACAAGTGCCCTGTCCACTAGCTAACAGGCCTAGGGAGACCCACAGAAAGATGTGAAGGGTCTAAAATGTTCATTTTAGAAAGATGCATTTCAAAAGAGTAGGAGATGGCTCGGCGCCTGTGCCTCAAACGGCTAAGGTGCCAGCCATATACACCTGAGCTGGCAAGTTCAAATCCAGTCCGGGCCCGCCAAACAACAATGACAGCTGCAACCAAAAAATAGCCAGTTGTTGTGGTGGGCACCTGTAGTCCCAACTACTTGGGAGGCAGAGGCAGGAGAATCGCTTGAGCCCAGGAGTTGGAGGTTGCTGTGAGCTGTGATGCCACATCACTCTACCCAGGGTGACGGCTTGAGGCTGTGTCTCAAAAAAGAAAAAAAGATGAGAGATAACTCAAAGGGGGCAAAGTGAAAGCAGAGAGATGTTAAGTTAAGGGAACAGCCTAGGCAAGAGATGATGGTGGCTTGATATTCTTTTTAGTAAAGTATCTCAAGAATGGAAGAAAAAGTATCCAATGTACTCAGCCCTACTATGAAACTAATTTATGGCTTTCATATGAAAGCTATAACTCAATTATAACCTAAGGAAGGGAGAGAGGGAGGGGAGGGGAGGGGGGAGGATGGGCAGAGGGAGGGTGATTATTAGGATCACAGCTATGGTGCATCTTACAAGGGTACATGTGAAATTTACTGGATGTAGAGTGTAAATGTCTCAACACAATAACTAAGAAAATGCCAGGAAGGCTATGTTAACCAGTATGAAGAAAATATGTCAAATGGTCTATAAAACCAGTGTATGATACCCCATGATTGCATTAATGTACACAGCTATGATTTAATAATTAATAAATAAATAAAAGAAGAAAGCAAGGGAATGGGTAGGAGGTGGCAAGTTCAGATGTTTGGGCAGTAGAGTCAATGAGCCATGGTGACCAATAGCACAGGTGAGGGTCAGCAAGGGTCTCAGCTGCCTTCCAAAGTGTAACCCCAGGTGACTACGTAGATGGTAGAATCACCAGTATCTTGAAATACTCAAGACAGAAGAAGCAATCAAAGGGTGAACTGTAGCGCCTGTGGAACATTCTGGAAGAGATGCTTAGGAAAGGCCAAACCCTAGAGAAATGGTACGTTTTAGTGCTCATGGACCATTAGTACATGACTGGGGAACATTTATAAGCGAATACAACAACATTTTTCTAAACAAATGAGGTTAAAAGCACAGATGAAAACCCTGATATTATGTATAAAACAAACATAAGAAGACCCTAAAAGGAGGAGAAAAGACAGCAAATTGACAAGGGACCTCAGGACTCCAGGACGATGCCCAGTTTCCTGGCTCTTCTTTTTGCCTCACATATCACAGACAGGGTGCTAGAGAAGCCAGCAACTCAAAACAAGGACAGGAACAGACTAAAAACACCCCCCACGAGAAGCTTGCTCCCTTTTAGCTGCAGAACAAGGAAAGGCGCAGCACAGCAAGACAGAAAACTTTTGGACAATAACCACTCTGCCCCAGCCAAGCACCACAGGGAAAACTGGAGCCCCGCCTGTTCCTCCATCAGCAGAGCCAAGGGGGAGCCAGACCTCCACCCTCTCACAGCTGTAAGGAACACTGCTCGCCCCATCCCCCCCATCAGAGAATTATCAAAAAAGGGCGCCAGGACCCCGCTCCTCAACAGTGGAATGAACTCCCTCTCCATGGTGTTAATGGAGGCTATACGAGGATCCTGGACTTCCGCTCCCATGCAGAGCTAACAAGTCAACCTCCACCTCTTCCCTGAAGAGCTTAGGAGGCCAGAACCTTCTCCACCCCCAGTGTCAGTGGAGGCCACATGGGGAGCAGCAGCTAGGCATCCCTCTCCTTCTGAGCCACAGTGGTGGCAGTGGTTCCACCCACAAGGAGGCTGGAATCTACCCCAACAGCTGTAATGGGAGCCCCTTTTGGGGGGACTTAAGGGAACCAAGAGAGGGAACCTGGACTTTCACCCCACCCACAGTAATAAGGCAGTACATCCCTTTCCCCTCCTGCAGGGTGTCAGAAGAAGCCTGCTAAAAAGAAAATATAAGTAAGACCCAGGTCTCATAGCATAAGTGGCTCAAAGGAATAGGGCGCCGACCCCATATGCTGGAGGTGGTGGGTTCAAACCCAGCCCCAGCCAAAAACTGCAAAATAAATAAATAAATAAAATAACTCGTCACACCAAGAACCAGGAAAATCTCAGATTAAATAAGAAAAGAGTCCACAGATGCCAACACCAAGATAACACTGATGTTGGGGATTATCTGCAAAGATTTTAAAGCAGGTATCATAAAAAAAAAAAAAAGCTTTAACGAACAATTACAAAACATGCTTAAAAATGAAAAAAATAGCAAACAAATAGAAGAGGTAATGAAAAACCAAATGTAAATTTTAGAATGAAAATATATAAAAATCAAAAAAATTATCAATAGATGAAATTAATAGCAGAAGAGAAAGGTCTGAGGTAAGAATCAGTGAATAATAGAAGAGAACAATAGAAATTATTCATTCTGAAAATTTGAAATAAATAAACTTAAAAAGAAATGAACATCCTCAGGAAACTGAGGGACTACAATAAAGAAATCAAACATTCATGTTGTTCTAGTCCCAGAAGAGATGGGAAGGAGGGTGGGGCTTAAAAAAAAAAGTATTCAAAGACATAATAGCTAAAAATTCCTCAAATTTTGGTAAAAAGACATAACCTAAAGAATCAAGGAGCTAAGCGAATTCTAAACAGCATAAACTTAAATCCACTAAAAACTAAAAGTAAAGAAAAAACTCATGAAATCAGCAAGAGAGAGATAATTAAATGACAACTCAACAGAAAGGATTTTAAAAACACTACCTAACTATATGTAAGGACATTATGTAGTGAAAAAAGTCAGTTTTAAGAGGTTACATACTGTATAATTTCATTTACACAGCCTTCTCAAAAATGACAAAATTACAGAGATGGAAAACAGATTAGTGTTAGCCAGGGGTTAGGCATGGTGGCGGGAAGAGGAAGTGATTATGAAGAGGTAGCACAAGGGAGGTACTTGTGGCCATGGAATAGTTCTATATCCTGATTGTAGTGGTAGTTACATGCATCTACTCATATGACAGTGGCGTGGAACTATATACACACACGTATCGTATCATACCAAAGTCAGTTTGCTGGCTTTGATATCGCACTATACTTACATAAGATATAACCACTGGAAAAACCAGATAAAGGATACCCAGGGGCTCTCTGTACTATCTTTGCAAGTTCCTGAGACTCTGTAATTATTTCCAAATAAAAACTTCTTAAATTTTCATCCAACTACACATACACAAACATGCACATCCATACACAGAACAAAATTACCTATAGAATGGATCACCAGATTATACTTGGCTTTAGGACTTTTTCCACTTTCTTATAGGAATCTGCTTTATTATAGGGATGTCTTGGGTTGATAAAAATTTACCACCCTTCAACAAAATAATGAAACTATACTCTGCAGATTCTACCCAGAAGCAGTTAGACATTTTTAATTTTCCACAACATGCTTTTTGGAGATGTGGTTTATATCTTTAGCTCTACCTTTTTCGAACTTTATTGTTTTCTCAAACAGAGCCTCAGTTGTTGTTTTTTTTTTGTTTGTTTTGTTTTTTGTAGTTTTTAGCCAGGGGCATGTTTGAACCCGCCACCTTTGGTATATGGGGCCGGCGCCGTACTCCTTTGAGCCACAGGTGCTGCCCAGAGCCTCAGTTTTCTCATTTGTGAAATGGATCTCAGAACAGAACACCTCCCATATTATTGTATCGAATGCTTCTTCCTAGCACTAAATCTAAATTGGGGGAGAGTCTCTTTAGCTTCTCTCCTCTTAGCAATAGTACTTCATGAAGAAGGAATAGCAAAAGCCAGGTCCAGAATGCCAGAAGTTAATGCACGTGGTATTGGAGAAAAATTATAAATTTTCCATAAATGAACAGCAATACTACACGTGCTACAGATGTGCAACTATGATCAGTTTTCTTGTTGCATAAAATGATGCAACATCAAATGGCAAAACTAGAATTTATGGAATGGCAAAATGTTGCATGATTTGAGGGATCCATGTATTTCTAATACTTAAAAAGTGCCTAGAAATAACAGAAAGCTGATACCTATGAACTATTCCCATAGGACAGTTCCTGGGACAGTGTAGGGATAGTTCATAGGTATTAGCTTTCAGCCATTTCTAGGCACTGTCTAAATACTGGGCCTTTCAGGAATAGGGCAACAATAGTAAGCCAAGGCATTAGCAATGAAAAATGAAAGGAAAGGGAATATAAGAGCTATCCTGATGATAAATGGACATCAGGACTGAGGATGAGGAAGAAAAAAAATAAAAATAGCACACAGATTTCCAGCTCAGGGAAAAATGGGTTCCCTTCATGGACATAAGGGAAACAAGGGGATGATTTGGAGGTTAATATAACAAGGCTGTTTGGGGATTATGTCCAACTTCATGAGTCTGCGGATATACAGATATGGAGTTAGAAGAGAGGCGTGTGGTAGACAGGTCAGCTTGAGGGTCACTGGCGTGCCAGCTGAGGCTGTAAACCTAGGTGAGGCCTCCCAGAAAGAATAAAATGAGAAGAGCTGATGACAAGAACAGGGCCCTGAGGAAGACTGAAACACACAACACATAGAAGAGGCTGCTGGAAAGGCAACTCGAAAGCAGCAGCCAGAAAGGAAGAAAACAACTGGGAGAGAATGAGGCCAGAGAAGCCAAAGGAAGCAAGAGGGACATGATCAGGGAGCCAATGTCACAGAGGGCTTCTGTGAGACCGCGCTCAAAGCCTCTGCTGGACTTGACCCTTGGAAGTCAGTAGTGGTGGGGCAGCGGGTGAGTAGCAGCAAGTCAAGTAGTGAGGGGAAGTGGAGCGGTTGAGTGTAGAGGGTGCTCTCTAGAGGGGTAGTTCTCTACTCCTAGAGGGGTAGTGGGTCCGTAACCACCAGCATCACCTGAGAACTTGTCAGAAATGCACATTCTTCAATGCTACCCCAACCCTACCAGATCAGAAACACTTTTAACAAGTGCTATAGGTGATTTTGGTATATACCAAAAGTTGAGATGCACAGATCTAGAAAAATTCATAACTAAGAGAATGACAAGCAGATGTTGGAAACGTTAAGAAAACTAGTTGGAGGGTTTTGTGTTCCAAAATGGGAGACATCTTTTTTTTTTTTTTGGCTAGAAATTACTCTTTATTGATCAGGAATTTTCAGCACAAGATTTAATATCTGAAGACCACCAAGGCCTAGCCTCTGGGATTTGATCTGCCTCTCCCAGTCCTGAATAGGGTTTAGAGGAAGAGACATCATTAACAGAGACCTCGCCAGATGGTGACAGGTTTTTCCTTCCCAGTCATTGAACAAGCTGCTCAATTCTTGTCCAGAGCAGGAAAGAGCTAGTATTTCAGAAAAATCTAATAAAGGTTTGCACATTGTACTATAAGATCTCTCTTAATAATTTAGATTTCTCAGTAATATTGATTGGTCCAAACTCATTTGCTTCTGATCTAAAGTTTTTTCATTCTGCGGTTTGCTTTTTTTTTTTTTTTTTGCTGTGTATGTAGTTTTAATAAATAATCTCATTTCTCTGTGCAGAAGTGAATCAACCCAGTTGGGGGGGGGAGCCTCAAACTAGAATAGCCTTATCTTATTTTGAAAAAAAGGAAACAGGTTTTTCTGCTCCTCTTCTACCCAACAGATGAACAAATGTCCCCCACCCCAAAGTTTCAAATGTTACTTCTGGCTTTGGAAGGCACATAGAGGCAGCTTTTGATGGGCTGATTCCAATCACCTATGAAGAGCAGTTGGAACCACGATGCAGGCAGCCTTCTTTGAAAATGTCTTCAAATCAACTCTCGAGAATTGTCCAGGATTATGTGCAAAGGCTCTAAGGTCCAAACAGCTTCTGCCATTTCGTCTCATGAGCTGGGTTCTGAAGCACGGAGGTAAGGACAGAGGGAGTTGCCCCACGAGGTAGGACCTCAATAACTCGAGGCTTGTCAATGATCCGGGCCGTCCGGTTTCCCTTTTCTACAATGCCAACTATCCATGCTTGCTGACCCCCTCCATACTTAGAAGATTTGATTTCAGAACAAAAGTGAACCGCCTGTTCTCTTGGCAGACAAATCAGTAATCCCCCAGAGGTTTCAGCTGAGGTTCCTTGAAGAAGCCCAAACTGCCCAGTGGCCTTGCTGATGGCAGCCATCTTGGCGATGATGGGCAGATTATGAATGACAAAGGACACGTCATTCCTTTGCTGTTTCACTAAGCTCTGAGAGTGTCCAAGAATGCCGTAGCCGGTGATGTCAGTGGCCGCATGGGCGTTGAAGGTATGCATTAAGCCAGCAGCAGTTCTGTTGAGGGTGGCCATGTTGAACATGGCCTCCTGATAGGCCAGCTCCACCTCTTCCCGGGACACCACTGTGTTCACCCTGCTCCACTTTTCAGGATTATCCAGCCACTGGTGGGCATTGACAGCCACCTGAGTTCCTAAGGGTTTGGTTAACACCAGCACATCCCCAACAACCGCACTGTCAGGCATTATGAATTCATTTGGCTGACACACCACAGTGGCGACTCCTCCGATGATAATCCAGGGGTTGACCACCGTCTGCCCACCTGTCACTGTGGTCCCTCCTTCCTCAGCAGCATCCCGAAAGCCTTTGATCATGAGAGGTGTGATCTTTTCCTGTTCCTCCTCGCTCATACGATGGCTGACACTGAGCAGCATTAACATGTTGTCACATTCGGTGATGCCCATGGCATAGAGGTCACTCAGCACGTTGGCACAAGCTATGCGCCCCATTATGTAGGGATCTTCCACCAAGGGGTAAAAGAAGTCGGTGGTCTGCACCAGCGACAGGCCCCCACGCTTCAGGGGGACGACGCAAGAGTCCAGCCCGATGCCCAGGGCAGGGAAGGCTGGGCCCGCGGCCTCCCGGGCCCCTTCTTCACGGCACCCACCTGCCAGGGGCCGCCCGAGTCCCGCCAGGAGCTGAAGCAGCGCCTCCCGCGGGACCTTGCAGCCTCAGCCCTTCCTGCCGGAGAAGCCGGTCAGCCGCCAGCTCGGGCTGAGACCCCACTCCCGAGGCTCGAAGGGCCGGTAGCTCGGAAAAGGCTGGCTGGGGGACGAGGCCAGTGGGCCCCAGAATCCCGCCCCCGCCATGGCCGCCGTCACCTCCTGGGTGGCACCTGTCGGTCGCCCGAAGCTTCTGTGATGTGCCCGCCGGCAGGCCTGGGGGAGGAGAGGAGAGGACGCTTTGAGATTCCACTGGAGCTAATGCGCTAGGTCCAGGGACACCTGCAGAGATTTTCCCTGCAAGACCCCCAATGCCCCACCAGGCCCGCATCCTTCCTCCCCGCCTCCAAAATCAGAGAGATTTTGAACACACCTGCCAGCTCTGAAAAGAAGAACCAGTATTTTAAAAGAGCCTGGATCTATATAGAAAAGAGCCAGTAAGTGTTGGAGCCAGCTCTTGGGAGAACCAGAAATTAGTAGTGAATGTTTTTAAATAAGCCTGAGAATTACAGAGCCCGCCTCCACGCCCACCTGCTCATTAAGCCTAGCAGTTGAGGATAAGATTATTTTTGTTCTGACAAGTCTGCTTCTAATACTTCAACCCACTGCCTCTTCCAGGAATCTATTTTCATTTGCTGTTATGATTTGCTGATATCTTCAGACTTTTAGAAGCATTTGGTATCATTTGCCCTCTGAAGTCTAGGCAGGCCCTTTGCATGTTCCAGGTCCACCCATACCAGGTCTCAGGACTTTTTGGAGCCAACACCATAAGGGGATTCAGGTACCCTGGATTTAGTACTTTTTCCCAGCTTGCGGCCAAGTGAGCTAAAATGCAGGACCAGAGAGGCCAGGAAGAGCAGGATTCCTAGGCCAAGGGCTAAGGAGAAGGGGACATTTGAAGCTTTTTCCAGACAAGGTAGGTAGGAGACACTTACCCAGTGGCTTTAGCAAAAACAATATTCTACCTTCTAGGGTGATTCAAAATGTCAAATACAGACAAAATTTTAATGGGGAGAAAAAGAAGAAGCTTGTCTGATGGGGGGAAAAAAGAAACAGCAGCAGCAGGCCGCTGGTTATGACCGCCACCACTAGCAATGTTTATTTTGTTTTTCCTCTGGTGGAGCTGGTCTGCACAGACCTGGCGCACCCAGGCCAGAGACAGTTGCAAAACAAGTGTCTGTACAGGAGAACTACAAGGAGACTCAAAGATTTCTAACTTTCATTAACCCCAATTTTGATTTTCTGTTTCTTAAAAACATGGTGCTAAATATTTATGGTCAAGCCCTGGGTTGACAGCCTTTAATAAAGAAGTCCAGACTCTGGGAAACCAAAAATAAACAGAAGTGTGACCCAAATCACATTCTTCTTTGAAAGTTGCTTTTGAAAGCCCAAGGGAGTGCCGTTCACATCCCGGGGAAAAGTAGACAACTAATTTCCTTTGTAGGGGCTCTTAGAATGTCACCCAGAGTTGACCATGGAAAGAAAATTAAGGCCATATCATGGCATTAATCCAGACCATCAAAGTCCTCTTTACTGGTAACTTCTGTTTACGACAAGCTTCAATGACATGTGAGAGTTGCAGCAGGAGTTCTGTTCCCAGCACCAATCTACACACTGTCCCGTTCCAAGGGGTACTGATTTTCTTCTTTTATATCCCACTTCAGGGAAAGGAAAGTCAAGCTTGGGGACTATACATTCTTTAAAAAATAACAACTATATGAGCATACGTCCTGTCTATATCCATATCTTACTGAACTATTTCATCCTTACCTCTTCTCTTTGTCCTTCTGACTTGGGAGGAAAAGGACTGGGCACCTCGTCAGAAATCAGCTTGTCTCTGGCAGTAGATTCTTGCGTACAGAAGGCCTTCTTTTACCCCAGTGTTCATGAAGCTCTACCACTGCTGGTTTTATTTTCTAGAAGTAGATCCACCAGATATTAAAATGTTATAATATAAATGTAATGAGTTTAGACCGTAATGAGTTACTTTGGATACAGATACAATAGGATAGAATGGTTAGGAGGGGATGGGAAAGAATAGCCTGGGTAGGAGAGGGGATGAATTGAATAGGATAGGACAGATAGGAAAGGATGGAATAGAATAGAAAATGCCAGAGCAGGGTGGTGCCTGTGACTCAGTGGGTAGGGCACTGGCCCCATATACCAAGGGTGGCAGGTTCAAACCCAGCCCCAGCCAAAACTGCAACAATAAAATAGCCGGGCGATGTGGCTGGCGCCTATGGTCCCAGCTACTTGGAAGGCTGAGGCAAGAGAATCGCCTAAGCCCAGGAGTTGGAGGTTGCTGTGAGCTCTGGCACCACAGCACTCTACTGAGGGCCATAAAGTGAGACTGTCTCTAAAAAAAAAAAGAAAGAAAGAAAAGAAAATGCCAGAGAAAACTACAGGTAACAAGGGGGGAAATTCATCTGCGAAACTTTGTTTGGTGTCCAAGTGTGTGTGCACAGACACAGCTACACATGTGTTCTAAGTCACAGTGTAAAGTGGCTCCCTTGTAACCAAAAGGCTTGATTAAATTTTGATAATAGGAATGAGACTTCAGCTAGTCCCAGTGATTGCCAGTTCTCCACACATGAACCAACAACTGCTCGTGTCGGCAAAATGTTTATTTAACGGTGTCCAAGAAGGTGCGGGTGAGCCCATCCTTGCTGACCAGGGTGTCCTAGCCCTATGAACCTCTACAGTTGGCCTCACTGGACACTGTGGGGCTGAAGGGAGGTGAAGGCAAGAAAGCTGTGGGACTTATTTTCAAGGTTTCCTGGAAACAACTTGTCCATGCCTGCCCAGTCACTCAGCTCACACGTCACTCAGACCACATAGACCACCACCCACTCAGCCTTGGGCCTCTGAAGACCACCCATGGACAAACTAATGAGCCCCACAGTTTGCATTTTCAATTTCATTGCTGTTTTAAGAAAACACTTAATTATTACTTTCCAAAAAAATGGTTGCAAGAGGCTCAAACACTCCCATTTATGTTTTTATCCTTAAGATGAAAAGAACTAGTTTAAAATTTTTCCTTTCTATGCAGCAAGTTCCCACCCCTGAGTGTTACCCCCACCAGCTGAAAGGGTGCTGTGGTCAGCCAGTATGACGCCCTTGCCACTCCCAGGTGGCTGTCCTTCCTGGTCCTGCTCTTGTCAGCTTCCAGGATATGCACCCTGAATTCCTGGCCTCACTCCTCATTTGCACAAAATATGGACAATGTTGCCTCTTATTCAGGTAATAACATTGCAAAGTTGCTTTTCGTTCTTCTTAGAACTCTCTCAAGATAATTTTATCATGATGACAAAGATCAAAATATTTAAGCTTTTCTTTTCCTCTTCATGTATAATTATAGAACTTAGATGCCTTAAAAATAATCCAAGAATTTTACAAGGAATAAGTGTCATGTTGATGGAACATCACAGCATCTTAGTAGGTGCTTAACATGTTCATAACCACAGATCGTGAGTATTTTAAAGCTACATTTGACAAAATGCAAGTTACACACTGAAAGAGAGGATCAAAATAGCTTTGGGTAAAAGAAGAATTCCTACAATCCCATTCTATACAGTACATTTAACAAATACATTGGGTAATTTTTCCCCTTTACATTGCACTTTTGCAGGGTTGGTATTTAGTGGCCACACAATAGAATCTCAGCCTAAATTCTAATTTATGTCCTTTCTTATTGAATGTGTATTACATTCATTCTCATTGTATTCATTTTGTATACTCCAACATAATATACACTTAAAATTATGAGGTTACTAAACAAACTAAGGAAGTTATATTAAGTCACATTTAAGATTATTCTAGCTATACACAATATGAAGCAACAATGAAAACTTCTATAAAATAAATGTTGGTTGGCCGAGTGAACGTTTTCCAGTTTTATGATCATGTTCTTTTATCATATTCTCTTTGTTCTAAAAGGAAACATACTTTTAAGTAAGGAATCCATACTCAGAGAAATTTTATTCTTTTTGATTCCTTTAAATTAAGCATTCTTCAGAACTCACAGATTCCAGATTCTCAAAAGCCATTCTCTCCACACTCTTCTCCAGAAGCAAAGGGAAAGAGGGAAAGAGGTGGTTCACGAAGAGCACGAACCTTCCTTCTGTGCAGCTTTCATGAAAAACAAGGAAGGTCTGTCCTACAGTCTGTATCCTGAGCTCGTGCCCCTATCAAAAAGCATTAGGAACTGTGAGAACAAGGACGGGACTGCACTGAGAAGTCAGAGCCGTCCAAGCAGACCAGGCCTCCAGGACTGATGCTGCTTATACACACTGAACAGCACCTCCAGATAATTCTGTTCAAACCAGAGGAGAGTTTGCATGACCAGTGGTGGTGGTTAGTCTTGTGTGTCAACGTGGCAAGGTGACAGCACCCGGTCATTTGATCAAACACTCGTCTAAGTGCTGCTGTGAAAGTTTTTTGTGGATGTGGTCAACATCTATAGTCTGTTGACTTTAAACAAAGGAGATTATCCAACCTGTTAAAGGCCTTAAGAGCAAAACTGAGGTTTCCCAATGGAGAGAGAAATTCCTCTTGTAGTCTGAAGTATCCGCTCTGGCCTCACAGATTCCACACAGCTTTCCTGGGGGCCTACTCTAGGAAGTTCAGATGTGCTAAGCCCCACAGTAGCTGGTAGTTTCTCTGGCAGACTCGGCTGATACACCAGCATACTGGTCATGGCTGATACCAATCTAAACTTGCCAAATCCCCAAGCGTTGGCTTCATAGACCACAGAACACACAATAGCAGAAATCTAAAATTATTTGCTACTATGTCCTTCTCTAGGTGAGAGTTAGTAAGAAAATGTTGTAGTCCTAATTTCGATCGAGTATAAAAGACACTCGTAAAGGGCACTTGAACAGTTGGGTTTTCATTGTTGTAAAAAGGCTACAGCCTTTTAAGGCATGTATGGAATATGGTTTCTGAAACTCTACCAAAACCAAAGTCATCTAAAATAAATGTGACCTGAGGAATGTTAAAATGAAGTTGAAATTGGTTCCAGCCCACTTCCTAAATTGCAGCTGTTATTCTGATAATTCCACGTTACCTTCCTTATTTCAGTAGTTTCCTAGAGGATTTAGCATGCCCTCCCAATTTCTAAGAAGGAATTTTTACTCTAAAGTTTTCCATACAAACATCACTGATGAGTCTTAATGGTCTTTTCCCCACCACGAAAGACTACAGCTTTTCTTCCTATTACATTCCTTTTTAGCCAAAATAATCCCCTATGGCTGGGTGGTTTTATTCTGTTCCATCCTAAGAGAGTTTAATATAAGCTTGTCAAGAAAAGAGACAGCAGTGACAGTTAAATTAAAAGTGGCACCAATTAATGTATTTATAGAAAACCACACAGAGACGACAGATGAGGGAAGGGTATACAGAAAATGCAATGCACCCCGACCTGTAGCAGGAGACAATTTGTCATAAGGGCTGTGCCCCTGACAAATGATTAATAAGAGACAACCCCAAAGATGAAAGAAGCATGAAATGGGGGCCCCTCCTGCAGGCTGAAGGGCAGTGGTGCCGGGATAAAGGGGACTGGCTCACACCCTCTCGGCTGCTCATCTCCTGCAGAACCACTGGGCCATGTGGGTTATAGTAGCAATGGAAGGATCATCTGCGTCTGTGACCACTGCCAAGGTGTGATTATGTGGCAGACTGTTTTTTTCTCTTCTGCCTCTTCCCCTTTGTCACAGCATGACTCTCCCTGCACCCCTGACCTGCTCTTAAGAACCTACCTGTCACTCACTGAGGTCTGTGTGCTGCCCTGGGCTCTCAGAGCTCTGGAAAGTTTAAACTTCTTGGAGCTGTAGACTCTGGCCCTTATTGAAGGCATCTGAGAAGAGGCATTTTGAAGGCCGGAAGAAACTCTCAGGATCCCAAACAACACACTCTGGCAGTCAGCCCCGCAGCCAAGGTGGAGAGATGAGTGAAGTGCCCTCTCTCCACCATGAAGCCAACAGGAGTGGAAGAAACAGGACCCAGAGCTGGCAACAAGTTCACCAAGACGAGGCAATCTCTTCATTCCTTCTCTCCATAGACAAACTCTTTAAGCAAGGCATACTAGTTGGCTTCTTAAATGACCAGAGGCTTCCCCTACACCAGAGAATATTATGTATGAAAAGTATAATTTTAGGACTTCTGATTCTGGCTTTGAAGAACAGTTTAAAGAAAACTGAAGATAAAGAACAGATAAAATCTTTCTTTTTACTTGTTTCAAGGCATAGGGGAACTGCCAACACACAATTTGAGCCCTAGATCTCAGGAAGAAAGGAAGTATATAGAGGTGAGGCCAACTTTATGCATTCACCTTCGGGGCAGGTGTCAGTTCTTGGTACTGGGCTAGAGACTGAGAAACCAGGCAGAGGAGCCAGCAGGGCTTCAAGCAGTTTCACCAGACTGAGGAGTCAACTTGTGAGTTAAGGCTACAAAAGTGGCCTTGAGAGGCCAAGAAGCCAAAGACAAGAGGCACCAAAGGGCGGCGCCTGTGGCTCAAGGAGTAGGGCGCCAGTCCCATATGCTGGAGGTGGCGGGTTCAAACCTAGCCCTGGCCAAAAAAAAAAATAAAAGCTCCTTTGTTTAAAAAAAAAAAAGAAACTTCAGCCACAAATTCATTAAAAAAAAAAAAAAAAAGAGGCACCAAAAATGAATCCGACATGCAGCTATGGTTTTCCCCAATGTGTCAGACAGAAGATTACAATGCCTACAGGAATATCGACCCACCTAAATGTATGTAAATCTAAATGAATATGAATTGTAAAAAACAGTAATCCTATCTAGCGGAGATTTAAATATGTGTGGAGGATTAAACTGCATGACAAAAATAACAAAACAAAAGGAGGACTATGTGGAGTGAAAATGCTTCAAGGTCTTGGCATTGTCTTAGAACTCATTTATATTAAACCGGAATAAATCAAAAGCAATTCTTTTAATCTCTAGGGTAACTTCCAAAAGAATAGCATGAGAATATCTTTACTAAAGAAATAAATAAAGAGGAAAATGGAATAAAAAAAATACCTGATTAATCCAAAAGAGAACAACAAAAAAAAAAAATGAAAAAGCACATAAATGAACACAAGGAAGGGTCAAAATATGGGAAATTACTAAGGGAGACACTAACGGGAAGGGGCCCTTGCTGAAATGGCATAGCAAGGGTCTTGGGAAAGGCAAGCCGGGGTGAGCAGATCTCAGGGTGGGAGATGAGTAATTTATTTGATCAGAGATTGAGCAGTCAGATATCAAGGGTGGGGGAATTCTCTCTAAACCAAATTAACATGATTCTTGCACAACTGGACTACGCAGGCCCAGCAAGGAAAAGGGCAAGGCCTGGTGGAAGGGACTATACATGGAAAGCACACCAAGCTTTTCAGGATTCAGAGGAGCCAAAAGTTTGGCCCAGGAGAGAGTCATTGTCAAGGCTCAGACGACTTCACCAGAGGATTTTCTGCAAATGTTTAAAGCATTCATTGATACCAACAGCATACAAACTTTTCTACAGAATAGAAAAAGAAGCCACACTTCTTAAATCATCTTAGAGGCCAGTATAAACATGGTACCAAAATCTGAAAAGAACATTACGAAATGGAAAAGTCGAACGCCAGTCTATTTCATAAGCATACGCGTGAGAAGAAGAAGCCCTGAACATCGGGGAGCTGGTGACACTGTCACCTACGGCTCGGTGCTGCTAAAAGCTGGCCTGGCACCTACAGGTAAGCTTTGGCGTTCTCCTGCTGAGCATGAACCATTTCACAGAACACCAGCGGTCAGGAAGAAGACTCTGTAACTGCAATGGATCAAGACAAACTAAGATCACACCATCATCATCTTAACATAGATGAAATCAAGACCACTGTTCAAAGCACTAAAAAACACCAAACGTTGTCTCATCCTGGCTACTCTACCAGGCTGTTGCCTCTTTACCAATTACAATTTAGCCTCGCTGCATTCTTGCGATTTTCAACCAGTGTGCTATAACACTCTGGTGTGTGGTGAAAGGATCTTAGGCATGCTGAGAAAAATTTTAAAGATAATTAATTAAATTATTTTCCAAAGAAGTTCAAAGCACAGTATGTATATTCTTTTTTTACTCATTTTTTTATCAACATAATTTAAGTGTACTGTGGAATTCTAACTATAAATTCAAGTGTACCATGAGATTAAAAAGGTTGAAAAACACCGTTCTAGTCTTATAGAAAATATCCATAAACACATTCAATTATGGAATTATCCCTGCTTCCTGACAGCATGAGTGGAGCAATGCTCTGCTTCCTTAAATCCTCTCCCTGAAAACACAAAACCCTATGATAAATCCTTCTTAACTCCCTCTTACTGAGCCTCCCATGGTTCCTATTATGCATAGTCTCCCTCTTTTCAATGAGCAATAAACCCAACTTATTCAGTGTCAAGTGGGTTCCTAGTGGTCCTTGGCTGGAGGGTATTGGCAGATTGCTTAAGCACCCATCGAATATTTATGTATCAAACCCAACCGCATATAAAAATAACAATGTATCACAGGCAAGGGGGGCTGATTCCAAGAATGGAATTCAAAATTAGTTTAACAGTCAAAAATCAATCAACATGCCCTTAGAAAAAGAGTCCCTAACCGTGTGAATAACGGGCATCTGCAAACCAGGAAGCAAGCCCTGGCCAGATACCAACCTGCCAGCACCTTGATCTTAGACTCCTTCACCTCCACAACTGTGAGAAATAAATATCTATTATTCAGAAGCAAAAAAAGAAAAAGAAATCAGTGAGTGTAATTCATCACATACCAAAAGAAGAAATGTCATATGATGATATCAATAAATGAACAAACTGCATTCGGATAAAATTTAGCCTCTGTGTTAACATAAATGGAAACGTTTAGCAGATTTAGCATTGAAGAAAATTTGTTCTGATATAGAGTACCTACAAAAACTATGCAGCAAACATTATGCTGAATGGTGAAATATGAAAAGATCTTCCCCTGAAATAGAGAATAAAATAAGTATGCCACTGTGCTCACTTCTGTTCACAGGACTGGAGGGCTCAGCCAGCTTACT
Source organism: Nycticebus coucang (assembly GCF_027406575.1). NCBI lineage: Eukaryota > Metazoa > Chordata > Mammalia > Primates > Lorisidae > Nycticebus > Nycticebus coucang. The sequence continues at coordinate 183,786,455 of NC_069780.1, forward strand.
AAAGCAAAGAAAAAAAAAATCCAGGAATAAATCTGACAAAGACTTGCAAAAGCACTAAAAATTACAGCTATTGAAAAAAGTCTTTAAAATCTAATTTAGTGGAAAGCTATGCCATGCTTACAAACTAAGCCTCAGTATTACGAAGATCTAAGTTATTCTCAAGTAAATCTGTGTCCCAGCATGCCTGGCACAATCTAGAAAAAGAGAAAACTTAAGGATTTACATGACAAGATGCCGAGACCCAATATAGAGCTATAGCAATTAAGAGAGTGCAGTATACTGTCTCGGCGACCACAACTCATTGGTTACAGCACCAGCCACATACATCGGGCCTTGTGGATTTGAGCCAGGCCTGAGCCTTCTAAACAACAACAACTACAATTGAAAAAAAAAAAAAATAGCTGGGCATTGTGGCAGGTGCCTGTAGTCCCAGCTACTTGGGAGGCTGAGGCAAGAGAATTGCTTAAGCCCAAGAGTTTGAGGTTGCTATGAGCTGTGACGCTACAGCACTCTACCAAGGGCTACACGGTGAGACTCTGTCTCAAAAAAAAAGAGTTCAGTACATCTTCAAGGATAGACCAACAGACTTATGGAATAGAAAAGAGAATGCAGAAACTGTCACTGGATTTTTAACAAAGGTGGCATGTCAGTCAGATGAAGAAAAATGGCCTTACAATAAATTGAACTGGAGCAAGCAGAATCTATATGAAGAGCAAAAAGTCTTAAATCTCCACTTTTCATCATACATAACATAATCAACTACTGCAAGTCTAAATACAATGGCGATTCTAGGGAGGAAAGGAAAGAATATCTTCATGACCTTGGGGTAGGCAAAAAAAATTTTTTTGAAGAAGACACAAGAGCAATCACTATAAGTGAAATGATGGACAAATTCTGTTACATTCAAAGTAAGAATTTCAGTTCATGAAAAAGATACTCTTAAAAAATTGAGAAGACAAATAACAGACCGGGAGAAAATATTCGTAATATAAACATCCAACAAAGGGCTCATAGCTAGAATATATAAAAACTCCTACAAAATAATAAAAAACAAGACAGGCCATCTAAAAGAAATACAGGCAATAGAACTTGAACAAATATTTCATAAAAAGAACATCCAAATGGCCATTAAACATACTTATTTGTTAATTTTTATATTGAGACAGAGTCTCACTTTGTTGCCCTCAGTAAAGTGCGATGGTATCACAGCTCACAGCAACCTCAAACTTTTGGGCTCAAGCGATTCTCTTGTCTCAGCCTTCTGCGTAGATGGGACTACAGGCACCTGCCCCAACGCCCAGCTATTTTTAGGGACAGGGTCTCACACTTGCTCAGGTTGGTCTCGAACTTGTGAGCTCAGGCAATCCACCTGCCTTGGTCTCCTAGAGTGCTGGGATTACAGGCATGAGCCACTGCATCCGGCCTTTATTAAACATATGTAAACCTATGAAAATGTGTTCAACAAAATTAGTGAGGAGGAAAATGTAAATTAAAACCACAACAAAATGCCCACACACACACCCCCCAGAATACCAACTTCAAGTAAGGATAGGTACCAATTAGATTTTTCATAGACTGCTGTTGGTAATGTAAATATTTAGCACAACAAGTTGAAAAGAGTTTGCCCATGTCCACTAAAGCTGAACGTGAGCTTCCCCTACGGCTGGCAATTCTGTTCCTAAGTACGCCCACAAGAACAAACTAGTATATTTGTGTACCAAAAGATGTGGACCAGAATGCTCATAGAAGCACTCTTCACAGTAGCCCAAAACTAAAGGCAACTCCAAAGTCCATCAAAAGCAAATGGATTGGTTTATTCACATAATAAAAGGCTATATATAAATTAGATTATACAAGCCTTCTACAGGGAATAGCACAAAGGAATCTCGCAGACAAATGTTAAATGAAAGAAACCAGATGCTACAGAGTAGTACTTTTATGCTTTCATTTATACAGAATTCAAAACTTGCAAAACTAAATCAGTGACTGAGGTCAGGTTACCGTTGGGGGTTGCAGGGCAGGGGACATGGGGCATCACTAGGAAGGTCCCAAGGAGAGCTTCTGAGTTGACAGTAATGTTCTATGTCTCGGCCTAGATGACATTTATAATTTGTGTTTACCTTGTAAAAATTCATTGCATACTTTTCTCTATTTTTATTATGCTACAATATTAATAAAAGCTTATGTTTTAATGTACATTTACTATTGTATGAAAACAATAGCATATGTGGAGAGAAAACCACTATTTCTTCAAAAATAGGTATATTTAGCACTACAGAAAGTATTGATTTTACTGGGATTTAAATCGGGAGCTTTGGAAAGGACTATACCAGAAACTCAAATTACTTCCAAAGACATTATCCAAATATTCCAAAGATGTCTTTTGAGCATTTATAATGACCTTTTGTTGCTTTATTTCTCATTACACTTTTTCCACACAGTTTTCTAAATGCCCTCAAGGGACCTGCATAATACAATAAACAAACGGTGCTGTTCATTCCCCGCCCATTGATATCACATCAAGGCCTAAACAAAAATAATTAAAATCTTAAATCCAAATCTCGTTCTCCTAATTATGTTGGTGCCAGCCTAAGCACCACAATGGCGCCGAAATAGAAACAAGTCCTGATCATTTTCCTGAGGAACACGACAGAGGCTCATTGTGCTATGGCAAAGGGCAAGGTTCTTCTCGGGAAGAAGCCCTCAACAGGAAGAAGTTTGCCTCCCCCAGGCTGCAGGACCCACTGTGGAAATGGGCTCTCCCTGGCGAGGGTCGGGGTCAGAAATGCTCACAGGAGACAGTGAGGGAGAAGATTCATGGGCGCTGAGTGGGAGACGCTGCCAAACCTCAGTTCTGGTTATGTCTCTGACTCTCTGCTCGGTGGGAGCCAGATCATGGAACCTACCAGCACTTACTACTGTTGCTGTCTACAAAACAGATTTTGATTGCATAGTCACTAAGCCACTTCCCTGTGCAAACATTCATTCCTACCCTGGTGAATCCTTTAAGGGTGTTTGTTTGTTTGTTTGTTCGTTTGAGACAGAGTCTCCCTATGTTTCCCTTGGTAGAGTGCTGTGGTGTCACAGCTCACAGCAACCTCAAAGTCTTGGGCTTAAGCGATTCTTCTGTCTCAGCCTCCCAAGTAGCTGGAACTACAGGCACCTGCCACAACGCCCGGCTATTTTTTGGTTGTAGTTGTCATTGTTGTTTGGCAGGCCCAGGCTGGATTTGAACCCACCAGCTCTGGCGTATGTGGTTGGCGCCCTAGCCGCTGAGCTACAGGCGCCAAGCCTGTTTGTTTTTTATTTGTTTGTTTGTGCTTTTCTTTTTGTCTTGTTTGATACTCTACCTGGATACCATGGGCTCTAAAGCCACATGTGCCAGTGCACTCCCCTGGTAGGCATGTGCCAACACTTTGTCACACATACCAGAATATTAACTACACATCTTGAAAAGCCACCACTCTTCCCTGCCTGCCAGGGAACTGTGTTTTGAGAACATATGATTGTGTCCCTTTTGCTTGAGCCTCAACCAGGCAATTGTGCCGTTCAAGCCCATGACTTCTGGTTCTTTGCTTTCCACATTACCACTGAATGTCATAGTGCACAGTAACAGAATTCTTCAATGGAGCCCCCCAAAACAACTCTTCTAATCCAACTGGTCAGATGGTCATTAAACAGGAAGGGGATTTTTACTTCTATTTTCTCAAATGTTTGGACAGGATGTGCCTATCAGAGGCATTTTTAATTATTCCAGGCAAAATTTTAAATCTGTATCCAATTAACATATTAGAGAAATGGAAATCTCCCTATTTCACTTCTCTCCATACAGACACATTAGACAGTTTCCGATCTTGATCCTCCACAGCCATGACATGCCAAAGACAAGTGTAAGTTTCCAGTTACTCAGGACCAGGTATGGAAGGTCTATTCTCCCATACTCTGCTTCACAAAGAAGCACTATCAACAACATCCTTGAACCTTTCAATGCACGGTCACTGAGAACTTACTATGTGCCAAACACTGTCCTGAGCACAGAATATACTATGGTGAACAAAAATAGACACAGCTATTGACTTCATGGAAATAGCACTCTAGGACAATCTTTAAATATATAGGGGAAGCCCTGCACACCCTTTCAGTTTAAAACAATCCCATTAGTTTCATATATAAGGGTAGGGGACTTGGGTAATGGGGAGAGAGAGATCATTCCAAGGCTCCGAATGATTACTATGATCATGGAAGATTGCTTCTGTACATTCATGGTGCAGTCTATTCTAGTTGAAGGATGTCAATGAAAAGGCACAATGTGCAGGAAAAATAATCATATACACAGGAGGAACTCTCTCAGTGTTTTTGTTCACTAAGTAAAGATAATTCAGATTTAGGGACTTCAATATTTTCCTGGAGAAGACAAGAAGAGCTGGAAATAGAAGCACATTCTGTGCCACTTCCCTGGGCAGGTAAAACACAGGAGGTACGGCTGTAGGGAAGAAACCTGTGACATTTAAGAAATCTCAGACAGGCAAGAGAATCGCGTAAGCCCAAGAGTTAGAGTTGCTGTGAGCCGTGTGATGCCACGGCACTCTACCCGAGGGCGGTACAGTGAGACTCTGTCTCTACAAAAAAAAAAAAAAAAAGAAATCTCAGACAAGAAAAGTAGAGTTCAGAAGATAGTTTGATTAATGGATAACAACAGTTCTCTTGGGTTTTGATTTCCCCTGAGTTGCAGGAAAAGAATGACTTCGTTAGCAGGAAGGTTTCTGTGTGTGTGTAGCTTTCAAGGGTGCTCAGAGTGAGGGCAGTGCTTGCTCGGGTGCCCAGGACAGCCAGCCAGAGTGGCCGACAAAGCAGGGCGAGGTTGGAGGAAGCCCCGGTGAGTGACACAGGCCCGTGGCAGGAGAGGAGCGAAACCACCAGAGATGGGACCTTCATGACAAAATGATGACTCACTCTCTTGTGTGGGCAATAAATCCTCCAAAGGGAATTCCAAGAATGTTCTATTATCTGAACAAGTACAATGTCCTCTTTGAAGATAAGTCCATATATTGTTATGATTGTTTAAAATAAATCTCATGGCTTAAGCCATATATTTCTCTAACAATAAATAACAAAAGGGGAAAAAAGCAGCTGAAAATAGCCCAGAGGGGGAAAAAAAAATCCTGAGTTTTGAGCTGGACAGAGGCTTTGCTTTGGAGATACAGGGTCACTTGCGGGTCTGGGTGCCATCATTTACGTCAAATGGGGGTTTTGACTTTGAGATGAAACAACTACCTCGTGAGAGACAAAAAGTAAACAAGTCTTTGTAAATAACAGACATGCTTTGTATAACATCAGGTAGACGTTCCCAGCAGGGGCAGCTTGGGCAATCAGACACCTGAGAAACTTGCGTCAACAAAGCCTCCGCATGGTGTGATCCTAATGTGTCTGTTTATTCATTTGATACAGTATCATTATGTAATAAAATAGGCATAACTGGGGAAGATGAGAACTTTGAACATGCATGATACTATATAACTCTAAATACCACTTTACATGATCGCAACCAGAGAGCTATAGGGTTTAATTAATGCATGTGTTTTTAAAGCTATAAAGTTTCTCTTCAGTTATTAAATAGGGTATCTTGTCATTTCTATGAAAAATTAGCATCACCACAATTCCTCCTCACACCAATATCTCAAAATGAAAATCACTTCAGATAATAACCCCGTCCTGAAAGATAAGCCCCCCCCCCCAACTGGTGTGTGTGCATATTGGTGCATACTCATTTGAGCCCTAAATGAAACAAACCCAGAAAAAGACATCTAAAACGCTAATTATTTTTACTTGATTTTAGGAGTCTGTTAAATAATGTGATCTTTTCATTCTCTCCGACCTACGCCTTGGTATGAAGATTTGATAAATGCCACATCAGTGAGTAAGGTGAAGAAACCGAACTATATTTAATGTGACAGATGTAAGAAACTGTCAGGTTGAGGATTTGAAGCCAGGTAATCCTTTAGCTCCTGCCTCTGTGAATATATATGAATCCTTCAGGGCCCTTGAGACCATGAAATTGGGAGAAAAGAACTCTCTGAATATGGGACTTCAACGTGTTACTTAGTTCAATGTTAAGTATTTCACATTGTATATCGAAGTAGTACCCTGAACCCCATAAATGCATCAATGTACAAAGTTATAATTTAATAAAAAATAATTAAAATAAAAAAAGAATATGGGACTTTGATTTGTACAGTTAAATAGTCTCCAGGCTTTCAGTTCATCTTAACTAGTATTTACTTTTATTGTTATTTGGTTCTTAACGGAACTAAAGTATAAATCAAAAACATATCAAATGACCCTTTTTCCTCAACTCCTGCTTGTTAAATAGGCGAGATAATAAATTCAGAAGGTTATTTTTGAACCAAGCTGATGTCATGGTTTCCAACCTGCTGAGCCATCATTTATGCTGAGAAGGGAAAAGATAACCCAGAAATAATGTCTAAGATAAAAAGTACATTTGATTTGATATGGTAGGTTAGCTTCTCACAGAAAATGAAGACAATGCCCTCCCCGACTCTGGGCACCTGGGGCCGTGAGCACAGGAAGCGAGGGTGACAGCCAGATGCGGTCTCTTCATTTATCCCACAAGGTGCCGAGCAGAAGCCAAGGATCCAGGCACCTGGCTCAGGATATTACACCAGGTCCTTCACTTCCTTGTACCTTCAGTGCAAAGCATTCTCTGCAAGGAATTCATTTTCCCCTGACTCTAAATATAAAGCTCAGCTCAAAAGATGACTTCAGTCGATGGCCAAAAGACCTACCACTCTTATCTTTTCTAATAAAGCACCATGGAAGAAAAGCGCCTATCAGAGATCTCTTTCTTCTCTAACTATATTAAAAATAAAATTAAAAGGCAAGAAATATGCCCTCAAACTGAACATTTAGAAAATATTTTCACAGAAGCATATGCTATAGCTGCTATTACCAAGAGATGGGAGCAAGTTAATAACATTAACAACTTGAGTTAGGAGAATTCTAAAATAATTGTTTTTAACTAACTCAGTCAACCTCGAACTTAACTTTTTTAATTTCTCTATATTATAATTCTTCTGAGGACAGCATTATATTTTCCAAAGGACATTTGGAGAATAAAGGGCAAAAATTTAGATTTTAAAAAACAATAAAGAGGCCGGACAAGGTGGCTCATGCCTGTAATCCTAGCATTCGGGGAGGCCGAGGCAGGTGGATATCTTGAGTTCAGGAGTTCAAGACCAGCCTGAGCAAAAGCAAGACCCTGTCTCGACTAAAAATAGAAAAAAAAAAAAAAAAAAACTGAGGCAAGAGGATTGCTTGACCCCGAGAGTTGGAGGTTACTGTGACCTATGATGCCACCGTACTCTATCCAGGGCAACAGCTTGAGACTCTGACTCAAAAAAAAAAAAAAAAAAAAAAAGAGGAAAAAACTACTCAAATGTCCCTGCTAGGACGCACTGAGCACTTTCTTCCTACGGCACTCATGGAGTTATTACCCTTAATTCCATTTAGATAACTATTAGTCATGGTTCTTGATTAAATAATCAGTAGATGTTTTTCTGGACAGTTTTTGTGCTTTGTCATAGGCTCCTGCTGCAACAGCAAATGTTCATTCAAATGTAGAAAAAGGGCCAGAAGTCAGAGAAGGAGAAACCTAGGAACGGAGTAGCTACGCATGACATTTTAAACAAATCCCAGCCGCTCAGGGAAACAATTCGCGAAACAGTTCAGGTAGGCTGTTCAGACCAGGAATTTACCAGAAGATTATTTCAATTGATAGTGTGGCTTTGGGTTCTCAAATATTTCCTTCAGGGGATCAAACAACAGAAATGATTCTTCATTCTGACGTGGCTTTAATTACAAACACCGTACACGGTTGCCGTCGTGGGTTTGTAGATGTAGATGCAAAATAAACAAGGGTTTGTCTTATTCCAACAAGGTTGCAGCAGGAAAAATACTTCCCCCTGTGTCAAAACTACATCACGTCTTGCTGATTATTTCTTGTTTTATCAGATGAGAATAATTTCCTTGATCCTTTCAACACCAGGTAATGGTGTCCTAGTCTGACTAATTACAGGCTGGTACAAGGACGGTGACTAAGGCAGAGTGCCTGGGAGAGAGATGCAGATTCCAGAGGTGACGGCTGCTTTCTTACCATGAGATCTTCAGGCTCCTTAAAAGTCCTTAGAAGATACGATCAGTCCCCTCTCAGAACTCTTTAGCGGTAGCTTTCTCCCCAAAATCCAAAAGGAGTAAAAATTTTCTTTCACCTCAATGTCTTCGTTGGGATTTTTGGACTCCGTTTGATTGAAAAATGGAAAATGGGGAGAGGTGCATGGCTTAAAATGCTATATTACCACACTACTTCATCCACACATGCAAATAAGGCCCCCCTCACTTTCTGGTTCTTATTTCCCTGAAGAAATAAGTTTGATAGTGGTGCAGAGCTAATTAACCCTCCTCTCTCCCCTACCTCTGCCCCACCAAATATATAAAAATACATTGCTCACACACTGGTATGTAGCAAGGGATGCTGCTGGCAGTAATAGTAGTGGTCATGGAATTAATATTAACTGACTGCTTTCTACATGCCAGTCACTGGTCTGAACATCTCCTACACGTTACCTATCTGAGTCCTCTTAACAACCCTATGAGGAGAGGGCTATTAGTATACTTATTTTTCAAAAGAGGAAACTGAGGCAAAAGGAGGCTAGGTAATAGGTTAAGAACGCACAGTAAGGATCTGAACCTGAACAGGCTAACTCCAGAACACCCGTCCTCAGACAGCTTCAATGTATTGCTTTCCATCCATCCATCCATCATGTGCCTCCCCAGAAAAGCTACACAGAAATCTAAAATAAACCAATTAATGTGGGGACTATACATTAAGTTTCTTCAAACTGGTCATGATTCATTCCCCCGGGTGACAAGAAATGCCTGAAAATGGAAGATGCTTCACCATCTCCCTCAACCAAGCAGCCTTACAAAAAACCTACTCTGCAGAATTTGAATGGAGGTTCCATAGTGCTGAGTGGCTCAGCCCTTCCTTCCAGTCTGCCTTATTGCAGTGGTCTTGGTGACTGACTCCCCAAAACACATTCTACCCCAGAGGCACCCCGTCTCCTTGCTGGTAATTGACCTACAGGGAGCATGCAATCCAATCCTGGCCCAAAAAAAGGGAAGAGGAAAGTTTGTCTTTTCCTTGGGATGACACCCTGCATGTTTCAATACCTGGAATTATAACCATTAGGTCAACACACAAGATGAAGGTAAACGTAGGTAGAATTGCCAGAAAGCACACTCAGGGCTCTGGGATATTGTAAGAGAAGCTCCCTTACTAAGAAATTCTTGTCCATGTGAGATGAAAAGGTTCCTTACCTTTCCTGAAGTTTAAATAATTCTGAGTTGGAAATTTCTGGTACTTAAAACCAAAGCAATCCTAATGGGTTCACTTACCACTTAAAATCTCGGGGAGTCTTAATAATCCCTAAGGACAGTAGGAGCATTCAGAAAGGTGCTGATCCACCCAGCAGTTGGTACCTGCAAACAACAAATAAGGAGGCCGGAGAAAGACCCCTCCACAGGAACCATTTTGAAAAGTGTTTATGAGGAATGCCTAGGAGGAGTGAAGGGGAAAAGATCCTTTTTCTGCCTGGCTTTTACACATCTGAAAATAGAGAAGAGAATTTTTAAAGGCTAAAAGAATTTTTCTTAAATGTTATGATACAAGTGTGGCTGAGACAAGAGCTTCTTACTAACTCTTTTTTGGTGTGTTTTAAACCATGAAAAAGTATTTTCAAAGTACTTTGATATATGTCACATTTGAACTTCACCACCATCCTGGGATTCAGATAGGACCTATATTAACTTCCATTAACAAGTGAAGAAACTATGATTCAGAGAGATCATATGACTTGTGATGGGTGTAGACACATGGGCATCCAGGACGCAGGTCCCTGGTTTATATCTTAATGCATTTTCCCTTGTCTGTAATATCTGTACAGCAGCATAGAAAAGGCATGAGCTTTATAATTCCAGCTCTGCTAACTAACCACATTTAGGCAAACTACTTGTACCTAGCACATAAAAGATGCTCACAGATACTTCCAGGACTTCTATCACTGTTCTAATAGCCATCCTTATCAACTATTTCTTTATTGTAGAAACCCAAATACTCACAATCATATATTGGAGACTGACTATTAAATGTAAGGCCCTGCTGAAGCCAGACAAGTAACCTTTAGAACATTTACCTAAACTAAATCCTTTCTCATTTTTAACCATCATTACCTTTAGTCCTTGGAATCATAAATGACATTCACATGATTAAGTATGTCCATGTAATAGCTTTTATTGTTTTCATGATTGCTTTGCTATGAAATTTACTTATCAGCAAAGTGTCAGGGAATAAATCTATTCTTAATGAGAATTATTCTGCTTACTTCCTGATAATCCCTGGAAATCTCACGACTTTCTCATACTTTGTGGACCCTAGTAAGACTAAGGATATCCTGAGCCACCTCATTAGTATGAAACCCAATGTCAAGTGCACAAGAATGGCCCAAAAATCCTAAACTAAAGCCAGCTTCTCTTCCTCCAGTCTTCATGTAAACCTAAACCCACCAGGCAGGTATGTCTTGGCCACACTCAATGTCAAATGATCTGGGTTCCTCTCACCCCAGCCTCACATCACCTGAATAGGCCATTCTAAAATGACTCAGGGGAGAACTGAAATGGCACCACCATAAACATGGACTCTTACCTTAACCTCCTCTCCACTGAAAAGCTTACTTATAGCTTTGAGGAATAAAAATTTCTCTTGCTACTAATTTTTTCTATGACAAAAGAGTAGAAACAATAAGAATTAAAACTCAATTGGGGCCAGGTCTGGTGATTCACACCTGTAATCCCAGCAAAGCAGGAGAATGTCTTGAAACTAAGAGTTCAAGACCAGCCTAGGCAATATAGCAAGACCCTATCTCTACAAAAATATTTTAAAAAATTGTCCCAGCTACTTGGGAGGCTGAAGCAGAAGGATCACTTGCTTAAACTCAGGAGTTTAAAGCTACAGTGAGCTGTGATTGTGCCACTGCACTCTAACCTGAACAACAGAGACAGACCATAGATAGATGGATGGATGGACAGACAGATAGATAGATATTTACTAATGGAGCTATACTCAAACCATCCCCTGAAGGCTCTCATAGAAGAAAATCATCAATTCATTTTATAAGGACAAGTTATTGTGAAGTTTCACATTTTATTCCCTTCATCAGAAATATGTCAGAAAAACTATTTAAAAAAATTGTTTTATCATTTCATATAAAAATCAATTTCTCTGGCATTGAAAGGAATGAAATATACAATGTAAATACAAAAATCTATGAAACTGAACCTTTCCCTTCTGAGAACTTTTAAATTTTGTTTTTATAGAACATTTTGTTAAATTTATGCTAAATATAACTTGGTCTTTTATCTAACTCAAGATCATCATAAAAGTGACTAACCTGTCCCAGGGAGCCCTCACATTCCAGTCCCCATCACCCTCCCTTGCCATGGTTGTGAAGCTACAGAAAACACCAATGAGAGCCCAGGAGCAGGGATGGAAAATGGACTTGGTTAAAAAACAAAATTGCTGATTGCATTATGGGGTGACATGGTGACACCACAGGGGCCACTGAAGTAATGAGCATGTAACTTGTCCTTCTACTCAGTTCCAGCTCTGCTTTTCTTTCTGTGTTGCCAATTGTCATTTCTCCATTCTATATTATAATTGAGAGTTCCCTATTCTCCAAGACCCCCTTTTAATTCATTCTAAACTAGAACCAGAAGCTTCTAAGGAAAATATCCTTACTAAACCAGTAGCCCCAATTTAAGAAATAATAGTGAGCCCGTGGGCTTTTTTCGGAAAGTAGAGCTAGCCCTCTTGTAGACTAAGACACATAGCTTGGAGACAGTCACGGACCTCCTCCTAAAAGGACTATTCCAGTATTTCTATGTTCTTATATCCTATGAAGCAAATTTGCCAAAAAATTCTAACCTCAGAAAAGTAGAACATTACCTAATTACTGGCTTTAGCTCATGAAATGGTGTATATGACAAACGTTAATACCTTCTTCTAGAAGTAGTGAAAGTGAGCATATCATCTTGTTCCTATTTTCAGGAATAAGAATTCAATTGCTATTCAATATTGCTATTCAATATTATACTGGAGTTCAAGAAAAAGAAATAGAAGGCAGCTAACTTAGAAATGAAGAATTAAGACTATATTTATTTCCAGATGATATAATTCTATACATAGAAAATCTCAAGGAAAATCTCCACCACCACCACCCCCCAAAAATAAAAAATCCTACAGGAGCTAATAAACAAATTAAGCAAAGTTGCAGGGTGTAAGATCAACACACAAAAATAAGCTGTGTTTTTTTACATCAGCAATGAACAAACCAAAAAAGGAAATTAAGAATAGAAATTCATTGACAACAGCATCCAAAAAATAATAATAAAATCATAGCAATAAAGTTAACCAAGGAAATAAAAGACTTGTACATGAAAGACGATAAAAATATTACCAGAAGAAATTTTAAAAGACCTGAATAAATGAAAGACATCAGTGATAATAGGAAGACCTAATATTGTTAAGTGGCAACATTCCCTAAAGCAATCAACAGATTAAATGCAATCCCCATCAAAATTCCAAGGCCTTTTTTGCAGAAATGGAAAAATCTATTCTCAAATTCATATGGCATTACAAGTGGCCCTAAATAACCAAAACAATATTGAAGAAAAAAAAATATGTTGAAAGGCTCTCACATTCTGATTTCAAACATACTACAAAGTTACAGGAAGCAAAACAGCATAGTACTGGCATAAAGATGGACACACAGAGCAAGGGATAGAATTAATAGTCCAAAAATAAACCCAAATATCTACAGCAAATTGGACAACAGTGTCAAGATCATTCAGTGGGGGAAAGTACAGGCTCTTAAAAAAATGGTTCTGGGAAAACTGCATGAATACACGTAAAAGAATAAAGTCGGATCCCTACCCATACCCTAATCAAAAATTAACTCAAAGAAAATTAACAATCTAAAAACATGAGCTAAAAATATGAAACCATTGGAAGAAAACATGGGTAGATTTTCATAACTTTGGACTAACAGTGGATTCTTATATTTCACACCAAAAGCCTGAGGAACAAAAGAAAAATAGACACTGTGCTTCATAACTTTAGAATATTTTGTGCATCAAAGGATGTTATCAAGAAAGCAAATAGCCTACAGAATGGGAGGAAATATCTTCACATCATACAAAGACTTAGTATCTAGAATATATAAACAACTGTTACAACTCAAGAACAAGAGTAAGATCCTGTCTCTACTAAAAATGGAAAAAACTAGCCAGGCATTATGGCCGGATGCCTATAATCCCAGCTATTTGGGAGGCAGAGGCAAGAGGATTTCTTGAGCCCAAGAGTTTGAAGTTGCTGTGAGCTCTGAAGCCACCACACTCTATCCTTGGGCAAAAGAGTGAGACTCTGTCTCAAAAAATAAATAAACATGGGCGGCGCCTGTGGCTCAGTGAGTAGGGCGCCAGCCGCATATGCCGAGGGTGGTGGGTTCAAACCCAGCCCCGGCCAAACTGCAACCAAAAAATAGCCGGGCGTTGTGGCGGGCGCCTGTAGTCCCAGCTGCTCGGGAGGCTGAGGCAAGAGAATCGCGTAAGCCCAAGAGTTAAGAGGTTGCTGTGAGCCGTGTGACGCCACGGCACTCTACCCGAGGGCGGTACAGTGAGACTCTGTCTCTACAAAAAAAAATAAATAAATAAATAAATAAAACAAAATTTTGAGACTTAGCACCTGTAGTTCATTGAGTAGGGCACCAGTCACACAAACTGAGGCTGGCGGGTTTGAGCCCACCCGAACAGCAATGAAAACTCCAACCAAAAAATAGCTGGGCATTGTGGTGGGCACCTATAGTCCCAGCTACTTGGGAGGCTGAGGCAAGAGAATCACTAAAGCCCAAGAGTTTGAGGTTGCTGTGAGCTGTGACACTACAGTACTCTATACCAAGGGCGACATAGTGAGACTATCTCAAATAAATAAATAAATAAAAGAAAATTTTGAATAAAGAAAAAACTACCTGGGTGTGGTAGTGAACACCTGTGGTCAGTCCCACCTACTCAGGAGGCTGAGGCAGGAGGAGCTTTTGAGCCCAGAGTTTAAGGCTGCCGTGAGCTAAGATTGCACCACTGCACTGTCTGGGCCACAGAGTGAGACCCTGGCTCTGGAATATAATTTCTTTCAATTTCAGATTAATAAAAGAGTACAGATGATTAGATTACATTGTTTCCATTTGTTAGTATAACCCAAGTTGTAGTTGTGAAAAACAAAAATTTTTTTTGAGACAGAGTCTCAAGCTGTCACCCTGGGTAGAGTGCCATAGCGTCACAGCTCTCAGTAACCTCCAACTCTTGGGCTTAAGCAATTCTGTTGCCTCAGCCTCCCAAGTAGCTGGGACTACAGGCACCTGCCACAACACCCAGCTATTTTTTGGTTGTAGTTGTCATTGTTGTTTCGCAGGCCCAGGCTGGATATAAACCCATCAGCTCTCATGTACATGGCTGGCACCCTACCTGCCGAGCTTGAAAAAATATTTTTTTAAGGGTGGCACCCATACCTCAGTGGGTAGGGCGCTGGCCACATACACTGAGTCTGGTGGGTTCGAACCAAGCCTGGGCCTGCTAAACAACAATGACAACTGCAGCAACAACAACAATAAGAAAAAAAAACAGCCGGGCATCGTGGCAGGTGCCTGTAGTCCCAGCTACTTGGGAGGCTGAGGCAAGAGAATTGCTTAAGCCCAAGCGTTTGAGGTTGCTGTGAGTTGTGACACCACGGCATTCTACCCAGGGTGACAGCTTGAAACTCTGTCCTAAAAATATATATATATTCAGGGCAGCGCCTGTGGCTCAAAGGAGTAGGGCGCTGGCCCCATATGCCGGAGGTGGCGGGTTCAAACCCAGCCCTGGCCAAAAACTGCAAAATATATATATATATTTTTTTTTTCATATTTTATATATTCAATTTTAAATATGAATATATGTCATATATATTCATATTTTTAAAATCACTTTCAGGGAAAAAGTTAAAAAGTGATAAATATGGTTTTTTATAGCTACCTAACAGTATATTGCCAAGACAACTGACCAGAAATAGATGACAAATAAAGGCATTTTCCTGCTGTTGTTTGAAGAAGAAAGTTGTATTCACAAGACACATTTTTATGTGAATACAAACATGAAA
Source organism: Nycticebus coucang (assembly GCF_027406575.1). NCBI lineage: Eukaryota > Metazoa > Chordata > Mammalia > Primates > Lorisidae > Nycticebus > Nycticebus coucang. The sequence goes on from NC_069780.1 coordinate 183,801,774, forward strand.
AAGTCCTCATCAGAGCTCAGTTTGTCTACTCAGCATTTTTAAGGACTGGATTATCTCAATCTAAGAGGCAGGAACACTATCCACTCTAAATTCTCAGTGCTACCAAGAGAATATTCTTGCATATTTCTGGAAAGCCTTAAATATACAAGAATGGACAATAAGTTTGGGAACTCGTTCTAGAAAAAGTGCTACATATCTCACTGCTGAATATCACTGTGGTCACCAGATGGCCCAGGGGGCACTACTTACTATGGTGAGTTCAAGAACTTAATTGCCTGACCTTGTAAGCAATACTTAAGGAGAAAATGCAAAGAATAAGCAGGGAAAAGAAATTAAAAGAGGGAACAAAAAGAGTGTGAGCAAGAAGAGTCTGCTGGGAAATGGATTTCTTTGACAGCACCTCCTCGAAACTACAGATGTCTTGTTTGATCAAAATGCCTTTCACTTAAGTTAAATCCAGGAGATTGGAGTGAAAACACCTAACACCATTCCCTGATGTGAGAGCCTCCTAGTTTAGCAGGAAATAGTTTGGATAAAAGCAATTTAGGTGAGATGACCGCTGGACCAAGAGGACAAATTACTTGAAAATATGTTGCCAGCTGAATTTAGCATCTTAACACATTTGGTATTTGGGGGCACCATGGAGGAATTTTCTGGGTTTTTATTATGGTATATACACACAATATAAATTTCGCCATTTTAAAGGTATGATTCAGTATTAAATTATGCATTCACGATGCTGTGTAGCCATTGCCACTCTCAAGTTCCCAGACATTTTACCACACACCCCCCAAAATCATAGTCATTAAGCAGTCATTCCCTTTCTGCCTTCTCTAGTCCCCAACCACTGATCTGCTTCCTGCTCTATAGACTTACCTGGACTGGACATTTCTCATAAATGGTACCTTTGAAGGGCCCAACAGTATTTCATGGTATGAATATACCACAGTTTGTGTATCTATCCATCCTTGATGGACATTTAAGTTATTTCCATTTGGCTACTGGGAATGGTGCTGCTCTGAAAATTCCTATGCAAGTTTTTGTTTGAACATCTGTTTTTTATTTTCTTGGGTATATACTAAGAACGGAATTGGCTGAGTCCTGTGGTAATTCTGTGTTTAACATTTTGAGGAACCACCAGACTGTTTTCCACCCATTGCCTCACCATTCTACATTTCCACCAGCAACGCATGAGTCACACTTTTTATGTCTTTAAGTGTTGGGGGTTCATTTTACAGGCATTCAGAAAGGGTTTACAATTAATATGGCTTTTAATTCTATTTTCTATCATTATGCATGTTTGATATGGCAGCAAAAAGTGAGAACAACTTGAATATTCACCTGTAGAAGATTGTTTAAATCAAATACGGTACATAATGGCACGGGAAAGTCATTTCAATCTTATTGCTGTGTCTAGCAATTTTTTAATTTAATATAGATAAATAATAGCTTGTCTCACCACTTCCCATAGTGCTCATTTGATCAAGAAATATTCAACACTTTTAAAAGGTTTTTGTTTTTCTTTTTAGAGACTAGGTCTCTGTCTCCCAGGCTGTGCAATCAATCATAGCTCATTGCAGCTTTGAACTTCAAACTCCCAGACTCAAGCAACCCTCCTGACTCAGCCTTAGAAACAAGAGTTTAAATAAAATACCAAGTTTGAGTTGCTACAAGAAATGACCCCAAATATAATTGATATGGAAATTTTTTTAAATAAATTGGAAAATAATTTTTACCTTTCATTATGCTGCTAGAAGAAAGAATGGTGTTTCTAAATAAAATTATGATATAAGATACAATATAAATGGTAACTAATAAAAATCGCTAATCTGTGTTGACCATTTATTACATGTCAGACACTACACTAAACTCTTTACATTTCACTCTCAATATAATCCTTTGAGGTATCTGCTTGTGAGTTTTTCCCTTTACCAATAAAAAATAAATAAATAAAAATTTACTTTATAAATAAAGCTTAGTGAAGTTAAATAACTTGCTCAACATGAGAGAAAGTAGCTGAGGCCTGGCTATGAACTCATTCCATTTTGCTAAACCCCAAGATCTCAACAACTATGCAAAACTCCCAAGTTCACACATTTTGTCTTCACGGAAGCATATTGTGAAAAATTCTAATTCTTACCTGTATACCATCACAAAGGGAGAGATGTGAAGGCTGATGTTAGAATAATTGGGTAATCATGAATTAGATTAATACATGCTTGTGTATGTTGAATAATTGTTATAGACATCAAAGGCTGGAATTATTAATATTCTCTTCATAGTATTTCTATTTTGGTTCATTTATATTATGTCTATCTGGAGTATCACAATATCCTACTTTTCTAGTTCATCTTCCTCTATCAGCCATAGATCTTGGAAAATATGTTTGTGTATATATAGGAAAAACTCACATCCTAAGCAATTTTTCTCTGTTCTCATTCAACAACAACAATCAATACAGAAGACTTCCGTGGCCAAATATGTGAGGGTTTCTCCCCAAAGACCAAGCAAGCAATCCTCTGGGCAGCAGACCCCAGCTGCCCGTCCTCTAATTCCATTCAATTCTGACTCCATCCCTGGGACAGCCTAGCAAACCACAGGCGGAAGGCTGGGTCCCACAAGACCTGGCCCTCTCTTCTTCTGGTTGAAAGTCTGGGCCTTCAGAACTTCTGACCCACAGGCTTCAATGTGGGATTCCCACAACCCCTTCTTAGGGTTTGACTAATTTGCTAGATTAACTCACACGACTCTGGGAGACACACTTACCAATGTATTATGAAGAATGTTCTAAAGGATACAAATAAACAGCCAGATGAAGGGCAAAGTCTGGAAGGCTCTCAAGCTCAGGGGCTTCCGTCCTGCTGGAGTTGGGGTGCACCACCCTCTCTGCACATGGATGAGTTCTTGTTCACCTTCCTAACGGACTCCACAGATTCAGCTGCCCAGAGGCTCTTCATACCAGCCCTCTGTGGGCCTTTTATGGAGACTTAATTGGACAGGCACGATTGACAACCATGTAGAAATGTGATTGGACAGAGGGTGTGATCTGATACTAAGGGGCTGAGGGAGGACCCAGCAGGCCTGATTTGCAGCATTCCTTCCTCCAGGGTATGGAGCAGGACCCTCTTTGGAATGAGGGTCTTATGACCTACAATCAGACAAGGGAAATCAGAGAATTTCTTTATGACCCAACTCTAAGACAGAAAACTGGGAGAAGATTCCAGCCATGGGGAGGAAAAAAAGAGCAGGTAAAAGGAGAACAGGAGAAAATCAGAGAGAGAGATTGTGCTTTCATAGGCCAAAGTGCCCCAACATCCTGACAAGGAATATGGGAGTTGGAATTGGAAATTGGAAAATATGTTTGTGTATATATGGGGAAATCCCACATCCTAAGCATTTGTTCTCTGTTCTCACTCAACATCAGTGAGCCAGGAATTGAAGATGAACATATATCACATAATAGCACAGTATAATGTAATGCTTTAGTGCTCTAAGTGCATGAAAGATCATGACTAATAGAGAAGGAAGTTGAAGAATACAACACGCAGCAAAGACCATGGTCTTCAGAGAGAAAACGCGTCTCCACATGACAGTAAGCCAACAGAAAGCTCTCTCAGTATCACTGACGGATGCCATGTCCTATGTGTTAAATAGCCTCCTTATATCTAAGTTTGTAAATACAATTTAGAGGGCAAAAAACTGCATGACTACTGTTTCCTTTTGTAGAATAAGCTATAGCATCTCACGGAAGCTACGGGGGAAATGTTTTAATTTCAATTAAGAGTCACTTGGAATCCTGTGGATGGGCTCCTCCACTGAGAAACCAATCGGTGAAGAAGCCTGCTGAAAAGAGACTTCGGATGTGAAGGTATGCTTACATCTTTTATTTAAAACGTTGTCCTTAATTTTTATGATAAAGGCTCTACATTTCTAAAAGTTCTTAATTTCATCCGCTGCCTGTGCCTGGCTGTCCCCCCCAGTAGAGTTTTCTTTGGAAAGATCCACGAGAACAAGGTAAAAATGTAGCTTACTTCAGTTTTTTTTTTTTTTTTCTTTTTTTTTTTTTGGAGGCAGAGTCTCACTGTGTTGCCCTTGGTAGAGTGTTGTGGCATCACAGCTCATAGCAACCTCCAACTCCTAGGCTCACGTGATCCTCTTGTCTCAGCCTCTTGAATAGCTGAGACTACAGGCACCCACCACAATGCCTGGCTAGTTTTTAGAGATGGGGTCTCACTCTGGCTCAGGCTATTCTCGAACTCCTGACCTCTAGCAATCCACCTGCCTCAGCCTCCCAGAGTGCTAGGATCACAGGCATGAGCTACCAGGACTGGCCCTATGATTTTTTGAAGTAAAGAAAAAAAATATATCTGAGGAAGTCATTCAGGTCCATTCAGAATTTAAACTATTCATAAAGAAAAGTACTTCTAACCTAAATCCAAGTTGTCACAGTTTGACATCATTGAGAATCTTCCTTTGTTTGGGTAATGATAATATTACAGGACAAAAGAGGTTGAAAGAAGGTGAGCAGCTAATATGGCTGAAATTCTTAATGACCCAAGGTACCAATGAGAATATTTTGTCTCCATGGAACAGCTCTCAGCCAAGAAGCTCAAAGCCACATCTAGTCAGTGTGGGATAATATTTAGAAATAAACATATCCTACATCAAGCACACAAAGTGAATTCAGTGTGAGTTTGTCTCCAGTCACGCAACAGTCAGAGACATAGCTGTCCTGTACATGTTCTTGGTATGCAGATGAACATCTTAGGTTGTGAAAGCTGATGGTAGATACTGGCAGATTTGGATGAGAGGAAGCCACAGGAAAAACAGCGTTGCTGACAAAGGGACAGCTTTCACTTTGCCCCTTCTCTCCTCTTCCAGAGTCTGAGCCAGTCATTGGCAGTGACCCAGGCCAGAGCCTCATGCCCCAGAGGAGCTCTTACCATCTAAGTTCCATAACCTCAGCACCCAGAATTACATCTATCTTCTCTAATAAGACAGGTATGACAGTTGTACACTCAGTTTGGCCAAGATGGCACCTCTCCCAAAGGGAGTTTGACTTGACTAAGCCTCTGGTAATTCCAAAGTTATGGGTCTCTGGCAGGGAAAATTGCAGGTAACTAGTAGAATGAAGCTGGTAGAGAAGAAATGCCACATGTGGAAGACAGGAAATCTATACCCAATTAGACTTCCCCATAAGACATTCCCCCTAAGCTCAATTTCATCATCAGAAAAGCAGGGGGGTGAGAGGACGGCTGCGGAATTATCTTCCACTTCTAGCACTGAAGACCCCAGCAGGACTGGTGAGCCCTGGAGCCAGCCCTGCCATGGGACAAATAATGCAGACACAGGGGCTGTGACTAGGTTACAAGCACAGAGTGAGTAAGCCTGGCCAGGCAGCCGGAACTCAGCCCACAGTGGGCAAGGATGTGTGGGTGGTGGAGATGGTTCTCTCACACCAAATCTCTCGCCACAGCTGCCTGCATTTCACCTCCTGTGCCTTCCCCGGAGATGAGATGCAATGAGTAGAAAAACACTGAGCGGGCAAAGGTGGTGATTAAGCCCTGTAATTACAAAGGAGACCCCACCACTCTCAAGGAGCCAGTAGCTTTACCAGGGCACCGGTGCCCCCTATTAAAGTCTCTTGACTGTGTGTTAAAGATGCTGTGACTTCTATCACATGATTGATACAGTAAAGAGAATTTTGGAAAGTTTCCCAGGTAATTCTGATTCTATTTCCTAGAATTTTTTTTAAAACCAACCTCATCCATCATACCCTATAAACTGTCCCCATGATTAAAGAACTGTGTTCAACATTAGCAAACCTCTTTAGCCTCATATCTGAGGGCAAAATTTAAGCTAAGAGTGAAAGTTTTATTATGTACTTGTTTTTAATAGTCAAAAGTTGTGGATGAGTGTGTTTCATAATTTTTGTTTATAATGGAAACCACAGTTAGACACATAAAGCAAGTATAACAAGCTAACAACCTCTCCTTCCTGTGGTTTAAATGATAGGAAGTAATGTATAAGCTGTCATCAGAGTCGGTACAGCTGAGCAACATTGGCATTTACTTCATTCGTTAACATGATCTAAAACTTTTTGCAAACTAAAATAAAAAGTGACGTTTTCATCCATTGTCAAACAATGAGATTCATAACCCAAAAATGTTTAAAAAATTAAATGGGACTATAGATATATATATTTTTTTAAATTTGGACTTAGATGTATAATATAACCAATAAGTATTTTAGTTTGATATTGGTGATCTATAACGCAAATCTTTTGGGCAAAGACTGGATGTGGTGGCTCACTCTGTAATCCCAGCACTCTAGAAGGCTGAGGCAGGTGAATCCCTTGAGCTCAGGAGTTTGAGACCAGTCTGATCAAGAATGAGACCCCCATCTCTAAAACTATCTGGGCACCATGACCTAAAGTCCCAGGCAAGAGGATTGCTTAAGCCCAGGAGCTGGAGGTTGCTGTGCGCTATGACGCCATGGCCCTCTACCAGGGTGAAAAAGTGAGACTCTGTCTCAAAAAAAAAAAAAAAAAAAAAAAAAAACAACTTTGGGCATAAACTAATCACTAGAAAGACCAAGGAGGGTTAGATAATAAGAAGCTAACATCATTTTACTAAGCTCTAAAAATCATATGGGGTATACCTAAATACAAAATACTGTATGTAATAATTGCAATGAAAATATTAATAAAACCATAAAAATCTTATCTCCTTCTGAAAATCAAGCTCATTTTCCAGAAATTGATTAATTCAATTTAGAAGTCTCCACTTTCTTGGTTTTGGCCTATTTTTAATCCCGCCACAGAAAACTGTGAAAGTCTTTTTAAAGAGTTTTGTGGGAAAACACTAAAGTGAGATTTATGTCTTACATAATAGAGATTGTCAAATAGTTATTGACTAATTGTCCTATGATGTTACTCCATACCGCTCACATTAACCAAGAAGTATGTCTTGCTCCTAGAATTAAGAAACATATTTGAATATCATTAGGAATAAGTGGATAAAAATCTGGATGCATTAAATTAATAAAACAATTATTAAATTAAATTATCATTAAATTAATAAAACAATTGTTCTATTACTTGAAATATAGAATATATAATTTTCACATGATAATAGCCAAATAGCCACTATCTCCAAGAATCAAGGAAAAAGAAATGTTCATAACTCTCACAGATAGACGAATGAATTATAATTTGACAAGATCATAGAATATTATAGAGCCAGTTAAAAAAATGAATAGGGCTTAAGCCAGTTGACTTGAGGATTTCCAAGAGGTGATGGTGAATACAAAGAGATAAGATGCAGAAATATGTTCTCAGTATGATCCCATCTTTGTAATACAAAAATTTCCCACAAACTTGTAAGCATATTTATGTGTGTTCATGTCTGTGCACATGCTTATTGTGTATGACCTAAGCATGTCTACATGCATAACTCATATGTGGTGCGGTGTATGGTTATACAGGAAAGGATACCAGGCTGGGCGCAGTGGCTCACACATTTAATCCTAGCACTCTGGGAGGCCGAGGCAGGCAGATCACTTGAGCTCAGGAGTTCAACACCATCCTGAGCAAGACTGAGACCCCGTCTGTACTAAAAATAGAAAGAATTAGTTGAGTGTGGTAGTATGTGCCTATAGTCTCAGCTAGGTGGGGAGCTGAGGCAAGAGGATCACTTGAGCCCAAGAGTTTGGGGCTACAATGAGCTATGATGATGCCGCTGCACTCTAGCTGGGATTACAGAGCAAGACTCTGTCTCAAAACAAACAGACAAAAAAAATACTACAGGGTTCACACAAGGTTGCTAACACTTTTCTTGGAGAACTAGAGAGAAAATGGGAAGGGGAAGGAAAAAGGAGACTGAACTAAGAAGTGTGATTCTGCTGCTGTGAAATATACATGTGTATTAAAGAAATAAGAAAAAAGATGTGTGTCTAAAGATAGGAATGGCTTTGGAATATTATTAATATTATATTCTTTACACTTTTTCTTAAGTTTTTAAGAAACTTTTTCTTAAGTTTTTAAGTTTTCTTAAGTTTTCTATATTAGAAAAATAGAGAAGCATAAGGAAAAAGTCAAGACTATCTATAATTCTTTTTTTTTTTTTAATAGAGGCTGGACAAGGTGGTTTACACCTACAACCCTAGCACTCTGGGAGGCTGAGGCAGGTGGATTTCTTGGGCTCAGGAGTTTGAGACCAGCCTGAGCAAGAGCAAGATCCCATCTCTACTAAAAATAAAAAATTAGCCAAGCATTGTGGAGCATGCCTATAGTCCCAGCTACTCGGGAGCCTGAGGCAAGAGGATTGCTCAAGCCCAAGTATTTGAGGTTGCTGTGAGCTACAACTCCATAGCACTCTTCCCTGTAGCAATGGAGTGAGACTCTGTTTCAAAGAAAAAAAAAATTATTTATAATTCTAAAAACTACTGCTGCTGCCATCGCGTTCCTGAAGCACATCCTGCTAAGTCCCCTTATTAAGGAAAATGTGATCATGTGGGTACAGTGCTATCACCTTCCTTTATCAGGTCAAAAGGAATTCTATACAGCACATGGTCACATCCTCACTGACCTGGCCTCTCTCAGGCGGAAAGGGCCATCCATGCCTCTGCCCTCACCACAGCAGGGCCTGGACTGAGACGTGTCAGCTGGAAACTCAAGTACCTTCTGTGTCTCCTCCTCACCCCCAACACCAGGGGCATGAGCACTAGGCCCCATTCATGCCCCTCCAGAAGCAGGAGTAACTCAGGCAACTAGGCCCCCTCTGTCTCCTAGTCTTCCCTGTGGGTCTCCCCAAGTTCACAGGGGAGTTGTCCATAAGACATCCACCCCAGCTCCAAACAGAATTGGAGCCAAAGCCCGGAGCTCTCATCATCTGCCTCAACTAGAGCAACACCCCTCCTTCCTCTGGATTCTCTCTCAGAAATATGTGACCAGGAGTGTGTGTCTCTTTCCCTGCCTTTCCTGGGTGTCCTCGTCCTCTCTTCCCCACAGCTCCTCAGGGGTACAAGGGATGGGCTTTAGACCTCAGGGTGCTAATCTAGGAAATCCTCTCTAAGCAAAACCTTGCTTTGGAGCCTATTGTTTGGCAGCCAAAACCTATTTTGAATGTCAAAAGCTGACAATTCTCTAATTTCCCGTGACATTTCTGTCATGATATCAGCAAATCCCTACCTACTCCCCTCAGTACCAGGCGCTCCCTGACTTACCTGGGCTGACCAGGGGCGGGGTCACATGCCCCAAAGTGCAAACAGAAAGCACATTAAACTGTTTCCTAAGATTACCTCTGTTTCACAAAGAAACAATTTCAGTAATCGTCAATAGCGTTAATTATTTCCAGACTT